>NC_090267.1:224125459-224457125 GCF_040414725.1 Anabrus simplex
CTGTACCAGAATGAAACATCAGAAGAATTCCCCATCCCAAATGGGCTTAAATAAGATTGTATGTCTGTACCATTCTTCCTTGTCCTGTACCTGGCAGCCATGCTGCACAAAACATTGTCTGCGAACAACACAAGTGTGGAACTGAAGTATAGATTTGATGGTGGGCTATTTAATCAAAGCAGACTCTGATCAGAAAGACTTTTAAATCTCTCCTGTGTAACTGAACTGTAATATCCCTTTCAGACCTGAAAGAAAACTGGCGGTGTGAATTTTTGTTTATACGTCAAAAACTGACTAAAATGCTCTTAAATACGAATATTTTTAGTTTATTCTACAAAATGAAAATTAACATCTGAGAAAAAGCCCCCACAGAATTGTGCGTGTCAGGACTTAATTCACTACTTACAAAAAAGAAAAAATTACCTCAGTGCATGTGAATATACATATGTACATGATCAGATGTTCTATTTTATAGTGTGGAACAATTAAAATCTTTGTTCAAACATAAGTATACATTATATTTTCTACACTGAGAATGAGTTTTGCTTTTACAGCCCTTTTGGTGGCAGCACCTTTTGTCAGACCTGTAAGAAAACTGGAGGTGTGACTTTATGTTTTTACATAAAAAAATTACTAAAATGCTCTCAAATACACGTGTTTACAGTTTATTTTACAAAATAGGAACTATCGTCTGAAAAACAGCACCCACACAATTGTGCGTGTTAGGACTTAACTTACTACTCACAAAAAAGAAAAAATTCAGCTCAGCACATGTGAATATACACATGTACATGATCAGATGTTCTCTTTTACAGTGCGGAATGATTTAAAACAATTACAATCATATACATTACATTTCTCACGTAGAATACGAATTCTGCTTTCACAGTGCTTTTTGTGGCAGCACACAGCACTCCCGTATGCATTGCCTGTAAGAAAACCTAGCCGACACAATTGTGCATATCAACATTCAAAACCTCATGATATTACGTACGATATTAAAAGTTCACAATTTTACGTTTACTGAACAATTTACACACTTCATAGATTACATTCTGATATTCAGTGAAGCTTCTAGATTAATATGAATGCAGTAAATAAATATTTACTTTAGGCTTTACTGTTTTCTGCCATCTTGCCAATGAACTGCATTTTTAAACTCTTCTTCCTGCCCCCTGGTGGCCATGCGCTAAATAAAAACAACTGAAGTATGTGCTACGTGTCCCGCACAATCACTACAGTCCGATCTAGTGCCAAGAAAAGGTCAAATAAGCTCAGACATAAATAAAATACAAACCCGCACAATTGTGCGTACACGGTCTGAAAGGGATATGCAGATGACAGTGCTTCTCCAGTAATTAAAAATTGACTCCTAAGAGAAAATTATATTTTTCCACCTTTCAGTACACTGTTAGGAAAGACTTTACACTATTAATAAATAATGAAAAGACATGTTTCAGTTGCCATTGGACCATCATCAGCTGGATAACAAATAAATTACCAAAAGACATTCTCAAACATTACTAGAACAATATGATACATGAAAAAGATGGTGTGTTGTTTTGTAATAGTGCAGTGTATATTTAACCTGAAGACTTACAATGAGTGGACTTTTTAAAATCATTGCAATATATTTTAATGAACTTTTTCACAACACATCAAATATACCCCAAACTGATGGTGTATCGAGCAGTTGTTATCACCACCTTGCTCTATGGTTGTCAAACCTGGACTCTATTTCACCATAATATCAAGAAACTGGAATTCTTCCACCAACAGAAGCTCAGATCCATTATGGACATCAAATGTGATGTCTACATATTAAACACAGCAGTTCTTGAGAGGACAAATGTGAACTGTCCAGAGGCTACCATTGTTAGTCACCAACTCGGATTGGGCTTGTCTAGCGTATGAGGGACAACGGACTTCCGTGACAAAGTGAACTTAGTACAGGTAGGATACCTTGTTTATGGTGCCCCTCTGAAATGCTACAAGCAGCAACTCAAAAACACCTTGAAGAGCACAAACATTGATCTGTGTACTTGGTGTGCCATTGCAGAAGATCGTACTCGCTGGCGCACAATCAGTTCAGGTTCTGTTGCACAATTTGAACGTGAACATCGAAGACAGATAGAAGAGAAATGTCAGAGACATAAATTATGCCAAGCCCAGCCACATTCTCCAACTTCCATTAAGTGTAATCAATGTGGCTACATGCTTCATGCCAGGATTGCTCTGCTAAGCCATCAACGACATCTGCATAGAGCGTACAGATAATGAAAGATTTGCAAGAGAGAAATGAATATTTGGATACAAGTATCAGCCATTGTTGACAGTTAGGTGACAAATACTGTACTTCAAGCCATAGTTGTTTACCGTACAGTCCCGAATACCACCCACCACCAAATAAGACATGTACACCTGAATTTACTAACAACAGCATTTTTGGAAAAAATAAATCACATTGTATTCACCAATTTTTTTCTGCAAATGTGCCACAAATTTGCTAATTAAAAAAAACACTTTACAAGAAATATAAACACTAAAAACACCACAGTGAGAAATAAAACTAGTTCAATGTACAAATCAGTCACGATTCTACATCATCAGAACTTTGATCACTGTCACCTTCCCATATATAGCTGTCCTCACTACCATCCATAGAATTTGAAATTCCACATTTCTTGAAACATTTCCTCACCAAGTCATTGAAGATGTGATCCCATGCAGGCTTGATCTAATTGCATAGAAGTTCCACTTTGGATCGTTTCACTCGTTGAGTTGGTGTCAGTGCATGATCGCTGGCAGGCGCCATCCACTTGGTGTAGCGCTCTTTCAGTGTAGTTTTGAAAGGCCAGTTTACACAAACATCCAATGGCTGTAGCATAGAGGTCAGACCTCCTGGAATTATGGCCAGATCAGTTTTTCTGTTACTTATCAATTCCTTTACGGCGTCTGTAGTATGCCCGCTATAACTGTTGAGCGCAAGCAGGCTCTTCTTCTGCAATAAAGCTCCTGGGCGACCTTGCCAAATACACTTCACCCAGTCCTCAATTAGCTTACTGTCCATCCAGCCGGATTCTTGAGTACGAACGAAAATACCAGGTGGCAAATATCTTTTCGGAAGTGTTTTTCTTTTTAGAACCACATACAAAGGAAGTTTGGCTCCGTCAGCTAATATGCGTAACTTTATCGTGCAGCACTGCTTTTCATTACCACCTGTCGTGGTAGTAATGCTTTTAGAGACCTTCATGTGAACCATATTGTCTAGTGGTATTTCAAAATAAGCGGGAATCTGTTCTGCATTCCTTATTTGAGAAAGCAAATAGAATTTTGCTTCTGCAAATGAATAACGTGGCGATGAAAGGCCATCAAATTTTCTTCGTAGGCAAAGGGAGACGAAGTGAAATAGATACACATCTTTGCATACACAATCAGTTTCTTTGATAAAAGTTCCTTATCCACCCAGGGCTTGCAGTAAAACCCTCCTTTTTAAGATCATTTTCGATAGCTAATGATTTTAGTTGACACATTTCAGTCAATACACCATAACCTAGTTCACATCTTTCAGTCACCTATTTATAAAGCTGTTCTTCGGTTTCAGGAAACTGTCCACTTTGCCAGCTAGTCCTGTTTCTGTACTGCGTGTAGTGACTACTGACAATTTGTCTTAGTTATTTCTATTTTCCTTCTCTTGTCCTTTGAGTTATCCATATATTTATCAGTTTTTTCTTCAGTGATTCTCTAAGCATGTGTCATGGTTCCCAGGGGTGCCGCCAAACTCTGGCAAGGATGTTGCACGGATGATAGTGTTGTGTGTGTACTCAGTGGTCAGAAATGATAAAGTAATGACATCCACATAGGCTTAACATCCTTTAGTGCATAAGTGAGTTTCTAAAGGATCGTGTTAATTCTGTTGTCATTTATCATCTTATATTTCCCATCAGGGAGTCTAGTAGCCTAAACTAGTGTTAATGATTTTCTTTTGCTACATTAAATCATATTTATATCTTTGTTACTGAACTTCATATCTCTACCTAAAGTAGGTCATGATTTACTTCTGGTTTCCACAGGAAGAGTTGAAGATTCCTTCTTATCCACCTTCTCAAGATCAGCACGAAATTGAAGCCATGGCTGTCAAATGTTTGAGAACCACTCCTGCAGTTGTTCACTTTATTTCTAGTTTTATGTTGCCCACTCATATCCCTGACATCTGTAACTGTATATAACTTATAGCCTAGCCTTGGTGATGCATTCAATTAGTAGTTGTTCTTCTGTTTCCAAGATTTCTGGGTCAATCCTGACTGAGATTGGTGTTACTTTGGATTGTTTAAATGTGTCTAGTCTGTCTCATTGGCTTCTGGCACATTAACACGTTGAGTGCCAAGCGACCCCATATGGGTACGTGAGAGTAGTCAAGTTTTTGAACTTCACGTCCCCATATGGGGTCGTATGTTCGTTCTAAATCGAGCTGTATAAAGACTCTTCCTGCCATCTACTGGTCATCTGTTTAGGTACATGCATAGTCCACCTTCCATTCCTCAATTCCTGTTTTGGCGTAACCCTATAAGGGTACGTCAAGAATGCTTTGTAGGGTGACAAAGTCATTGTCTATCTCGCGCACGGATTGTTTATGTAAGTGTGCAGTGCTGCGAGTTTCTTTTCCGTTTTTAAGTCGTTACGAGTAAATCGAGCAGTAAAAGACTTGGTGCAGATAGTCTGGACGATATATCGAACAAGTCGGACAATGATAATGTAGACGAAGTATATAGTTACAGTGATTTTGACCCCAGTACAGAGCAAATAGCGATCTCGCACGTTCATCCACATTGATGAATTACAGTCTTCAGCATTCACACATCCCCACTGTACTCCGGGTTTCCAAGCCAGGTGTTGCAACAATTATGACCGTCTTCAACGATATAGTCACTGGTTTCCCATGTTGCAAGATCATCGCTGCTAGGTTCTCTTACTCAAATTAAAAGTTATACAAACAAAATTATATACTTGTCCAGTATTCCGTAACTACTAATTCTTCTTATAATATTATTCTCTTACATCCTAATTTACCAAATTCACATGATTTTCACTACTTTATATAACTACTTTCTGTACAAAAATTTCCTAACCTAAAATCGGGGATCGTACATTTTTACGGCTCCAGTATGAACAAGCTAACACATCTCTCATAATCAGCAGCATATAACGCGTCCCTGTAAAGGAAAAGGTAAATTTGACCGAGCGTTGGGACAGTAACTAATGTATAAGTGCGACCCCATATGGGGGCGCATGTACGTGTACAATTCGTAACGACCAATATGACCCCATATGGGGTCGCAATATTTTATCTAATATACATAATAAGTTAACCTAAATTATCATAAATACATCCTCATTTCAGCGATCAGTTGCTTGGTTAAGCCTGTGAACATTTTGGCACCAGGGAGTAACTATGTTATTAGCTCACGGCACTAGACGGCAATCCTATGAAAATCGGTCTGGCACTCAACATGTTAAAGAACTACTCTCTGATGCACTGGCATTTCTTAATGTCTATAACAATTAAAGAGATGTTAAAAATATGTGTAACTTTTGTTCATTTTATTCCTTTTAACTTTTCTCTTTACCTTTTCTTCTTTCAAAGTGCTTTAATTGAAATATTTTATATATCATATTTACGCGAATAATCCCCACACCCTAACTTTAGGAAGGCTGATTTTGAAAAAAAATGCCAACATTGACGCAAAAAGCCTGTATCCCAATTTTGTGCTTCAATTTTTTTTTATATGTGTGAATATTATTTGCGTAAATATCCGTATTTACGTGAATAATCCCGCACCCTCACTTTAGGAAGGCTGATTTTGAAAAAGAAATGCCAACATTGACGCAAATAAAACCCGCAAACCAATTTCGTGCCTCAAATGTTTTAATAATATGTGCGGGCATTATTTACGTAAATACAGAATGTTTTTATACTGACCTGTAGTTTAGCTTCGATCTTCGATGGCAATACTCTCTTTGTATATTTTAAATCAGCTTTAATTCAGAAATAGTGATATATACAAAATCAAAATGTTTTGTTATGTAATGTTATTGAAATGTACAACGCTAGTTCATTTTTATTTTTCCAGGGTTGTCTTGAGACTCGGTAGTAGATTTGAGTTCTCTTCTTCCCTTGTGGAGCTGCAGGAAGAAGTTAAGCCCTTGTGGAAACTGGGTTCATGCCCTCGTGATTTTAAGCGTACATCAGTTGACCGATTATTCCGAGAAGAAGGTTTTGCCCTGGATTGGTGTGCCTTTAGACTACTAACTGTTAAGGTTATTATCTTTTTCTCTTTATATTCTTTTTCATTAAAAATATTCTTTTAATGATCTCCCTCTGTGTGCAATGACAACATTTTGGAATGTAGAATAACTAAAAAGAATTATTCATATAAGTTATATAATATAGATTTCATTTTGGAAGAATTCTTTCACATTAGTAACCATTGCCATATACGATGCTATAAGTCATCAAAGATGAAGATATGCAAATTTGAGTTCATGACAGGAGAGTGATTTAGTGAAGAGACATATTGGTAGGACACATCTTGAGGTAACCACAACTTATTCAATTACGAAGGTAATCCCAAAAATAAGGTCTCCTATTTTTTTATAAATAAATAGATCTATTTATTTCTACAATGGTTTATATCATTACAGGTTGAACATTTAGCTATGTTTCTACATAATCACCATTTGGGTCAATGCATTTTTGTAGACAATGTGGAAGTTTTTGTATGCCCATGTCATACCAGCTCGCCACCATACTGTTCAGGAAGTTGTAAACCTCATCTTTCACCTCGTCGTCGGTGCTGAATCGCTTTCCAGCAAAACGTTCTTTCAACTTAGGAAACAAGTCATAGTCAATGGGCGCCAAGTTGGGACTATAGGGTGGGTGGGTGATGATGTTCCATTGAAACTGTTGAAGGAGAGCAACGGTTTGCCGGGAGATGTGCGGGCGAGCGTTGTCACGGAGAATGTTTACGCCCTTGCTCAACATTCCTCTTCTCCAGTTCAGAATTGCCCGTCTGAGTTTTTTCAGGGTCTTGCAGTACCTGTCAGTGTTAATTGTGGTCCCAGCGGGCATAAAGTCGACCAACATTACCCCTCTTAAATCCCAAAACACAGTTGTCATGAATTTACCGGCAGACTGTGTTTGCTTGAATTTCCGTGGCTTTGGCGAAGAGGGATGCCGCCACTCACGTGATTGTTGCTTGGTCTCAGGTTTCGTCACCTGTGACAATTGAATGCAAAAATTTGTTCTGTTCCTTCCTTCCTTCTTTCCTTTCTTCCTTTTGCTTTGCTTTGCTTTTACTTTTGCTTTTGCTTTGAACAGTTTAATTATGACTACTGATATCAATATTGATCATTTCAACTATATATGCTGTATACTATCATATGAAACACACAATGGGATTTTTATCATGGGTAACTCCTAACATATATAACTTTATTTCATGAATTTATTTATTTATTTATTTATTTATTCACGAAGCACAAGATACAGCTACACTGAGCAAATTTCACTTGCACTGTCAACAGACTATTTAACAAACGTAAACTTTCATAATAAAATATAACAAACATAACAAAATATAACAAGATCAGGTACACATCCTACTAATAACTGTCCAAATCGAAAACCATGAGAATGTCCATGTTCATAGCCAAGTCGTTGTGGGTCAAGATGGCAGTATAATCCCTTCACATCAACTTATCTTTAAGGTACTATTTACACACCTCTCGAATACACTTTTATTTGATGCTATATCAAGCTCTTGTCTCCTATTAATATTGTTAAAGAGTGTTGGGAGGCGGATTAGGAAAGATCGTTGAAGTATTGAGTGCTGAGTGTGGGGAATGTGGAGAAGGTCTTTGGTTCTGGTGGAGCGGGAAGGAACGCGGAGAGAGAAGAGAGAAACAAGATTTTCCGAGCGGTAATGTCCATTTAAGATCTCGTGGAGGAAACTCAGGTCAGCTACCTGTCGCCTGATGTGCAGCGGTGACACATTAATTGCCATTAATGTCTGCTGCGTAGACAGATTTCTGAGCTTGGGGTTTTTGTTCCTTACAATTGTGGCAAAGAAGGACACTGCTCTGTCTAACTGCTTGGTATTGGAGGGGGCGGCTGTTGTCCAAATCGGAGAGCAGTAGTTTAAGAGAGGTTGAACGATCGTGAGGAAGAAGTGGCGAAGAGCAACGGGGTCAGAAATTTCTGTGAAGCGATAGAGAATGCCTAGTAATTTCATAGCCTTGCTTGTATATGTTTCTATATGGGTCTTAAATTGTAATTTTGTATCGAATATTACACCTAGGTCACGCTGTTGCGTAACCACGGTGATGGGCTTGTCGAGTAGGTAATATGATGTCGGTAGAGGAGATTTACGCAGTGTTATGGTCATGTGGCTGCATTTTTGTGGATTGGGGATAAGTTTCCAAGTACGGCACCAGTTCGAGAGGGCATTAAGCGATGACTGTAGCAGAGCTGCATCTGCTGGATTCCTGATCTCCCTAAATATCTTGCAGTCATCAGCAAAGAGTAGGGTATTCGCTGTTTCATTGAGTTCGGACGGCAGATCGTCCATAAACAAAGAAAACAGCAAGGGGCCAAGAGTACTGCCTTGTGGGACACCGGAGGTGACTGGTAACCATGAGGATGAAGTGCCTGATATTACCACTCTCTGCCAACGGTTATGTAGGAAGCCAGCAAGAAGGGTCAGTAGACTGCCATGTATATTAAATCGTTCGGAGAGTTTATGGAGCAACAGAGTATGGTCAACAGAATCGAAAGCTTTCGAAATGTCTACGTAGCAGATATCCAGCTGTGATTTAGCTGCAATGGCGTGTGATGCAAAGCTATGCAGAGTGGCCAGGTTTGTTAGACAAGAGCCACCTGGTAGAAAACCATGCTGCTTGGTTGAGATATACGGCAAAGTGAATGCGAGGAGACGCTGGTGTATAATTTTTTCAAAGATAAAGGATATTGTGGGGAGAATAGAGATTGGTCGGTAAGATGAAACATTAAATTTGTTGCCTGATTTGAGAAGTGGAACAATATTTGCCTGTTTCCAGGTAATAGGAAAATAGCCCGCGGCAAAACATCTGTTAAATAATTTAGAGAGAGGGACACAAAGAGTGCTGGCAGTATTTTTTAGGAAAAAAGGACCTATAGTGTCGGCACCGGTAGCTTTGTTGGTACGAAGAGTTTGAAGAAGGTTATGAACTTCACTTGGTGTGGTAGTTATGCTTGATAGGGTTCTGTTTGAAGCTGTATCAACGGGAGGGAACGGTTGGTTTTGTAAGGGAGGGGAGAAGTTGGAGAAGAAATACCTGTTGAACAGTTCATTGCGATCGGCGCCATCTGCTGTTGTATTGTTGTGGTTCACGCTGACAGGAATATGGTTATAATAAGATCTACTTGGCTTTACATTCACTAATCTTGGTTAGATATGTCAACATTATACTTCTTTGCTCCCTTGATGAGATTTCTTTTCATCTCAGTACCTCCTGCACAAGATCCAGTCTTAAGCTACACATATTTTGCATTAATTCTATCTCTTCTCTGCCTTCCTCACATCAGTTCTCTTCGACGATTATTCATTTCCTTCATTACAACACGTAGCTCACTCATTTCAACCATAATACTTTCTAAAAGTTATGAAAGTTAACAGTCAATATATTTCCATTAAATGTGAACAAGAGTAGAATGTCACATTAGAACTTTATAACATGGACGGCTTGATCACTCCTTTGCACTGTTATATAAATAATATTAACTATGATTAATCCTAAAATAGCATCCACTCAGAGCTCTGACTTGGAGATAGAATTAATGGCTGATGATGCCTGCACTGCCAGGCGAAACATGTACCATACTCAAACTTAATGTAATGACATTGGTATAGTCATAAAGACTCAACCAGTATTGAATAGGTGGTTTTAATAAATTAATGTTTAACATTTAACATTTTCCCTCGGTGTTATTTCTTGATCCGTAGTCTGCACCTCGGCTGAATTACTGGATACCCCTTGAAGTTTTGTACCCTTTGGAGTTGACTGCGTATTAGCCGTGTCTAGTCGTCTTAATATAGCATCCAAATGTTCAAGTGTTTGGATGTTTGCTGCCACTAATATTTCCTGTACATGGGACGGAAATTGAAGTGTCATTATTTGAATAAGTTCTGGGACCTGTAGTGGAGGATCCAGATATTGCATCTTCTTCAGTTGCATCAAACAATAATCTGAGTATCTAGATGTATTGACTGATGTATTATATTTCCACAAATACAACTGCATTTTCACAAGATGCTGTGTCTCTGTGTCCCAAAAACGATTTAATAATGCCTTTTAAAAATCATCGTAGGTCTTGAAATTGTTCTGAAAGGCTATGAACCAAGATAATGGCCTGCCTTCCAGTAATTTAGATACTGTGCGTAATTGCCTATCTTGTCCTATGCGATTTTCTTGAAAGAAATCCTCAACATTTTGAAGAAATTCCCTAGCAGTATACTCATCTCGACCCAAAAATTTAGTTGGTTTGTCATCTTGAATTTTAATGAGTGTCGTGGTGTTAACTAACTCTCTAGATGTACCTGGGCTGAGATAAATGATGAGTTTTCTCTTAACTTAATCGAAGAGACCTCTTCAGCAAGGTGTCTACTTTTATCTGAAATGTGTTATCAAGAGTTTTAATTTCAGATTGTAAATCAGTTTTCAAAGCTTGAACATCTTTACAGAAGGCAGCGAGTTGTGTGTATGTGTGCTATCCATTTGACTCGTGAAACGCTTGTCCATTTCGGCTTGTGTGGATTTCATAAGTCCTACTTCAGCGTTGAGTTTGCTTGTGTCCGATTTGAATGAGTCCCTAAGGCTCTCCTGGATTTGTGCCATTTTTATTTGAGCCTGTGAAATATGTCCATAAGACTCTTAGAATTCGGCTCGAAGTGCTTTTAACTCCTCAGAAAGGGATTGAACACTTTTGAGATCTTGACCAAATGATTGAATAAATTGACCTTTAATTTCTTCCTTCAATGTTTCAAGATTCTCTACTAATTGAGTTTTTATTTCTCCTAACTTGGATTCGACTTTGTCACTGGAATCTTTGAGCCACTTTTCTAAATTAGCATTGGCCTCACGAAATCTTTGTTCGAGATTAGCAGTTGAATCAGCAAATCGATTATTAAAGGATTTATCTGACTCTGCAAATCTTTTTTCTAAAGAAGCTTGTGCTTCATCGAACCTTGAGTTAAGGTTATTGGCTAACTCTTGCATTTTATTGTGAGTGGTTTTTATCTGTTGACTTAATTGCTTGTTAGCCTGATCAGCCCTAGCATTTGATTCCTGAATTTGGGTGCGAAGAGCGTCAATTGCTGCTACTATATTATCCATGGTAACAAATGTTTATAATGGACTTGAAAATTAATTATGTATTCTGAGGATTAAAAAAAAATGCAGTCGACTGTGCGTAATCTGACAATGCTTGCGTCTTTTCAAAATATGTTGTTACGCTACAGTTTATCGTGTAAAGCTTAAGTATAACTTTATTCAATATCCTATTATTTTTCGTGCTATAATATCCAGCACAGTTCCTTTCGAAATCCCTAAGTTGGCCTTCATTTATTATTACACACGGGGCGTCGCTACGCATTTGTTACTAGCGTGGTATATCTCCTTTTGAGGCCCCTTAAGTTGGGCGCCATTAATACCTCTTTCGCGACCCCTTAAGTTGGGCTCCATTTAGTACTCCTTTCGCGGACCCTTAAGATGGGCGCCATTAATACCTTCTCTCCTCTCTGTACCAGGAAAAGTTGATTTTCAAGAGCATGAGGTCTTTCTAAGGGGTGCCTAGTCCTTAGGAGAAGGTACAGAGAGGGGGGATCGCAAGGCGAAATAATAGATATTATATCTTTCTTTCCTTTATTCAATCTCTGGAAGGCCACCCTATTATATTGCCGAATCATAGATATTTATTAGAAAATAAATCCCAATTTCAACAACAGAATATCAAAAAATCAAGTTGATCAAGTAAAATTCAACTGAACAATGTCTTTCTCAATCAGTCATGTCCATCATAACTTTCATGGAATAAATTATGAATAAAGCAAGTTGTAAGTAAATAAGAAATCCTAAAGTCTTTTCTATTGGCACTTGCGATTTCTGATTACGCTTTCTACATAAATTAAATAAAGTAAAATCTGCAATTCCTTCTTGTAAACACATAAAACTCAAAAATGAAACACTTCAAATTAAATCTGATCTTCTTGTATAAAGTTCTGAGTATTGTCCTATATATATATATATATTTTTTTTTTTGTAATTTATTATGCACTTGACATAAATATCGTAAACTAAGAGTTTATGATACACTTTGACTTTGAATGAGAAGCACACAGTTGAAATCCTAACATTCCGATAAGTGAAAAAATATGACATTATGAGAGCACACTGTTATTTGAAAGTCTGTCTTTACTTTTGAGTGTCGTAAAGCATTCATTTTCCAAGTTTATGAAATATTAAGTAAGTGAGCTTTGGATGTTCTTTGTCAGTAATGACACTGTTTATAAAAGTTCTGTTCAAAGTTAGAATTATGTTTTGAATGGAAAAAAAAAGCACTGATATCACCTGACATACGCCTTCTTGTTGAGCTCGAACAGTTGAATACTGCTCTGCAAGCAGCAATTTGGAACTGCTAACAGCAAACGCCACTATGTTCCATAGTACCACATCCCTGGAACTGTCACTCGTAGTACCAAGTCCACATTGATCTGCATCAAATCTCCGTCGATCTACGTCGTTCTCCGTCTGTCTCCGCCGTTCTCCGTCGATCTCCGTCGCCTTGAGTCAGGATTTCTCATGTTACTAAAAGAGTGGCTTTAACACGAGAAAGTCCAACTGACTAGGTTGAAAATGTGCACCATTTGATTTTGCACTGTTAGAACTGATTATCACTATTTCATAAACAATCACCATTCACTGGATGAGAAATACGTCGGAGCACTGTCTATTATCGTAAATTACGATAATGAGGAAATACACTTCCTTGCACAGTTCATCTTGACACTTACTGCACACTGTTCGTATTGTTAAAAATAACTTTCATTGGAAGCACAGTTTATCAAGGCTCACTTTCACAACAAAGACATAAATAGCCCTCTCTCGTAATATCTCATACTGTTCCTTCTCACTATCAAAGTTCTACAAGTATTCGTGCATGAATTTTATACTTCACAATATCACTGAATTATGAAGTTCATTATACAGTCTTTCCACACGGGCTGTTTCAAATGGTACAATCTGTTACGATGATACGCGAACAGTCTTTTTACACAAATAAAAGTGTTCTAGGCTCTGATAATACTCAAAAATAGTCAACGTGTTGCGACCTATACTCGCAATAAACAGTTCAAGATCATTACAATTTAAAGTAGCCGTGCTAACTTCAAGTTTGTTCAAGTTATTCACACGAAAATTGAGATATTTGTCAATTCCAAATATTGGCAAAATGTTACAAGTCTTGTGACTTTGATGTTATACACACGTTAATCTCCTAAGTTTGAACGTCTGACGAATTGCAAGTCCAACAATTTATAAGTTACTCACTGGTATTCACAGAAACTAAGTGTCATCTTACAGTCGAAATTGTATAAGTACGACGATGTTCCAGCCGGATGAATACTGAGTTCGACTCATCGCGTGCAGCATGGCAGGCGAGTCAGCTGTGAAGAATGCAAACTGAATTGCTACGGTCTGGTCTGCTGCTTATATTCCGTACGACCCGAGGTTGCTTGCCACGTCACTGAGGGAAGTGTGATTCCTTTCTCACTTATATCTCTTGAATGCCGTGATGGATTTTATTGAAATTAGCATATGTTTACATTCAGAACATGAGCTACACGTTGATGTATGTCTCATTTCTGTGTCTTTATCGGCTGAAAAGTTAGAAATTTTTCTTGCAGTACATTCGAGAGAAAGGCGTGCAACATGTGGCAGTGACGTCACCCGCAGGTTCCTTGCTCTTGACATGTCCAGCTCGCCACAAGCTTCGTATAGCGCTCTCCCAAGATGTCGGGCATACGAACATATATTATCGCCGTCCCTTTCCAAATATTCCGGCAATTTTAAAATAAAGTACTGGCTGGAATAGTTCCTGGTATACAAAGGGTGTTGCAGTAGCTTATATTTGCATCGCAAATTTTATATATCTTTATGTCAAGTCTGGCCCTCTTACTGCAGTTACATTGCACATACAGCAGGCTACCATGAAATTTCATGAGGGATTCATATGAGGCAATGTTTTCTGACAGTTCAAACAACAAAGAAGAGGTGTCCGAGAAGTGCACAATTATAGGCCTAATTTTCCTCAGTTTCTCACTAGCATTACCTGAAACGTCTTCTGTGAAGTGTAGGAAACGAGAAATGAGGAGAAATCTTTCACTGCTCATTGTTTCTGAAAAGATAGGAGTTTTAATACGCCTATCTTTACTCCAGTATAATGGATATGCGGTTTCCGAATGTGGGACATCAAGATACATAAAGCAAAGTACGCCTTCATGTCATCCTCCATTGTAAACATTAAAATAAGAACAATAATAAACACTGCCTTTCCAATACTTATCAGTACTTATATTTAGGATACAAACATTACGACTGGTGTTGTAAGTTGGGACATGTTTCGCTTAACTGTCGTAAGCATCCTCAACCAAAATAAACCTTAGCCTAAAGTTTGGTCAGGGCCCCGAACTTAGTGACCTTCAAGTATATGGTTCCCTAAGTTCCAACGATTACATGAGAGACAATCACTAACCTTAAAACTAGCGTGAAAACTTCTAACAATGTTCGACATAGCTAAGAGTAAAAGCACTACTATCGTATTGATGGAGGTTAAAACATAAAACACAACAAACACAACATAGAGCTGATAGTGAAGTAAATAAAATCATACAGGGTATCATATTGCTATCAATAAATCAATAAGAATGTTTATAGATAAAAATGATTACTTTATATTCGTTGGAATGAACAAGGTAATTAGAATAGTCACTAGTTAAATCTCTTTCCATTGCATAAAAATGAGAGTCAGGTGAAGAAATCATGTATAGCAGTTTACTAATGGAGTAGTAACACATCACAGGATTGATCACGCCTGAAACTGTGTATATGTAGAGGTAAATATCCAGAGGTTAAAGCTGAAAACAGGTGTCCTCGAATTTCTACTGGGAGTTCAACAAAGTCATAGATGGAGAAAATAAGACGCAATTAGCGTGAATTGAAGTCTGAGAAAATGAAAGAGATAAGATGTACTTAGTGTCTTGAAAATAAGTGTGTCCAAAAAAATAGAGTCTAAGTCCGCTTTCCCCTTACGTTGGAAGAGCAGTGACTGGTCACTTTAGCCGCTCAAGGAGGTCTGGTAATCATCTGCCCGTTGCCACATGTGTTGTATCGGTGTGCTTGCTTGGGCAGAGAGCAGGTCAGGAGGGGAGGGTTAGGTGCAACAATGAGAGTGCTAGAAGTTGACGGCGGAGTTATGGCATGCAGAGGGGATAAGGTGGAAGCTGTTATTACGACCGGAGGGATATTCAAAGGTTTATAATAGAAAATTTTTATGAAATTATTATGATTTATATCAAAATCTGCAAGTAACTTGGAGACTTGTTCTATTATTGGGATGTTGTTCTCGGAGACATCCTTCAAATTATTATTATTATTATTATTATTATTAAAGTGTTGATCCAAAAAATGTATTTTCAAATCCGGTCATTAAGCTGCTTTTATTTACATATTTAATGATGTGAAAATCCTGGTCAGTTGAATAATTGTGGCCAGAATACCTCATATGGTTGCTCATAGCTGAGTGTGTTTTTTATGCTCTAAGGCATTATAATGTTCCAAGTATCTAGTTCTAAAATTACAGCCAGTTTTCCCAATGTAAGAAAATTCCCACTGGGGACATTTTTAAAATTTTTTAAATCGATAAATAGGGTTCCAGAAAGCAAGAGCTCTGTCAAGAGGAACAATACATAGATAATCACAACAATAGCGGATTAATGTGTAAGGTCTAAAAGTTAAAGAGTAATAATAGTGGTTTTACACATGCTTTGAATATCACCAGTTACCTAATGGAGAGGATTATATTAAGTAATTGGATTATTATCAAAGTAACAATACAGGAGGAACAACTTTTTGACTTTTAAGGTGTCTTTAGAAATAAAAAATATAAGAGAAATAACTGTTACACATTTATAGTGCCTAACAGGTACTTCTTAAGCTTATTACGAAATGGCACAGTTTTAGAGATGATTGCTATATTGTCAGGAACACTGTTATATTCAGATATTAGTAAGCGTTGCACTCCCTTAGTGCCAAACCTTGTAGTATAATTTTGATAAACATGGAATTTATTTTTTTGCCTTGTCTTATATGTATGAATGTCAGTGACTTTAGGAAATTCAGAGTTGGTGAACATTTTATTATGCAAGACTTTATGAATAAGAAGTGTGTTATGCAAGACTTCATGAATAAGAAGTGATGCATTTAACGAGATTAATTTCTTAAGAGGTAATATATTTGTTTCAGAGTACATTTTATTTCGAGGATATAGTTGATGGTATCCATACATAAATCTAATAACCCTGTTTTGTAAGACCTCCAAAGTATTTAAGTTATTTTGGGTTGCTTTGCCCCAAATGAAACACAAGTAAGAAAGTCGAGATTGTGAAATAAATTAGAAGAAGAGTGTCAATTGTTAGCAGGTACTTAATCTTGCCAATGATACCAACCAAGACAGAGATTTTATTTTTTACGTTTAATATATGAGGTGTCCAGGAGAGAGCACTATCAATTATTAGTCCAAGATATTTAAATTCTTTAACCCATTGTAACTTCACCGTGCCAAATAGTATATTTGTAGTTGCATTTAGGTCATTTTGTGATTTATGGAACTTCATACAGACAGTTTTTTAGTAATTGGCTGTTAGGAGATTTTTTTCTCAGCCATCCATCTAAGATATGACAGTCATGCTGGATATCTGCAACTATTTCATCTTCAGAATTTGATGAATAGAACAGTGAAGTATCATCTGCCAGAAGTGATATTTTACCCTTAAAAGAACACAGGGCTATGTCATTAAGATATATGAGAAACAAAATTGGACCCAATATAGGACCTTATGGTACACCAAAGGAGATCTTTTGTAGTTCACTTTTATTCACACCAATCTGAACATATTGTTGTTGATTTGATAAGAAATCTTTAAACCAGAGCAGTGAGGTACCTCTCACACAGCCGTTTCCAGTTTGTATATCATAAGTTCATGGCTAACAGTATCAAAAGCCTTTTTTAAATCGATAAACAACCCAGCAGTCTTGTAACCTTTATCAGTATAATTTTGAAGCTTAATTATAATGTCCATTAAGGCAGGATTCACCCCAGCCTTTTCTCTGAAGCCATATTGAAGTCTGGAAAAATTGAATTTTTTCAAGGTAACTAATAAGCCTAACTTTGACAACAGTTTCTAAGATATTAAATATTTCAGGTGGTACTGAGATGGGTCAGTAATTTCCTGGGTCAGATCTATCATTCTGTTTGTGTATAGGAACCGTTGTAGAGATCTTTAATGAATCAGGGACAATGCCTTTTGCCAAAGAGCAGTTGATAAATTCAGATATTGGATCAGAGAGTGCTCGATTACAGATTTCGAGAAGTTTACCATCACTAGCAACTGAGCGAGCATGTTTGAGAGAATTGATAATTGCAGACACTTCTTCTGGAGAACAGGGTTCTAAGAAAAGGGAATTAGGATGATTGTTGATTGTAGCAGTACGTTCAGGATGTAAAACAATATTTGAAGATAGTGTGGCAGGGACTGAGATAAAATGATTATTCAGGGCATTGCAAATGTCACTCTTATATTCAAAACATTCATTCCCTAGCTTGATACGAGCAATATTGATTGTTGATTTTGAAGGTTTACCAAGAGCTTCATTTATGAGTTGCCAGGTGTGTTTAGTGTTGGGTAGATTGTTTTGAATTGATTATCATAGTACGACTTCTTGAGAGTCCTTTTCAAGGTTGTAACTCTATTGCAGTAACTTTTATATTCTTCTTTAATTATACCGTTGTGTGGGTGTTTTCTCAATTTACTGTACAGAAGTGCTTTATGCCTGCAGAGTGATGCAAGTTCTGGTGTGCACCATGCATTCAGAGTGGTGTTTGTATTTTGATGATGAAATTTTCTAACTGTTGATGCATAGTCAAGACCACTTTGAATGTATCTGGTTAAAGCAGCATATGATGCATTTATGTCCCCACCATCTACCCACTGGAATTGGTGTTGCTCAAAATATGATCTAGCCCTTTCATAATCTATATGCTTATATGAGTGTAGTTTTGGCTCACTGGGAGTATAAATAGATATCTTTGAAATATCTAAACTAAAGAGCAAGAGATTATGGTCACTCATATCATCAATTATGTTATCTACAGATCAGTTATTATGTTTTATGCTGCATAGAAAGTGGTTGATTAATGAATTGTTCGAACTCAGTCTGGTAGGGTATATTGTGTTACAGTTTTTAAGGCCGTAGCTCTGCATGAACATTTTATATTCATTAGTTAATACTGGATTTTTAGAGTAAATTTATATTAAAGTCACCAACAACAATCATATTTCTATGATTTATTTTGTTTAGTATTATTTCTATGTCAGCACATAGCTGTGTCTAGTTTGAAGTGAATGGATTATAAACAGCCATAATAATATAACTGCATCTTGACTTAGAAATCTCCAAAACCAGAATATTATGATGCTTTTGGACATTATAGATGATATTACATTGCCACGATTTATTTTTAGCGTAAATGGATACTCCCCCACCCGTAAGTGATTTTTCAAAAGGAATTCTAAATTAATGAAATGCTTCATAACCTGTGATATTGTAGAAGTTAGACTCATCACCGTTTACAGACAACCATGTTTATCCTGAGAAGCATTTACCGAGTTGGAATTAAAAAACATGTTTTGATTAGTGTTGCAAGTTCAGTAGGCTATTCTGATCATGCTTCTTTAACGGGTTAGTAATGCTTTATATAGCCGAGTTAGTGAAGGTGGCAGTATTTGTTCTTTTGGGCTTATCAGAACTTCAATTTGAGGCATTTTTTGATTTTATTTTACCAATAATCTTATTGATCAGGTTAGGTTTATAGCCATTATATTTTGCAAGTTCTTTTATGTAATCAATATTTATTTTTTTCCGGTTAGAAGGAGATAGTGGAACATTTAATGGTTGATAAACAAAACTGTAGAAATTTGCATGTTTTTGACATTGAGGATGTAAGGACTCATTCTTTATTGTCAAAGGAGCAGTGGAGGGCTTTCTGTAACTTTGTAAAATAAAATTATCATTGGCACTGGTCAAGTTTAGGTCTGAGAAGTTTAAGGACTTGTTGATTTTGTCCTCCTCAGTGAACCTAATATTGCAGTCAAGGTCATTAAGGGTCATTAATATGTTATCACTATTATTATGGTTTGTTTCGATGATAGCAAATGTGTCATCGATGTATCTTAGCCAAAGCTGTAAACCGTTCATTTTATTGATTATCTTATTAGTCTCCAGGTGATCCATAAAAATGTTCGCAAGAATTCCAGATATCGGGTTGCCCATCGCTAGTCCCTTCTGTTGGTATATTTTGTTATTAAATGTAAAGAAGTTGTTGTTTACGACAAATTTTAGCAATTTGATCAATTCATCCATTTCACATTTACTTATAGTGTTCTGTTTCAAGAGGCTAGTTTCTGTTATACTAATGGTTTCAATTACTGGTATACTTGTATACATATTGGTGACATCATACGAAACCATAACATGATAGTCATGTAACTTAAATTTAGAAAGTTTATTACAAAAATCAACTGAATTCTTAACGTAGGCTTCATTATTGAATTTATAATGGCTATTTAAAAAGCAGTGTAGAAATTTAGAAACCTTGTAGGTGTGACTATTTCAACAGTTTATAATAGGGCGCATTAGTAACTCTTTTCTATGTATATTCGGTAGGGCTTTGGCCGTAGGTAACCTGGAATTCATAATAGTGATTTTTTGTTGTTCATGCTCATGGAAGAGAAAAGCCGAATTTTTCAGCAAGTTCTTTAAACCACATTGGATCTTTAAAGGGGGATCCTTGTTGATTAGTTTGTAAGTATTGGCAGAAAAGAAGTCTTCAGTTTTTTAAATATATTCATCTCTGCTCAATAATACAGTTGTGGAGCCTTTGTCTGCTTTTGTGACTATTACATTATTGTTTCTGATTTTGTTCTTTACTTCAATTATTTGCTTGTTAAGACTTAAAGAAGGCTTGGAAGTTATTTCATTAGTTAAGAATGGGAGCTTCTTTTTTATATCTTATTTAACATTGTTTTGGTGTTCAATAGGAAGTTTTGAAATATTGGATTCAATTTCTGCAATGTTGATAACCAGATCATCAATTTTATTGTGGAGTTGGGCCAGTTGAACTTAAAACCTTTGTTCAAAAGGTCCATTTCGCTGTTTGAAAAGTTAGTGTTGGACAAATTCACAGTGTTTTGAGGAACATTGAATTGGGGAGATGGTGTTCTAGTAGTTTCAAAAGATTTGACAAATTTTATTTTTGACTCTTTAAGAAAAGTCAATTTTTTATCTAAATCTTCTTGTTTTTTATTTATTGCAACTGACACCTTATCGTTAGCAAATTTAGAAAAAAAAGTCCAATTCTAAAGGGGGCGAAGTTTTTAGATGAACTTTGTAAAGCTGCAAATTCAGGAGTGATTTCTTCCTGTAGAGTGTTTTTTGTAATTTTTCAGCCAAATTGTATTAATTTTCTTTTGGGTGTTATGTAGATTAGGGGATAAAATGTTCTTTCTTTGTAAATGTTGCAAGAACTTGGGAACCAACTGAGATTGCTCTTGGTAAACTGTCAGAGTGTAGTAAATAAACAATTAAAATTCGGTACATTGATGGAATCTTATGAGACGGATGTGGTGATAGGAGTGGAATCGTGGTTGAGAGAAGGGGTGGGTAATACAGAAGTATTTCCAGAAGGGTATACAGTCTATCGTAGAGACCGAGGAGATAAAAAGGGAGGAGGGGTATTTATTCTGGTGAAGGAAACTTATTGTTCGCATGAATGGTTTACTGATGAAAGGGATGAAATATTAGGGATAAAAGTAGTTTGTGATAATATGAAGGAGGTGGGAATTATAGGAACATATAGGCCTGGAAGAGAGGAAAGAGACATGGAAATATTTGAGAAAATAATAGATTGTTGTTGTTGTTGAGTCATCAGTCCATAGACTGGTTTGATGCAGCTCTCCATGCCACCCTATCCTGTGCTAACCTTTTCATTTCTACGTAACTATTGCATCCTACATCTGCTCTAATCTGTTTGTCATATTCATACCTTGGTCTACCCCTACCGTTCTTGCCACCTACACTTCCTTCAAAAACCAACTGAACAAGTCCTGGGTGTCTTAAGATGTGTCCTATCATTCTATCTCTTCTTCTCATCAAATGTAGCCAAATCGATCTCCTCTCACCAATTCGATTCAGTATCTCTTCATTCGTGATTCGATCTATCCATCTCACCTTCAGCATTCTTCTGTAACACCACATTTCAAAAGCTTCTATTCTCTTTCTTTCTGAGCTAGTTATCATCCATGTTTCACTTCCATACAATGCCACGCTCCACACAAAAGTCTTCAAAAACATCTTTCTAATTCCGATATCAATGTTTGAAATGAGCAAATTTCTTTTCTTAAGAAAGCTCTTCCTTGCTTGTGCTAGTCTGCATTTTATGTCCTCCTTACTTCTGCCATCGTTGGTTATTTTACTACCCAAGTAACAATATTCATCTACTTCCTTTAAGACTTCGTTTCCTAATCTAATATTTCCTACATCACCTGCCTTCGTTCGACTGCACTCCATTACTTTTGTTTTGGACTTATTTATTTTCATCTTGTAATCCTTACCTAAGACTTCATCCGTACCATTCAGCAACTTCTCGAGATCTTCTGCAGTCTCAGATAAAATAACAATATCATCGGCAAATCTCAAGGTTTTGATTTCCTCTCCTTGGACTGTGATTCCCTTTCCAAATTTCTCTTTGATTTCCTTTACTGCCTGTTCTATGTAAACACTGAAAAGGAGAGGGCACAAACTGCAGCCTTGCCTCACTCCTTTCTGGATTGCAGCTTCTTTTTCAAAGCCCTCGATTCTTATCACTGCAGACTGATTTTTATACAGGTTGTAGATAATTCTTCGTTCTCGGTATCTGATCCCTATCATCTTCAGAATCATAAATAGCCTGGTCCAATCAACATTATCGAATGCCTTTTCTAGATCTACGAATGCCATGTACGTGGGCTTGTCCTTCTTGACTCGATCCCCTAAGATCAGACGTAAAGTCAGGATTGCTTCACGTGTTCCTACATTTCTTCTGAAGCCAAATTGATCTTCCCCCAACTCAGCTTCAACTTGTTTTTCCATTCTTCTGTAAATAATATGTGTTAAAATTTTGCAGGCATGAGATACTAAACTAATAGTGCGGTAGTTTTCACACCTGTCAGCACCGGCTTTCTTGGGAATAGGTATAACAACATTCTGCCGAAAATCGGATGGGACTTCTCCTGTCTCATACATCTTGCACACTAAATGAAATAACCTTACCATGCTGGTTTCTCCTAAGGCAGTCAGTAATTCAGAGGGAATATCATCAATTCCAGGTGCCTTGTTCCTATTTAGGTCACTCACAGCTCTGTCAAACTCTGACCTCAAAATTGGGTCTCCCATTTCATCAGCATCAACAGCCTCTTCATGTTCCAGAACCAAATTATCTACATCGTTACCTTGATACAACTGTTGGATATGCTCCTGCCATCTTTCTGCTTTGTCTTCTTTCCCTAGAAGTGGCTTTCCATCTGAGCTCTTAATATTCATGCACCTAGATTTCCTTTCTCCAAAGGTTTCCTTGATTTTCCTGTATGCAGCATCTACCTTTCCCAGGACCATACAGCCTTCGACATCCTTGCACTTCTCCTTCAGCCATTCTTCCTTAGCTACCCTGCACTTTCTATCCACCTCATTCTTTAATCGCCTGTATTCTTTTCTGCCCTCTTCATTTCTAGCATTCTTGTATTTTCGTCGTTCATCAATCAGGTCTAGTATCTCCTGAGTTATCCACTGATTCTTAGTTGATCTTTTCTTCCTTCCTAACATTTCTTCAGCAGCCCTACTGACTTCATTTTTCATGACTCTCCACTCTTCCTCTACTGTGTTTCCTTCGGCCTTTTCATTTAGTCCTTGTGCAACATGTTCCTTGAAACAATCCATCACACTCTTTTCTTTCAACTTGTCTAGATCCCATCTTTTTGCATTTTTTTCCTTTCTTCAATTTCTTCAACTTCAGATGGCATTTCATGACCAACAAGTTGTGGTCAGAGTCCACGTCTGCTCCTGGGAAAGATTATACTAGATTATACTCATAAAAACAATAATGATACGGTAATAATTGGGGGAGATCTAAACTTGCCTGAAGTTGAATGGAATGGAGCTGCAAGTGAAGCCCATGAACAGAAACTGGCAAATAAGTTAATTTGGGAGGGAGGATTTACACAAGTAGTACAAGAACCAATTTGTCTCAATAATTTGCTAGATGTATTCTTGGTTAAACCATGGGAAATTGTTGATAAAACTGAGGTAATTGAAGGAATAGGTGATCATAAGGCTGTAATAATGGATGTAGGGCTTGTACCAAAAATGCTTAATAAGAGGGTCACAAAAGACAAGAAATTATACAGAAAAACTAAAGTTGATGAATTTGGGACTTACCTTAAATCACAATTCAGTTGTTGGATCAGTGAAGGGAATAATGTGGATACACTTTGGGCTAAATTTAAAGGAATCATTTGGGAAGGAGAGAAGAGATTTGTACCTGTTAAGAAGGGTAAAATGACCTCAGACCCTGTTTATTACACAAGGGAAATAAGAAAATTAAAAAGAAAATGTAGAATAGTAAACAGGAAAATCAAAGAAGCTAGGGAGAGTAGAGAAAGTAGAAAACAGCTAATGAGGGAACTGAATAGAGTAAAAAAGGAAGCAAAAGAGAATTATATGAATGGCATTCTTCAAGAGGGTAATGACCACAAAGGGAAATGGAAAAAGCTGTATTCATATATTAGGAATCAAAAAGGAAAAGGAATGCAAATTCCTACAATGGTGGGAGAAGGGGGTGAACACTATTTAACAGATACTGAGAAAGCAAACCTCTTTAGTAGGGAATTCCGAGATTCAGTAGAAGATTGTCAGGACTTGGAAACCGTAACAGAAGATAGAGAGGGAGAGACACAGAGGGAAACAAGAAGCTTCTCATTCACAAATGAAGATATTTTTAGAGAAATCCAACTGCTTCAGCAAGGAAAAGCAGCAGGAAGTGATCAAATTACTGGGGAGGTATTAAAGACAATGGGGTGGTATATAGTGCCTTATTTAAAATTTCTCTTTGACTATGTCATAAATAATAGTGTGATACCAAAGGAATGGAAGGAATCTATAATAATACCAATTTATAAAGGAAAGGGTGATAAAAGGAAACCAGAGAACTACAGACCAATCAGCCTGACCAGTATAGTTTGTAAAATACTGGAGAGTTTAATAACAAAGTACATCAGAGGGATATGTGATGATAAAAGTTGGTTCATGAGGAGCCAGTATGGATTTAGAAAGAAATTTTCTTGCGAGGCACAACTGGTGGGATTTCAGCAGGACATATCAGATCAGTTGGATTCAGGAGGTCAGTTAGATTGCATAGCCATAGATCTTTCCAAAGCCTTTGATAGAGTGGAACATGGAATATTATTAAAGAAATTGGGGGGAATAGGGTTGGATGTAAGGGTTATACGTTGGATAAGAACATTTCTAAATTCAAGGGTTCAGAAAGTCAAAGTAGGAAATAATATATCACAGGAAGAGAAAGTCTGGAAAGGAATTGCACAGGGTAGTATAATCGGTCCGTTACTTTTCTTAATATACGCAAATGATTTAGGGAACAATATAACTTCGAAAATAAGATTGTATGCAGATGACATAATTGTTTATAGGGAAATAAATAACATTGAGGATTGTTCAGAATTACAAAGGGACCTTGACAGTATCCAAGAATGGGTTGAAGAAAATAATATGAAGATTAATGGAGGCAAATCAACTGTTACAACATTTACAAACAGGAGCTTTAAAACTGAATTTGAATATACTTTGGATGAGGTAGTTATCCCAAAAGATGGCAAGTGCAAATACTTAGGTGTGAGATTTGAAAGTAATTTGCACTGGAAGGGTCATGTTGATGACATTGTTGGGAAAGCATACAGATCGTTACATGTCATAATGAGACTACTTAAAGGATGCAACAAAGAATTAAAAGAAAAAAGTTACTTAAGTATGGTTCGTCCATTATTGGAATATGCAAACAGTGTTTGGGATCCTCACCAAGAATACCTAATAAGAGAACTAGATGGTATGCAGAGGAAAGCAGCAAGGTTTGTAACAGGGGATTTCAGGAGAAAGAGTAGTGTATCAGAAATGTTAAAGGAACTTGGGTGGGAAACTTTAAGTAAGAGAAGGGAGAAAACTAGACTTATAGGATTATATAGAGCCTATACAGGAGAAGAAGCATGGGGAGATATCCGTGAGAGGCTTCGGTTGGAAAATAATTATATTGGTAGAACTGACCACAAGTACAAAATTAGAAGGAATTTTAGCAGAAGCGATTGGGGTAAATTTTCTTTCATTGGGAAGGGCGTGAAGGAGTGGAACAGTTTACCAGGGGTAGTGTTTGATCCTTTTCCAAAATCTGTACAGATATTCAAGAAGAGAATAAACAACAACAGAGATAATAAATTAAATGTTAAAGGGCATTCGACCAGTGTAGGATATTGTAAATAATAAATGTGTGTGATTAAATTAATTCCATCCCCTGGTCTAAGGAGTTTGGACAGCCCAAGTAGGGGACTGCCTGTAGGGGTGAAGTACATTGGGGACTTCGAGGGCCCTGGGACCGCTACGGTAGCTGTGAAGGCCCTTCAGGAACTCTGAAAAGTGGTGGCAAAAGGGGCTCTGGTTAAGACGCAGCAGGTCGTTATGCTACTTAGGTTCCAAAATGGGTAAAATATAAATATGTAAATAAATTCAGTGTTAATTTTAATCTTATACCAGTTGTATAGTATTATTAGAAGTAATTTCACATACCGTACTGTATATGAGTTGACTATGTTTGTAAAATATTATAAGTAGAATTTTGTAAACAATATAAATTTATTAAGGATGATGTGTGTGTTTAATAGAAAAAATTATTAGCGTAAATTGTATAATATTGTATTCTAGGAAAATTTTCTTCGTCTCCTGTTAATTTAAAATTTAGTGCTTGACAATAATGTATTTTAGTGTACCATTTGCCACCGAGGTAGACACCTCATTTGCAAATAAAGAGATTTTGATTTGATTTGATTTGATTTGATTTGATTTAAGCACTCCTTGAAAAATGTAATGTCCCTGGATATTCTGTTGACCTTAACTTTTAGGTTAAGATATTCGTTCTCTTCATTTGCCTGGTTGGCTGTTAGTATGGGACTCTTTTTCTAAATTTGCTAACGATAACGTGTCAGTCGTGATAAATAAAAAACGAGACGTTTTAATAACAAATTGACTTTTCTTAAAGTGTCAAAAATAAAATGTGTCACATCTTCCAAAACCACTAGAACACCATCTCCCCAAACACTGTGAATTTGTCGAACACGAACTTTCCGAGTCACTCAGCTGTAGAAGCATTGTAAACAAAGGAATCAAATTAAGTAATTTAATAGATATATACTTACCAGATATTGTAATAGGGGTTGAATCATGGCTGAGAAATGATATAATGGATGCAGAGATATTCTCACGGAACTGGAGTGTATATCGTAGAGAGAGGATAGGAATGGTAGGAGGGGGAGTATTCATTCTTGTGAAAGAAGAATTTGTAAGCTACGAAAAAGTTAAGGATGAAAAACATGAAATTCTAGGTGTAAGGCTCTTCTCTAAAGATAATAGGCAACTTGATGTCTTTGGAGTGTACAGACCGGGAAAGGGTAGCGCTGACGCTGATTCAGAATTATTTGATAAGATAATCAGCTATGTTGGAAATGATATGGAAAGGAATGTGATATAGCAGGTGATCTCAATTTACCAAATGTCAATTGGGAAGGTAATGCAAACAACAGGAAGCATGACCAACAAATGGCAAATAAGTTAATATGGGAAGGGTACCTGATTCAGAAAGTGATGGAACCAACTAGAGAGAAGAATATTCTGGATGTGGTGCTGATAAAACCTAATCAGCTGTATAGAGAAACCAAAGTAATAGATGGTATTAGTGATCACGAAGCTGTTTTTATCATAGTTAAAAATAAATGTGAAAGAAAGGAAGGTATTAAAATTAGGACTATTAGGCAGTACCATAAAGCTGATAAAACAGGCATGAGGGAGATTTTAAAAAGTAACTATGATCGCTGGAAAATGGTACAGTAAATAAAAATGTAAACAGACTCTAGGATGGGTTTAAAGCAATTGTTGAGGAATGTGAAAATAGGTTTGTTCCTTTAAAGGTGGTAAGGAATGGTAAGGATCCACTATATTATAACAGAGAAGTAAAGAGACTAAGAAGGAGATGCAGACTGGAAAGAAATAGTTGGTTATGGAAATAAGGAGAAATTGAAGGAACTTACTAAGAAATTGAATCTAGCAAAGAAGTCAGCTAAGGATAACATGATGGCCAGCATAATTGGTGGTCATACAAATTTTAGTGAAAAATGGAAGAGTATGTATAGGTACTTTAAGGCAGAAACAGGTTCAAAGTAGGACATTCCAGGAATCATTAATGAACAAGGGGAGTGTGTATGCGAGGATCTTCAAAAGGCAGAAGTATTCAGTCAGCAGTATGTAAAGATTTTTGGTTACAAGGATAATGTCCAGATAGGGGATGTGAGTAACACTAAAGAAGTATTAAAATTTACCCATGATAACAATGACATTTACAGTAAGATACAAAAGTTCAAAACTAGAAAAGCAGCTGGAATTGATAAGATTTCTGGGGATATACTTAAGGCAATGGGTTGGGTTATAGTACCATATCTGAAATATTTGATTATTGCTTGGTTGAAGGAGCTATACCAAATGAATGGAGAGTTGCTATAGCAGCCCGTGTGTATAAAGGAAAGGGTGATAGACATAAAGCTGAAAATTACAGGCCAGTCAGTTTGACATGCATTGTATGTAAGCTTTGGGTAAGCATTCTTTCTGATTATATAAAACATGTTTGTGAAATTGATAACTGGTTTGACAGAAGGCAGTTTGGGTTTAGGAAATATTATTCAACTGAAGCTCAGCTGGTAGGATTTCAGTAAGATATAGCAGGTATCCTGGATTCAGGAAGCCAAATGGACTGTATTGCGATTGACCTATCTAAGGAATTTGATACGGTAGATCATGGAAGACTACTGGCAAAAATGAGTGCAATTGGACTAGAAAAAAGAGTGACTGAATGGGTGGCTATATTTCTAGAAAATAGAACTCAGAGAATTAGAGTAGGCGAAGCTTTATCTGACCCTGTAATAATTAAGAGGGGAATTCTTCAAGGCAGTATTATTGGACCTTTATGTTTTCTTATATATATCAATGATATGTGTAAAGAAGTGGAATCAGAAATAAGGCTTTTTGCAGATGATGTTACTCTGTACAGAGTAATAAATAAGTTACAAGATTGTGAGCGGCTGCAGGGTGACCTCGATAGTGTTGTGAGATAGACGGTGGACAATGGTATGATGGTAAACGGGGTTAAAAGTCAGGTTGTGAGTTTCACAAATAGGAAAAGTCCTCTCAGTTCTAATTACTACGTTGATGGGATGAAAGTTCCTTTTGGGGATCATTGTAAGTACCTAGGTGTTAATATAAGAAAAGACCTTCATTGGGGTAATCACATAAATTTGATTGTTAATAAAGGGTACAGAACTCTGGACATGGTTATGAGGGTATTTAGGGGTTGTAGTAAGGATGTAAAGGGGAGGGCATATAAGTCTCTGGTAAGACCCCAACTAGAGTATGGTTCCAGTGTATGGGACCCTCACCAGGATTACTTGATTCAAGAACTGGAAAAAATCCAAAGAAAAGCAGCTCGATTTGTTCTGGGTGATTTCCGACAAAAGAGTAGCGTTACAAAAATGTTGCAAAGTTTGGGCTGGGAAGATTTGGAAGAAAGGAGACAAGCTGCTCGATTAAATGGTATGTTCCGAGCTGTCAGAGGAGAGATGGCGTGGGAGGTCATCAGTAGACGAATAAGTTTGAGTGGTGTCTTTTTTTTTTTTTTTTTTTGCTAGTTGCTTTACGTCGCACCGACACAGATAGGTCTTATGGCGACGAAGGGATGGGAAAGGCCTAGGAGTTGGAAGGAAGCGGCCGTGGCCTTAATTAAGGTACAGCCCCAGCATTTGCCTGGTGTGAAAATGGGAAACCACGGAAAACCATTTTCAGGGCTGCCGACAGTGGGGCTCGAACCCACGATCTCCCGGATGCAAGCTCACAGCCGCGCGCCTCTACGCGCACGGCCAACTCGCCCGGTTGTGTGGTGTCTTTAAAAGTAGGAAAGATCACAATATGAAGATAAAGTTGGAATTCAAGAGGACAAATTGGGGCAAATATTCGTTTATAGGAAGGGGAATTAGGGATTGGAATAACTTACCAAGGGAAATGTTCGATAATTTTCCAATTTCTTTGTGATCATTTAAGAAAAGGCTAGGAAAACAACAGATAGGGATTCTGCCACCTGGGCGACTGACCTAAATGCAGATCAGTAGTCATTGATTGATTGATTGATTGATTGATTGATTGATTGATTGATTGATTGACCCTATACACATGGTGTGAAGGTCAAAGAAGGGGAAACCTTGACATACCCTTGCCTCAACTTTCTAGTATATGAATGATATCCAATACGGTCTACAATGACGTTTCTTACATGTAATCCTCTGTTGTGTTAAACCACTTCTTGTTACCTTTTTGCCTTTTCCTATTCTCATCTGTAAGTTGCTTCTGAGCATAATTATTTGTCTCTGTAGCAATTACAGAAAATAATGGGTCCATATAGTCTAAAAGGATGGAGAGCTCTGATGGAGCTGTGGCTGCATATTTCTAACATAAAAACTAAAAAACACCACTGTGTGCAGTGAAGGGGTGAATGACATGATTATTATCTCCACTTATCCACACCCAGTCATCCTGTTTCGCATGTTTTGGTTGTGGAGGCCTGGTGCGAAGGTTTTGCTCATCATCACTCTCTGAGTCACTAGTGATATATACATCCTGACTCATTTACACTGTTTACACTCAACACTTCCTCATACAAATTATGATCTTCTAATTCCTAGAGATCTTTACTTACACTACTGTCGAAATCGCTATCTAAAACACAATTCATTAACTTCACTAACTCCTCGTGTTCAGAAACGTGTGCACTGCTAGTTGCCATATTGTCTACTGGTTTGAAAGGAATTTGAAATACTGTATTTCCGAGTCACCCTATACACATGGTATGAAAGTCAAAGAAGTGGAAACTGTGACATACTCTTGCCTTGACCTTCTAGTATATGAAAATCTTAACGCAAGAGCCATATCTTACAAACTGGGTGGCCTATAGGAAGATATCTGAGCATTGGCAATGTGCGGGTCCACCTCATCATCCAAGTTGTAGGCCATGTGCTCGCAAGCGGGTGTGCCTTGTCATCCAAGCTCATTGGGTTAAGAAAAGTCAATGTGATTGGACTGACTGAAACATGGCTCTCATGGCCTTATGACAGTGAACTGCCACTCAGTGCTATTTACAGCATATTTCACTGAGATTGTGCTACTCTGGTGGTGGAGTGATGCTAGTAATGAACAGTGGGTTACCATGTAAATGAAGGGCAGATCTCGAATGGAACTGTGAGTTAGTATGGGTGGAGTTACCCTTTCCTTGACGCCCTACACTTGTGGGACTATACTACAGGCTATCAAACAGCCCACTCTGTGACATTGAACAAAGCCCGGACTCAGTCATCACAGCTCTCCCTCACGGTGAAGTAATTTTTAATGGCCAACTTTAACTTGGCTATAAAGTGGTCTTCTCCATATACAGGACTGTCAGCTAACTACTGTCCTGGTCCATAATGTCCAAGACCTTCTCCATATTCCCCACACTCAGCACTCAATACTTCAACCTTTTCTAATCCATCTCCCAACTCTCTTTAACACTATTAATAGGAAACAAGAGCTTGATATAGGATCATGTAAAAGTACATTCCAGAGGGATGTAAATAATCTCTTAAAGATAAGTTGATTTGAAGTGGTTATACTGCCATCTTGACCCACGACAACTTGGCTGTGAACATGGACATTCTCATGGTTTTCGTTTGGACAGTTGTTATTAGTAGGCTGTGTACCTGATCTTGTTATCTTTCATTTTTATTATGAAAATTTGCATTTGTTAATTAGTCTGTTGACAATACAAGTGAAATGCACTCAATGGAGCTGTATCTTGTGCTTCGTGAATAAATAAACATAAGGGTGACAGTAATCGTATTGTCCAAACTCATGTGCATTGTGCTTCAACAACCTGTTTTCTTTTCAAGTTTGTAAAATTCTTTGAAATCTTTTATCATTATCTTTGATTTTAGGAAGCAGACCGATCTTCTTCTTTACAGCACTCAGCACGCTATGATGCTGATCTCCTAGATCATCACCACCATTCGCTCGGATTTGGACGAGAGGAACGATGGTCCAGACCTTCTAAATCTCAAGTTCCACAGCGAAGCTATATTAGCGAGTTTGCTTTCACCATTCTGGTACCTATGTTTGTTATGATCATCCTGGTGATCATTTTATCACTGATTCTGTGCTTCCATCATGAAGGCATGTAAGTATTACTTAGAACCTTTCCATATCCATAATAAGTATATATTGTACCTATCTTTGATTTTCTGCTTCAGTTGAGCTTAGCAGCAGTGATGCTACCCACTCAGGGTCGTCACAAGTAATCGAATGGGTTGGAGGGTGCATCTGTGGACACCAAGTAGGGCACACTCTGCTACTGAATATATAACCAAACCAGTGGATTGTGTGGAAAGATACCCAGAAAAATTAAATAAAGTAAATAGAATCAACAGGATACCAGTAAATAAATGTCTGACATGGGTAGAGATTACAACACAAGGGTTTAAAAAAAAAATCCAGTTCAGAAACTGGGGGATAGGAGTATTTTATTCTATTCTAGTCTGTTTTATTCTATTCTTATTAACCTTTCACCAAAAAATAGTGCCTATCTATCCTCGAATTCCATGCCTAAGCTCGTTAATTACAATTATCTTTCATGAGATCTATAAACCAATATTAATTAACCAGACTTACCGTCAGGTAACTGCATTCAAATTTCAATTAAACATTTTCAAATAACTGCCATCATGGAATTCTCTTTGTAACACCATGTGTTCTGACTTTCTTACAAATGGTATCCCTTTACTATCCTTTCAGATATGATACCTGTCCTCGCAAAATTGCAACATCATCTCAAATTATAACAATTATCCCTAAAAAATCTATCTAGACTTGAGAGGAGATCGCCAAGCAATACACATATAAAATGCTAGCATAAGTCCTGTAAGAGAAAAACTATAACACAACGTGGAAACGATAAATATCTCCGAAGTTGACTCCTGGTTCACAATGATGAAATAATAAACAATAACATCAAATACATGTAACATAATGAACATTATAACACATCATGCTGCAAAGCGTAACATCTTTTAGAAGATGGTGCCTGAAATAAAAAATACAAAAGATATACTGTACAGTGGATCAACGGGATGTTTAAAGCTTTATTTTATTCCCCTTTACGTTTTTTAATGAATTATTATTATTAGTGTTTCGTTTCGGCCAACTAAGGACGACGTCATTTCAACTGTTTCCTTTGAGCTTTAAGGTTGGTCCAGTGTTCCTTCATTCGTAGACGGTATTGCTCCTTTCGCTCTTTCGTCCATGCCTGTCCAGTTTTCAGCTTCAGCTTTGGTTGGAAACTCTGATGTTCTTGGAGTTTTATCTTAAGTGGCTCACGCTCCTGGATATCTTCAGATGAGATCCCAATCTCCTGCAGGTTGTTCTGTACCTCACTTTACCATGCCCCCTTTGCCTTTTTCTCTTCGAGGAAAATGAACATGCGGTTTGCTAACCGTGTTGACTTCATTCGGGCCATGTGTCCATAAAAAGTAATGCTCCTTTTCCGCATCACGTCGGTTATTCTCTCCACATGCGAGTACAACTCATGGTTGTGCCGTCCCCTAAACTCACCATTGTCTTTGACTGGACCCAAGATTTTCCTCAAAATTTTCCTTTCCTTAGCCTCCAATTTCTCCATCATGCCTTTTTTTGTTCATGGCGAGACATTCCACTGCATATAGAGCCTCTGACTGGATGACAGTGCAATAGTGTTTGATTTTTGCATTCAGATATATAGATCTTTTGTTATACACTTTTTTTAACAATTTGTTTAACGTCGCACCAACACAGATAAGTCTCATGGCGACAATGGGATAGGAAAGGGCTGGGAAATAGAAGGAAGCGGCCATAGCCTTAATTAAGGTATAGCTCCAGCATTTGCCTGGTGTGAAAATGGGAAACCACAGAAAACCATCTTCGAGGCTGCCGACAGTGGGAATCGAACCCACTCTCTCCCAGATGCAAGCTCACAGCTGTGTGCCCCTAACCGCACGGACAACTCACCCGGTGTAGACATTTTTAGTCAGATAGTAAGCCATTTCAATTTTATTCATGCATGATGCAAAGGCTTCTTTTTTTGGACATGTTTGGTTCTATCCATTCACCAAGATGCTTAAATTTTCAACCAGCTTTACTCTTCCGTGAGTCCCTTCTAGCTCACTTGGCGTCAGTTTGATGTTTGTAATGAATTTTGTTTTCTCAAAGGAGATCTGGAGGTCCATCTTTGAAGCTTGTGTTTGAAGCTGGTTGATCTGCTTCGTGGCCACATCCAAGGAATCAGTGAAAACTGCAGATCGTCTGCAAATGCTAGACAGTCAATTGAAAAGCTTTTATTCTTGTGTCCTAGTCTGACTCCGCATTCAACTTCTTCATAACCCATTTCTCTATGTCATTCACGGATCACTTTCTCAAGAACGCAGTTGAGCAACAGAGGTGAGAGACCATCTCCCTGCCTAACTCCTGTCTGTATTTCAAAGGCATCTGAAGTCTCTCCTCTGAACTTCACTTTTGAGATGGTGTTGGTGAGAGTCTGTTGGATGATTGCTCGTGTTTTACCGTCCATGCCAAATTCCTTTAAGATCTGATTTAAGGTAGTTCTGTCAGTTGAATCATAGGCCTTCTTAAAGTCAATGAACGTTACTACGAAAGGCTTTCTCCTTAATTTAAGATATGAAAGGACAGATTTCAGATTAACAGTATGCTCCACACATGACCGTCCTTTCCTCATACCTTATTGGTAATCACCCAGCTCTGGATCTAGCTGTTCTTCTGCCCTAATGTTAAGAGCTTTTGAGAGAATTTTGTAGTAAAGTCAAAGAAATATTAATGTTTATTTATTCTACCTATTCAATACATAAAAAGTGATTTTAAATTATAGGGACATGTTTCGCCCTTTATTTAAGGGCATCTTCAGCCTAAATCTCAATGTATTGAATAGGTGGAATAAATAAACATTAATATTTCTTTGACTTTATTGTAAAATTCAATACAGACTAAAATATGAGAATTATAACATGTAATGGAATTTTGTGGGTTATGAGTAGGAGGGAGATGCCACGATAGTTGTTAACATCCGACTTGTCACCTTTCTTATGAAGTGGGTGGATTAGTGCAGATGTCCAATCGCTTGGAAGTCTTTTGGTATTCCAGATTTCATGTACGATGTTCTTTAATTTCTTCACTGCATTGTCACTAGCAAACTTCCACAATTCAGTCAGTTATTATTGAATCTTCACGCGGCACTTTATTGTTCTGCAAGAATTGGATAATCTGTCTGATTTCCTCTTTCATGGGTGGAGCTGAATCTGGGTGGACTTGTGTTTTATCTTCAAATGTGAATCTGAATTTTGGGACCTCGCAGTTAAGAAGGGATTCAAAGTATTTTGCAAGGACCCAACCGTTTTCCTTGTCGTTATGGGCTAGTTTTCCATTGGAATCTCTGAACTGTAGGCTCGGTGGGTTGTATTTCCTCAAGTTGCTTTTGAATGTTTTATAAAAGTCATGTGTATTGTTCTTCTTGAAATCTTGCTCAATTTGAACCAGCTGGTGTTTATTCAAAGCACGTTTCATGCTGCGGATGGTTTTTGCTGCACACTTTCTCTCATTCAAGAAGTTTGTCCAGTTGACTTGGTTCTTTAGTGAGTTCCATTTCTGCCAGGCAAACTACCTTTGCCTTAGCCTTATCACTGCATCGCATTCATTGTTCCACCAAGCATGCTTCCTGGGTTTAGTAAGCTGAACTGTCTCTTTAGCTGTTTTGACCAGGGCCTCACGCAGTTGTTCCTAGTTCTCAGCATCCACGGATTGTAGTTTCTGTGTGAACTCATGGTTAGATCCTAGTTTTTCTCTATCATATTTTTCAATCTTTTTGGCTCAAACTCTCCTTGTGTTTCTCGGGACCAGTTTGATTTTTATATTGGATAGATAGTGATCTGAGTTCAGTTTTGTATTATGTAGAACTTTCACATTCTTTCTCTTTGAGACTTCTGTGCGATCGCGACATGATCTATCTGAAATTCACCAAGGTGGGGATTTGGGGATTTCCAGGTCTTCTGTTTCGTGGGCAGGTGTTTAAAACCAGTAGTCTTCATTACGAGGTTAAATGCCTTACACACCTCTATTAGCCTTTCTCCATTACACTTTGTTCTCTGGTGAGCAGGATAGTTTCCATTGATGTTTTGGAACTTTATTTCTTTGCCTACCTGGGCACTGAAATCCCCAAGCAGGATGATGGCATGTTTGTCTGGAATCTTGGATAAAATATCCTCAAGTTCTTCCCAAAATCTATAAGTTCCCTCCGGGTCTCTCTTGTTCGCTTGGTTGATCGGCGCATGAACGTTCACAATAGTATACTTCAAAAGGACACAAACCAAGCTCGATAGCTGCAGTCGCTTAAGTGCGGCCAGTATCCAGTATTCGGGAGATAGTGGGTTCAAACCCCACTGTCGACAGCGCTGAAAATGGTTTTCCGTGGTTTCCCATTTTCAGACCAGGCAAATGCTGGGGCTGTACCTCAATAAGGCCACGGCCACTTCCTTCCCACTCCTAGCCCTTTCCTGTCCCATCATCGCCATAGGACCTATCTGTGTCGGTGCGACGTAAAGCCAATAGCAAAAAAAAAAAGGACAGAGTCGAGACTCTGCTATTCACAGAGGTGAAATTTATGATTGAGTCCAGAATCTTTATGTTGACTGCAAATCCTGTGCCAAGGTGGGGGACAGTTTGTATGACACGTTTACCAGGTTTACGCTTGAAGATCCTGTAACCTTCAGATTCAAAGGCCTGCTCATCTGTAAATCTTGATTCCTGAATTGCTGCAATCAAAATTTGCAGTTCAGATAGGATATCTTTGAGTTGTTTCAGTTTTCCAACCTTCTGGAGAGAATTGGCGTTAAAGGTAGCAAAGAAATTCTTGGCTCTATGTCTGATCTTTCGTGGAGTCTCCGATACCTCCAAGCATGTCGGTGCAGGGGTTATTGTAGTCATGTCCTAGTACGTGAACAATGGGCAGCGGCTAAGTGGCCTAGTAAATGGTCCTGAGAGTTGGTATACCAGTTGCTATGGAATGGTGGGCATCTCGGACATATTCTGAGTCATGGCCATCATTTTGCTCAGGCAGCTAGAACTATACAATCCACCGTGGTCCCAAACCCGTTAGAGGAGAGATTCTCACTTGGAGTATGTGTAAGTATGGGTAGCATCCTGCTTCACAGAATTTTCATTGAACATGCTTAGGGGGCCAATGACCTCGATGTTAGGCCCCTTTAAACAACAAGCAGCAACAGAACAGGCTTAGAACATTTTAAGCGAGCCTCGGATCTATGGGAGTAACAGAGTCTCACTCCCATTTGAGAGGTGAGGGACTCCTTGGAAACAATGCTGCAAATGAAATGGAATTTGATGGGGAGCTATCAATGTTAATGGGGCTTATGGAATGAAGAAAGTAGAACTGGCTGATTCAGCAAAGAGGAAGCATCTGGATGTGCTAGGAGTAAATTATATTCAGGTAAGGGGAGATAAGAAGGAAGAGATACAAGATTATTATAAAGTGTACTTGATGGGTGTTAAAAAGGGAAGGACAGAGTGTGCGGTAGGGCTGTCCATCAGGAACACTATTGCACGCAGCATAGTTTCTGTTAAGCATGTAAGTGAACTAATGATGTGGGTAGATTTGGTTGTTCTAGGAATTAGAACAAGAACTGTCTCAGTGTATTCACCATGTGAGGGTGCAGATGAGGATGAAGTTGACAAGTCTTATGAAGCATTGAGTGACATCATAGTCAGAGTCAACAGCACGGATGGAATAGTCCTAATGGGTGATTTCAGTGTGAGAGTTGGAAATAGAAATGAAGGAGACGTAAAGCCCCTAGCAAAAAAAAAAAAGAAATGAAGGATACAAAAAGGGTGGTTGGTAAACATGGGAAAGATATGGAAGCTAACAGGAATGGGAAGCATTTGCTGGACTTCAGTGCTAGTAATGGTTAAGCAGTTACGAACACATTCTTCAAGCTTAAGGCTATTCACCGCTACACATGGGAGGGTTGGGGCACCAGATCCATAATAGACTATATCTTAACCATTTTTGAATTCAGGAAATCTGTTAGGAGTGTGCTGGTTTTCCAGGGATTATTCGTTGAAACAGGCCACTGTCTGATCTGTAGTGAACTAAGTATCTCTAGGCCTAGGATAGTGAAATCTTTCTGCAGCCAAATAAGGGTAGAAAATCTCCAGGACAAGGAAATTAGTCAGAAATACATGGATATAATTAGTGAAAAGTTCCAAATAATGGACAGTAAGCATGTTCAGGATATAGAAAGGGAATGGGTGGCATACAGGGATGCTATAGTATAAACAGCAAGGGAATGCCTAGAAACAACTGTGTTTTAAGATGAGAAAAAACCAACATCTTAGTTGAAAAATGGTCAGACCAGTTTGTAGACGTAAAGAGAAGATTGATTGTTTGTTTGTTTGTTTGTTTGTTTGTTTGTTTGTATATTTGTTTATTTATTTATTTATTTATTTATTTGTTTATTTATTTATTTATTTATTTGTTTGTATATTTGTTTGTTTATTTATTTATTTATTTACTTATTTATTTGTTTGTTTGTTTGTTTGTTTGTTAGTTTATTTATTTATTTGTTTGTTTATTTGTTTATTTATTTATTTGTTTGTTTATTTATTTATTTATTTATTTATTTATCTATCTATCTATCTATCTATCTATCTATCTATCTATCTATCTATCTATCTATCTATCTATCTATCTATTTATTTATTTATTTATTTATTTTATGAAGCCTGCTATTCTTTGGCTCTAAATTACATTTGATGCATATAGGGAACAAATCACTGTAGGATCCAAGAAATCATGAGAACATATCAGTTATGGCCTGGAGAGGCTTGGTCGGGTGGTAGGGAAAACATTTTGGACAGAAATAATCTTCGAAAGTGAGGGAGAAAGGAAATGAATAGTGTTTTCTGTACATCAGGTGAACTCCTAATAGAACCCAGGGCATAATTAGACAAATGGAAGGTATATTTTGTGAAATTATGCTTCATGAAATGGATATGATGGTAAATAAACTCCAGTGTCATAAAGCAGCAGGAATAGATGAAATTAGACTTAAAATGGTGAAATATAGTGGGAAGGCAAGGATGAAATGGCTTCATAGGGTAATAAGCTTAGCATGGAGTGTTAGTAAGGTACCTTCTGATTGGATAAAAGCAGTAATTGCACCACCAGTGTGGTTTCAGACCACAGAGGGTAAATCAGGATCAGATTTTCAGTATACGCCAGGTAATTGAAACATGCTTCAAGAGGAATGGACAGTTATGGTTATGTGCCATAGATCTAATTAATTAATTAATTAATTAATGTTATTTGCTTTACATCCCACTAACTACTCTTTTACGGTTTTCGGAGATGCCGAGGTGCCAGAATTGAGTCCCGCAGGAGTTCTTTTACGTGCCCATAAATCTATTGACATGAGGCTGACATATTTGAGCACCTTCAAATACCACCAGACTGAGCCAGGATCGAACCTGCCAAGTTGAGGTCAGAAGGCCAGTGCCTCAACTGTCTGAGCCACTCAGCCCGGCGTGTCGTAGATCTAGAGAAGGCGTATGACACAGTAACTAGGGAAAGGATGTTTGCTGTACTGGAGCTAAGGAATAAGTGTAGATTGTTAAAATCAATCAGAGGCATTTATGTTCACAATTAGACTGAAGTGAGAATTAATGGTAGAATGAATTCTTGGTTCAAGGTACTTATAGGGGTTAGACAAGGCTGTAGTCTTTCACCTTTGTTGTTCACAGTTTACATGAATGATCTGCTTTAGGGTATCAAGTGGCAGGGTGGGATTCAGTTAGGTAGAAATGTAGTAAACAGTCTGGCTTATGATGACGACTTGGTCTTAATGGCATATTGTGCCAAAAGTCTGCAGTTTAATATCTTTGAACTTGAAAACAGGTGTGGTATGGTATAAAAATTAGCTCTTTCAAGACAAAATTGATGGCAATAGGTGAGGAATCCGAGAGAATTGAATGTCAGATTGGGGATACAAAGCTGGAACTGGTAGATCATTTAGAGTATTTAGGATTGTGTTCTCCCAGCATGGTAGTATAGTAAGATTGAATCAGGGTGTAGTAAAGCTAATGCAGTGAGCTCGCATTTGCAACCAACAGTACTCTGTAAGAAGGAGACAGAACTATCTTTACATCGGTCTGTTTTCAGACCAACTATGCTTTACGGGAGTGAAAGCTGGGTGGATATATTGTTCATAATTTAGAAGTAATAGGCATGAAAGTAGCAAGAATGATTGCTGGTACAAACAGGTGAGAACAATGGCAGGAGGCTACTCAGAATGAGGGGATAAAAGCTAAGTTAGGAGTGAACTTGATGGATGAAGCTGTATGCATAACCTGACTTTGGTGGTGGGAGGGATGTAAGGCGAATGGAGGATGATAGATTACCGAGGAGAATAATGGACTCTGTTATGGAGGGTAAGAGAAGTAGAAGGAGATCAAGATGATGATGATTACACTCAATTTCTGACGATTTAAAGATAAGAGATAAAGAACTAAATGTGGTCACAGAACTAGTTACAAATAGAGGATTGTGGCAGCCTTTAGTAAATTTGCAGAGGCTTGCAGACTGAACACTGAAAGTCATAATGGTCAATTGTCAATTGATCTTGTTCAGGCCCTCCATGATGGCATGACCGGACAGGTTTGCCATCAGAATAGGATCTTGGATGAATTTTCTTATTACTCATGGACTGAAACAGGGGTGTGTGCTTGCTCCAACACTGTTTGATTATATTTGGCTGCTATGCTACATGAATCTCTATGTACAACCCAGGTGTGGAGGTTAGGTTTTGTTTTGATCGTGGACTTTTCAACCTAGCAAGACTTTGCTTCTAGAGGCTCACCTGGCCGAGCATGCAGCATACAGATAATGCTGCATCACCTGCACTCACACCATAGGAATTGCAACAGTCACTTAACTGCTATAAGAGTGCATGTGATTGTTTTGGTCTCACCATGAATGTCCAAAAGACCAAGGCCCTGGCACAACCTTCTCCAGGCACAACCCTTACATTTCAACGTCTCCATCTCAGAGACTCCACTGGAGCAGATAGACTACTTTTCGTACTTGGGTAGTATCATATCTGTGTGCTGTAACTGTGAGCAAGATATGGAGAAAAGAATTGGCGCTGGCCATGCGGCATTTGGATGACTATCACACCGGATTTTCATGAAAAAGACCTGACCGTGAAGACAAAACTCATGGTGTACCATGCTGTTGTCATCACAACATTGCTGTATGGTTGTGAAACTTGGACCCTTTACTGACGTGACTTGAAAAAGTTTGAGCGCTTTCACCAAAGAAAACTTTGATCTATGCTTAGGATAAAAGGAGAAGACCATGTCAGCAACATTGCTGTTCTTGTGAAAGCACATGCCAAGAGCATAGAGTCATCCATCATTCGTCATCAATCAATCAATCAATCAATCAATCAATCAATCAGTCATTACTGATCTGCATTTAGGACAGTCGCCCAGGTGGCAGATTCCCTATCTGTTGTTTTCCTTATCTTTTCTGAAATGATTTCAAAGAACAGCTCCCTTGGTAAGTTATTCCAATTCCTAACTCCCCTTCCTATAAATGAATATTTGCCCCAATTTGTCCTCTTGAATTCCAACTTTATCTTCATATTGTAATCTTTTCTACTTTTGAAGACACCACTCAAACTTATTCGTCTTCTAATGTCATTCCATGCCATTATTAATGTATTCAGCTGAAGCTCTCTATAAAGATGATAAAGGTCTATAAATAAGATGTATAGATGTATGTTATTATCAATACAACCTCCTCTACATGACATACAGAAAACCTGAATACAATGTAAATGAACATACCTCAAATGCATATGTATGACGTGGCTAGATTTCACTTAGATTAGTCGTAACTTGCACATATTCTCACTCCAAGCCTAGCTGTAAGTAAATCTTAAAAGGAAGACTCCCATTCTCAAATCCAATTCAATCAATAAATTACTTCTTAAGGTGTTGCTTTCACAATAAAATAATTAACACACTTCTGCTGGGGTAGACTGAAATAGCATGGATGTGTACAAAAATAATAATGGATTCACACACAACATAATAAAGGATACATAAATAAAATTGTCTCATTATGAAACATTTTGTGGAATTTAGGCATGAAGAACTCACTTATGGCCATCATATAAGAAGATAATCCCTATATTATCTTTTAAATATTGCAGCTATTCAAACATTCCTGTGCTGTTATCATCCATATTCATATTCATATTCATATGTATCATCAAAAACTCTTATCGTCATTTCACATATTTAACTACATATATTCATTCCATCATACATCAACACAGCATCAAAATTTTGCAATCACACTTAAGTAAATTATAATGAAGAAATTGGGTCCTACCCATGTTCTAACATCCTCCTCCTATTCATAATTCAAGCCTACCATAGCTTCACTGGGAAGACATTAAAGTATTATGAAAAATGTCTTATGCAAATATTCTCTTATTATCTTTCTCAGAAGATCCCTTACAGCGTACTATCATGGCCGACTTTACAGAAGGCCGCGGCGAGCGAAAATTGGCAACCCCGCAGTGAATGGCTAGTCTGCTCTGTGTAGCCTACTGAGTTACTTGGGAGATGTGTCTCGCGCTCGTGTTCTCTTCAAAAATACTGTAACTAAATTAAATGATACTGTTACTTATCTGTCTAAAGTGGTTGGTTACAATGTCAAAGACTTGTGTTGTGCTGAATTGTAAGTCTAATTATCGTTCATCGATAAAAACCGAAGGATTTGTGACAGTGTTTGGGTTTCCTAAAAATCCACAATTGAAAGTCGTATGGGAACGTGCCATTCTTCGAGCCAGTCATATTTGTTCATATGTATTAAACACTTTCTCCCTAAAGATGTAAGCTACATTGAAAAATAGAAGGATGGTGATGGGAACAATCGGGAATTCACATGGAAGAAGCCTGTATTGTCACCTCGTGCGGTTCCAAAGGTATTTCCAAACTAACCATCGTACTTCAGTAAGTGCTCCTCCAAGAAATCCCCAGGTGAAAGTAGGGAAGAAGAAGGAAAACGGACAAAGTCTGCAGAGGAATGTAAGAAGACCCTAGCTGAGGAAGCGAACAAAATTAAGACTTTTGAGTCCTTTGTTTCTAATATACAAACACTGCGGCGGAGCATAAAATTGAGTGGTCTGTTGACTGTAACCCTGATTTTAAAGAGGTAACTCAAGCATCATTCAGTGACATAAGAGAGATCTATAAATAGGAGTCCGATTTACTGATTAAGTCTGTACCAAAGTTAACATTTAAAAGTGTTTATCCAAATTCACTTGAACGCCAAAGGGTTTCTTTGGTTACAAACGTGTTTGACGATTCTGCAGTTTCTGCCATAAACAAGTATTATTGTAAAGGTACTGGATTTTTTGTTAGAATAATCCTAATGTGGTGGTCCTCTGTTAATATTAAGCGGCCTCTCGCCCATGTTGCGTAAAGTCTTCAAACGCCTTTCAAAAATCCCGAAGAAAAAAAGTTGGCTTTTCTAAAGGTATTCCTCCAGTGGTTGTCCACATGGAAAAAGAGTGACGAAAATGTCTCCTCAAAAAATAATTGTTTAACCAGTGAAACAATACATTATACGTAACAAGCTACGTATTATGTGGGATTATTATTTATGCTCTCCATACTGTGAACCCCACTTATGTGCTAACTGGCAAATTACAGAGTGACCAATTAGAATCCAGGTTTTGCCAATACTGCCAGTTAACAGGGGGAGACTATATTATATATATATGTTACTCAGGTAATGGAGGCCGAATTGAAAATAAGGTTAAAAACCGTACTTGGCCTTCATTCACCTAGGTATGGGGCAGTTACTTTTTCGAAAGAAATGATAATGTCCTCTTCCAATACAAATTTAAGAAAAAGTACAAGCAGCCTTTCGTCAATTTTTTTAAGATTCGTCAATTACTGTTGACGATACCTTTTACAGTATTTTAGAAGACAAGTATACCGAAAACATACATTTTGATGAGTCAGTTTTTATTTATACCTGTGGTTACATTTCGTTCGTGCAATGCTCAAAAATAAAATGTGAAGAATGCTTGGCTTTGCTGAGAAATAAAGAGCAAATAAATGACAGCTACTTGAATCAAATAAATAGGAGTGGACTTCCAGTTCCTGCAGTGTGTAAACATGTTGTTGTAATTACGAAGGCACTAATTTCGGATAAGTTTGAGGAACAATTTTTAAAATGTAAATGTAACAATCAACGGCAAGTAATTCAGCATCTTAGTTTATTTGGCATTTTATCAGATATTGAATTGTCAGAAATTGCCAAGAAAACTTGTGCCTGTGGATGTAATGTTATGACAATAGTTACAAGTATTGTCTTAACAATGAGTAACATTTTGTTAAACAATTACAGGAAGTTGAGGACTGAACGGGTAACTTCTCATACTAATCTAAAACTTGCTATTCTTTATTAGAGTAGGCCTACCTGTGGTATTATGTTTCTGTAAAAATGTCCAATAAAAATTGAGAGGAAATTGGTTTTATTACTCCAGTTGCTCACTCCTGAGTATCGTTTCACTTGAATGCTGATAATAACAAATACTTTATTTCCTTATTTCAATTCCTTTCGTAGCGAAGCAAACGCGTGCCATGAGCTGGCAGTGGCCATCCCAGGTTAGAGAAGTGCGGGGTTGCAAGGTCGAACGCCGCGGCCTTGTGTAAAGTCAGCCATGGTACAATTTTATGTGGAAGCACTACATATGCATCGCATATTCCTTACTTGGTTTATTAGGTACCGGTCCTTTTATTTTTGAGTACATGCTTAGAGCCGTGCCCAGGTGTGGATATCCGTGGATTTATCTGCAGATATCCGCTAAGTTAGTGTCTTGGCAGATGTAAACTATATAGCAGTATGGATAATTTTGCTTATAATTTATAAATAATGAAGTTTATTGATTTTTCACCCAAATATTCTCTTATTTTTGCTTGTGGTCAGGCGACCCATGACACTGGTATGGGAGAATTTGCCCTATCAGCTGACTGTTTAAAACCAGACATGGATCCTTTCCTCATTTTGAACTTCTGCCTTCATGAATGACATGAACTTAGTAAGCCATTGTTCTGCATTAGCTATCATCATCATCATCATCATCTCCCCTTATCCAGCTCCTGCCAGGTTGGGGTATTTATGGCACTTCTCCATATTCCTCTTTCCTTTCACCATTCCTCTTCCACGATCTTGTCCCACTCCAAATTTCTCCTTCTTATGCCGCTCTTCACCAATTCAATCCACCTTGTTCTAGGTCTTCCTCTTGCTCTCTTGCCCTCACACTTTGCCTCCAACATCTGTCTTGAAATTCTGTGCTCCTCCATCCTCTTTACATGTCCAAACCACCTTAGTTTATTCTTTTCACTTCTCTCATTGAGCTTTTCCTTCCTAACATCTTCATTTCTCACTGTCTTTCCTTGTCTTTCTTATCATACTTCTTAGGAATTTCATCTCACTGACTTGAATTTTACTCTCTTGCCTGCTAGTCAAAGTCCGAGTCTCAGCTGCATAAGTCAGTATGGGTATATAGTACATTTTGTACATTATCTCTTTACTTTTCCTTGATACATTTTTGCTCCAAACAAGTTTTCTTACACTCTGGTAGAATGCATTGCCCTGCTCTACTCTCCTGCTAATCCCCATGTCCAGCCTAGCATTTTTCATTAATTCACTTCCTAGGTATTTAAAGCTGTTCACAATTTCCAGACTCTGACCTCCAGTTTTCACAGTGACCTTTCCTTGCCTTTCCCCTCTCGACGTCACCATAGCCTTGCTTTTCTCTGTACTGATTTTCATGCCATACTTCTCAATTTTTTCGTTCAGTGCCTCTAGTTGTTGTTGCACTTCTTTGCTGTTCTTTCCCCAGATCACATCATCATCTGCAAATAGCAGTATCTTCATTTCTTTATCTCAATAGGCTTCCTAGTTTCCTTTACAATTTTGTCCATGATCATAATAAACAAGTGACAGCACACTCACCTGTGTTAGCCCAATCTTATTCCTAAACCATTCTGTCTTTCTAACTGGGGTCAGTACTCTGCTAACACAGTTGTTGTACATTGCTGCACCATTTCTAACATTTCTCTTCCAAGTCTCTTTTTAACCATGGTTTCCCAAACCTTCTCTCTGGGGACACCATCATATGCCTTTTCTATATCTATGAAAGTCATGACTAGATCCTTTTTATATTCCCAGTTCTTTTCCATCAGCTGTCTCGTGCTAAAGATTGGTCCACTGTAGATCTTCCACTCCTGAAGCCATATTGTTCCTCTTGTAACTCTCCTTCAGTCTTTCTTCTCATTCTTCTTTCTAATATCCTCTCCAGTATTTTAACTACCTGCGTTATAAGTGTGATTCCTCTATAGTTACCACAAACTTTCTTGTCCCCTTTCTTAAACACTGGTATTATTATCCCTTTTTTCCAGTCTTCTGGTACACATTTCTGTTTCCGCATACACTTTAGTAGTCGGTACAACCATTGCATACCAACAGGTCCAGCAGCCTTTATCTTCTCCACACTGATTTCATCCATGCCTGTTGCTTTTCCCATCTTCATCTTTTGTACCGCCAACTCCACCTCTAGCATTGTTATATCATCCTCTGTTGTTGAGTCCTCACACAGTATTGCTTCTATTTCCCCTGGACAGTTGTTCACATTCAATAGCTTATCAAAATACTCCTTCCATCGTCCCTTTATCTCTTCTGGGTGTGTTAACAATTCCCCGTATTCCTTTTTCAGTAGCTTTGTGATATCTCTTTCTGTCCTCTTACTTCTTATAAGTTCATACAGCATCCTTTTACTGCCATTTTCATCCACTTCCGTTTTTTGTGTAAATACTTCCCAACTCTTTTTCTTTTGTTCTACTACCTTCTTACATCTCCATTTGCTGTTGAGATACTTCCTTTTGCTTTCTTCTGTTTGATCTCGGCTCCATTCTTGCCAAGCTGTCTTCTTTTCTTTCACCACGTTCCTCACTTTTTTATTCCACCACGGTCTCTCCTTTCTTTTACTCATGTAGATGTCCTGCCGTAAGCACTCTCTGCTGCACTAAAAAATGCCTTTCTAAAATTGGCCCACTTCTCTTCTACATTTTCCACTTCAGTAACTGGGATTTGTTGCTTCAATCTCTCCTGAAAATCTTCCTGTACATTTTTGTCCTGCTTTAGCTATATCGCTGTATAATGGACTTCACTGCCATACACTTAAAAAGTCTTCCACCATGCGTGATTCTAATAAAGGACAAAGGATAGCTGCACATTTCCCAGTTGTAAAATGAAATGTAATGGCATATGGCTTTTAGTGCTGCGAGTGTCCGAGGACATGTTCAGCTCGCCATGTGCAGGTCTTTTGATTTGACGCCCGTAGGCGACCTGCATGTCATGATGAAGATGAAATGATGATGACGACAACACATCTACCTGCCCCCATGCCAGCGAAATTAACCAATGATGGTAAAAATTCCCGACCCTACCAGGAATTGAACCCGGGACCGCTGTGACCAAAGGCCAGCACGCTTACCGTGACACCAAGATATTCAAGTGCCCTTTGAATGACACTCCAGCTTATCATACATCTTCATGAGGGAACAGCATGATTTACTAATAGGAAGGGTCAAACTGAGAAGATCCCTAATGTACAGTATACTTCAATTAGACGATCCTCCCTACCAAAACGTTCTTGAAGTGCCTCAATCACTAACATGTAATTATCATCTGTAGGTGGAAAAATGTCTACAGCAGACCTAGCTCTGGAATTTGGTTAAGTAGCTTGCATCAGATAGTAAACTTTATCTACTGATACAGTCTCTATATTATCGTGACTACACTGGAACTAGTTCCAAAATGGCAGCCAAGCTCAAAGTTCTCCTGCGTACTAATGTATCCACAAAGACGCACACAAAATGCTGTCAGTTGGTACAGTTATTTATTCACATCTATTTACAAATTAAACACACACATAACCTTAATCACTGCTGTCACAAACAAAACACTCACATCACAAACCGCCATTTTGACAATTGCCTATCACTGCACATGGAGATTGCACCCTTAAAACACAGTTGAAACAGATGATTGCTTAAAAGCATGTCACAACACGTGGTCACAAGTATAACCTGTTTACTCATAACTCTACTGAACAATAACTCGCCGTTACCATCAAGACAACCTCCTTATATATGTGCCTGGCCAGGCTTCTAGAAGGATACATTACCAAAATATCTTCTCGTAAATTCTTGAGTGTCTAACAACATGGTTATGTGTTCAGAATATTCTACCATGATCTAGTGCCATTCTGCAAGTTACAGTGTGTTTCACAATTTTGTAGTGGATTACAAATTATATATACAGGTAAGAATAAATTATATACAGGTTCTTACATTGATTGAACTGATGTAAATGTCTATATAGTGTGGCATGTTTCATGACATAACCTCACAAATAACGCGATCATATTGTATGTACATATGATGTAATAATAATAATGCAAATATTAACTGGATGTAACACTTCATAGGCATACATTACAAGTAATAATAAAAATCATCACAATCGTAAAATAATAATAATTCAAGCTCAACACTTGCAATATTTACCCATAGGTGAGAGAATATTGTTTTCAAGTTATATCTGTTTATCACACTTGCGTCAATAAAGTAATAACAACAATAATAATAATAATAATAATCATAATCATAAAATAATAATAATTTGAGCTCAACACTTGCAATATTCACCCATGGGTGAGAGAATATTGTTTTCAAGTTATATCTGTATATCACACTTGCGTCAGTATCCCCCTAATAACTTGAAACAATTTCCACACTTTGTCACACTCGTCGACTTTGCCTTGGACATAGATTGTGTCTTCCTTCTCCCTCGATGTCGCTGGATGTGCTCTCCTCCTCTTGACCAGCTTGTGCCGTGTCGGGGGTTGGGGTTGCCTCGCTGCCAGCCTCTTCTTCAATGATAGTCGATGCATTCTCCTAACGATCACCAGATGGTGCTGTGTCATTAGTAGCCTCTTCTCCAGGCTTACTCTGTATGTGCAGTGGTTGGGTGACTCGCCGCAACTCCGATGCATGGACCTTGACAGGAGGTTTGGTCTTTAGTAAGTAGACCCCATGGCCCAGCTGTTTATCCAGCTCAATGGGACCAGCACACTTAGGTGCGAGACCTGCGTGAAACCCTCCAATTTTATTACTGACTGGGTGGTTATGGAGATTGCACCCTTAAAACACAGTTGAAACAGATGATTGCTTAAAAGCATGTCACAACACGTGGTCACAAGTATAACCTGTTTACTCATAACTCTACTGAACAATAACTCGCCGTTACCATCAAGACAACCTCCTTATATACGTGCCTGGCCAGGCTTCTAGAAGGATACATTACCAAAATACCGCAGTACTTGTTGGCCTGGTAGGAAGATCTGGGTCTCTTTGACATCTTGAGCCTTGGCCTGGGTAAGGGATCTCTTCTCGGCCAAAGCTTGCTTCTCCTTGATGTTCTGCTGCTGCTACCACTCTGCGAGGGAAATAGCTGCAACATATTGACCCAAAGTGGATGGTGGACGAATCTCCCAATCCCCGGTGCTGTATAGCTGTCAACCAAGGAACAGCTCTGCTGGGGAATAGCCGGTGACACGGCTGATACGTCGTCGCAGGGCAAAGGGTGACTGTGGTATCTGATGGTCCCACAGTTGATGTTCTTTGTCTATCAGGTGGACCTGTAGCATCCTTTTCAGCTCCTGGTTTCGTCGTTCTGTTGGATTGGCCCTTGGGTTGTAGATATGGGTGGTCCAGTACTCCATACCCCATTCTGTCATCATTTGCTGCCACTTCCTCGACGTGAATTGACACCCGTTGTCTAACAGAATGCACCATGGATAACTGTTGCGGCTGTAGCAGCTGGTGATGCGTCCCATCGTGGCTTTAGGTATCGGAAAGGCCTCAATCCATCTTGTGAAGAGGTCGATGATTACTGGGAATCCTTTTTTACCCCATGGTGTTCTAGGGTAAGGACCCATCAAGTCCAGGGTTATAACCTCCCACGAGCATTGTGGCTGTCTTCCTCGTTGGCTGGAATCTCCCTTCCTGTTGCTCGCCTTGGTGCAGGCACACCTTCACGTAGTCCAGGATGTCTTTCCGCATGTTGACCCTGAAGAATCATTGTCGGATAGACTGATATGTCTCTTTGCCTCCTGAATGTCCGACTACTGTGCTGTTGTGGAACTTCTCGAGGATGTCTGTCATGTGCTGTCTGGGGACCACCACTACTGCAGGCATGTCGGAGAGGTGCGACCTGTACATCAAGTATTATTATTTATAAGCTTCATTTTCCGTATTGATTGGATTCAATTTATAGACAAGAAAAGTGTTCCACCAATCAATACTTATTTACTGTGAATGAATTATTACACTAGTACCGGTTTCAGCCTGTCATGGCCATCATCAGCTAGTACTGTAACTTCCAAAAAATTATAAAAAATATATATTAATTAACGGTGAGTGAAATAAGTATAAATAGCAAGACAATGGGTGCCACCTGTAAAACAATTACAGGAATATATAACTATGTAGAGCAATGAGTAACTCCCTCTCCCAAGGCGACGGTCATCAGGCTGACGAAGCTCCAGACTTACTTTATAACCTTACCTGTTTACCCCTGAAATTAGATGTAGGTAGCATGCCAGGTTCATCCTCACTCCACTGATAAAAAGATTTACTGCAAGTTTGATACCAGGACTTTACTCCCAAAATAATAAACAAAAATATAATAAATACCACAATAATCATCACTTAAAGAGACCCCCTCCTGATTGCCGTCCACAAAGGCAGCGTACAAACAACTACGACCAACATTAATCATTACTTCACGAGACCTACTCGTTTGTCGTTTACAAAGGCAAATATACACACTACTAACAACAACCAAATCATTACTTGACGAGCCCTACTCGTTTGTCATTTACAAAGGCAAATATACACACCACTAACAACAACCAAATCATTACTTGACGAGACCGCCGGGCTGAGTGGCTCAGACGGTTAAGGCGCTGGCCTTCTAACCCCAACTTGGCAGGTTCGATCCTGGCTCAGTCCGGTGGTATTTGAAGGTGCTCAAATACGACAGCCCCGTGTCGGTAGATTTACTGGCACGTAAAAGAACTCCTGCGGGACTAAATTCCGGCACCTCGGCGTCTCCGAAGACCTTAAAAAGTAGTTAGTGGGACGTAAAACAAATAACATTATTATTATTATTACTTGACGAGACCTACTCGTTTGTCGTTTACAAAGGCAAATATACACACCACTAACAACAACCAAATCATTACTTGACGAGACCTACTCGTTTGTCGTTTACAAAGGCAAATATACACACTACTACCAATAACAAAATCATTACTTGACGGGATATACATTTCTTAACATACCTCCAGGTAAGAGTCCCACTACACTCACTGCTGTTACAGAACAAAAATCGTATTCTGGTAGAGAAAAGTACGACGACTTTCTCTACGTACGGATGCAACCTTCTTTACGAAGAGCATCCCTAACCTTATTTACACACTTCATTGACGTCTTGAGTCCTTCTCGAGTGCCGCACAGGTTAGTGTGGTGCCTCACGTTTCTCCAACTGTAACTGGATACTCGGCCGACGATCTTCTTTATCCAGAATTAGCTCTGTGCACAACCACACATCCACTATCGAATGTAGATTCGGTATGCTTTGGTGCCACCAGAAACTTGTAGCATCAGCGATATTTAGCATGCTCACTCCGTAGGTAAAATATACTTAAGACCAATAGAGCATCGCCTAGGAATCTGCTCAAAGTAGCTCCCGCGCGCCGGTCTGAGTGAGAAACACAGAATCAAGAACACAAACTCAACCAGAACAGAATCAGAGTCCGAATCAGAATGACTTGCCGCACACGCGTACATGCTTATATAGGCTTGCTGGACGTGGTTATAGCGTCCTGGAAAGTTTACTGGTAGCAACGCTCTCACAGGCACTTCTTCACGCGTCACTCAGTCAACCCAACCTCGCTTAAAACAAAGCCCTCGTATTGGCTATTGAGCGTCTAATGTGACATGAACGTCCACTCACGTATATCCACATTGATCCATTCCAATTCTTCAGCCTATACTACCTGCCGTACCCTGTGTTTCCAAGCCACTTTGTTGCAACACATTCAACAGACTTCAACCGTCCTTCCCGATATAGTCGCAGTTTTCCCGGTTGCACAATCCTTACGGATAGGCCATATTTACAGACTCTTACCCAAACAGAAATTTATACAAAATATAATGATGCACATATGCAATATTCCCTAACTACACATTCTTCTTATAATATTACCTTTTTTACATTCTCAATAAACAAAATTACATGATTTTAACATTACAAACTATATACGAAAATTTCCTAACCTAAAAATTCGGGGATCGTACATACGTACGGTTACAGTACATAACATTTATAGTCATTGGACAAAATTACAAAGATGTTACGTTAGATCATCTGGATGTCTAATGAAGAATGGAAGTAAAATATATTGCAGTATTGTTATGTTAAAATATTTGTGATTAAAGGTGGTGGTGATGGTTACAATAAACTAAAACCTATTTAGTGTATATGAATATGAGTACATTTCTATGGCTGATATACTTTATATTGATGTGTTGTAAGAACTCTTGTCATTAAATTTTTTTTTATTAAATTCTTTTAATTTAAAAAAAAATGTGTCATTAATTTTTTTTAATTTTCTCGACACTCTTGACAATCACCTAATACAACTAAATTAGCACAACCACAAGAATATTGAAGAATAAGTGCTACACAACATGAACCCAAATTTTAATATACTTTTTTAAATATATACTATGTTTTAATGTGTTACAATTTTTCAAGTGTTTTATACTGTGGCCTATATGTTTTAATGTGTTTAATGTACTCATATCCATATACACTAGATAGGTTTTAGTTTATTGTAACCATCACCACCACCTTTTAATCACAAATATTTTAACATAACAATACTGCAATATATTTTACTTCCATTCTTCATTAGACATCCGGATGATCTAACATAACATCTTTGTAATTTTGTCTAATGACTATAAATGTTATGTACTAGCTGATGATGGCCATGACAGGCCGAAACCGGTACTAGTGTAATAATTCATTCACAATAAATAAGTATTGACCAGTGGAACACTTTTCTTGTCTATAAACTGTACATCAAGTGTCCTCCGTCAACCCGAAAGTTCTTGTAGCACATCTTGAATTCCCTTGGGATGAGTCAACTATCGGTGTTCTGTCTCCTAATTCACTGTTTCATGGTCCTACAGGGGCTTTTCTTGTTCCTGCAACTGTTTGATTACTCCCAGATCAAGTTCGTTCTTGATGGTCATAAGGACAGGTTCCTTAGGCTCACTCTGGTGTTCACTTTACACTGGTGTTTTCATTGGAAATCTCTCTCGACAATGGTTTTATTCAGGTTCCATCGCTGGGTGCGTAGATAAGCTGTCCGCTCCTAAGTTTGTCGGTTCTGGGATGTGACACACATCGAAATCAAATTCTGCAATTAATAGCGCTCATCGCACCAATTTAGATTTTGAGCCAGAGACCGAGTTCAACCATTTGAGAGCGGCGTTAACGGTGTAGAGCTGGAACTTCCTTCCCTCCAAGTAGTCTCTGAAATTGCCCATGGCCCACACCACAGCTAAGGCTTCCTTCTCGGCAGTGCAGTCATGTTGTTCGGTGGAAGATAGCTTCCTGTTAGCATACTCGAAGTGTCCCTTCTGCCGTCACTCCTCTCCTGGAATAACACTGCTCCTAAGCCAGAGTTGCTGGCGTCCATCTGCAGGCACATCTTCCGTTGAGGGTCAGTATGGGCTAGACCAGGACCATTGCATAGTGCATCCTTAATGCCTTGGAATGCTGCCTCTTCCTTGCTGGTCCATCGGATCGGGCAGTTGTTATGGAGTAGATTGGTGAGTGGTATTGCAATCTCTTCCAAGTGTGGCACAAACCTGCTATACCATCCACTTGTACTTGTCGCTTGGTCCGCGGGCATTCAGCTTCTTCGATAGCTCAATTCTTCTCCGGTTGCCTTTCTAAGCCTTCAGATGTTAGGACATGGCCAAAATATTCTATGAGGGACTGGGCGAAGTGGCACTTCTCCAGTTGGCAAGTCAGTCCATGAATCTTCAGTCGTTTCAGCACTTTCCTCAGATGTACAAGGTGTTCTTGAAAATTCTTGCTGTGAATTAAAAAGTCATCGAGATATGCTTGGAAAAAATACCCAACATATCCTGATAATACTTTATCTATCAGTCAAATGAAGGTGGCAGGAGCATTCTTCAATCCAAAGGCCATTACTGCAAACTAGTACAGTCCTCTCGGTGTCATGAAGGCGCTCAGTGGTCTAGAACTTTCCTCAACTTGCCAGTATCTGGAGTTGAGACCCAGCATGCTGAAAATCCTAGACCCACTTACTTGTTTCAGTGAGTCTTTCAGGTCAGGCATGGGGTAGGCATCACTAACGGTCTTCTCGTTCAACCTGCGGAAGTCCACACACAGCCATTACTCCCCATTCTTCTTCTTCATTAGGATGATAGGTGAAGCCCAACAGGTTGTAGAGGGTTTGATGAGACCTTGTCTTACCATCTCTTGAATCTTCTGGATGATGAAGTTACGCTTATCCGGGCTGACTGGATTTGGACGTTGCTTGATGGGTGAGGAAGCGCTGCATTCAATGACGTGTGTTACCGCGGTAGTCCGTCCTGTTTTATTGGTGATGACTTCTGGAAAGTCTTATAAGGTGTGTCTCAGCTCCTCATCTTCACTCGGTCGAAGATGTGTTAACTGGATATCTCCAAGGTCTACGTTGACTTCCATATCCTTGTGAGCCTGGAGATTTACATCGTGCCAGGTGATCCTCAGACGTCTGTCTTTTCCCAAAAAGACTTAATGAGCTGCAGAGTCTAGGATCACCTTGTATTCCGCCAGGAAGTCATGACCTAATATGATGTCAGGTGTCAGGTTCTGAATCACTGCAACATCAATTACAATAGGCATATTCATGCATTTGTTGGTTAGGTTTGTCTGTCCTTGAATGGAATAGGTTACGCCGTCTGCTGCTCCCACTACCCTTCCGAGATGGTCAAACTTCATAGGCGTTAGTAATCTGGCGACAGTCCCGTGGACAAATTAATGGCTTGCTTGGCTGTCGAGTATGGCTGAAAAATTCTCGTTGCCAGTCCTTAAGATGATAGCTATGCGGGGTTGGCCTATTCTACTCACTATCTGACCAATCCCTCTCCTACTTGACCAGAGTTGCTTATTTGTCTGGTCTTGAGGCGCATTCCTGTTCCCGGTCCCATCCCTCTTCAATCCAGAATGGGCCGGACCTAGTTTTCTGGCGTCAAGGCTGGGCACTTGTTCTTCAGGTGTCCCGCTCTTCCAAACTGGTAGCACTTCCTAACTGCGCTGGTCTCTTTGTAGCTTTGCTCTTATGTTTCTCCTCCTTGGAAGCTGGGCGATGATTCTGTGTAGATCATCAAAGGATCTGGGTTGTGATACTTAACTAGAGGTCGAATCTTATCATGGAGTAGCTCTGTGATATCTGGTGAGATCCCATTTTTGCTTCCTTCCGGGTGCAGATGCTTGAAGAGTTGGTACTTCTGTAGGAAGAAGGCTCTAGCTCTCATGCCAGTGGGTTGTGCTTCAGTCAGTCATGGAGCTCTTCACCCCTTCGGAATTAAACCTAGTGAGAAATTCCCTCTTCAAGTCCGTCCAGTTTAGATACAAACCCTTCAAGTTGTTGCACCAAGTAGTGGCTTGCCCCTTTAATCAAAGTACGATGAATTGCATGAAGATGTCCTCTGGTAAATTAGTCATTCCTAATAGGCTGACCAATTCCTCAATGAAGCTAGTCGGGTTCTCCTTCAGTCGCCCGTGGTATTCTGGAAAGCTCTCTATAATCACCTTCGGGTCTAGGTGTGCTGTATTGCTGGTTAGGTTTGAGGGGGTTAGAGTGTGGTGATACGTCCTGTTTGCGTTAATCTATCTTCTGCTGCATGAAGGATGTTTTCCCTTATATTCTGCATGTCTCTCTTGATGGGCGAAAACCGATTTTCTAACCTTCCTTCAACAGCAGAAATACGACTCCCAATATTTCCCTCGACGGCAGAGATATGGCTTCCAAAATTTCCCTCGATGTTAGAAATCTTCCCCTCAACTTGTTGTTTTATGCTGGAAACCTGGATTTCCACCCCCTCCTTGAGGTCCAAGATATCCCCTTCCAACTGGCTTACTCTACTACCGATCTGGTCAACCTGTCCCAGTTTTGACATGATGTCCAATATCTGCTGCGTTAATTAATCGGTGAAGTTGCGATGATATTTTGTTGAGTGCCTAACAACATGGTTATAATGTTCAGAATATTCTACCTTGATCTAGTGCCATCTGGAAGTTACAGTGTGTTTCACAATTTTGTAGTGGATTACAAATTATATATACAAGTTCTTACGTTAATTGAACTGATATAAATGTCTATATACAGTGCATATTTCATGACATAACCTCGCAAACAGCACAATCGTATTGTATGTACGTATGATGTAATCATATTTTTTTTATTCTAGGCCCTGTTCTACATTGTAAACCTGTGTGTACACTTGTGCTATCTGTCCAGTTAAAACTGAGTTAGCTTGAGAAATTTCGCCTGAAAGTTTGTCATTTACGTCTGAACTTTTGTCATTTAGTTGCTGCATTATGGTTACTAAGTTAGAACACATTTAAGGGATATTTACCTCTTCTTCTGTCTCGAAATCTTCATCAACTTCGATGGAAATCTTTTCGGGATCTTCTCCTTTTCCCACGAGATCTTCCCATAACCGTGGCTGTAGCGATTTCTTCTTCCCGTTCATCAGGAGATTCCTCTTGGTAAGTTTGTGTTTGAGCTGTTTCAGCAACATATTCTCTAGTATTACTTGCATTTTGATCTACTGCACACGTATTCACTTGTAAATTTTTACCTCCTGTCTCACAGTCGCCAGTTAATGTATCCACAAAATGCACACGAAATGCTGTCAGTTGGTACAGTTATTTATTCACATCTATTTACAAATTAAACACCTACATAACCTTAATCACTGCTGTCACAAACAAAACACTCACATCACAAACCGCCATTTTGACAATTGCCTATTGCTGGACATGGAGATTGCAACCTTAAAACACAGTTAAACAGATTATAACCTGTTAACTCATAATTCTACTGAACAATAACTCGTCGTTACCATCGAGACCACCTCCTTATACGTGCCTGGCCAGGCTTCTAGAAAGATACATTACCAAAATACCTTCTCGTAAATTCTCGAGTGCGCAACAACATGGTTATAATGTTCAGAATATTCTACCGTGATCTAGTGTAATTCTGGAAGTTACAGTGTGTTTCACAATTTTGTTGCAGATTACAAATTATATATACAGGTAAGAATAAATTATATACAGGTTCTTAAATTAATTGAACTGATATAAATGTCTATATACAGTGCATGTTTCGTAAATTCTGGCTTCACAAGTGGGGAAAATCTGAAGACCCATTCTGCGACTGTGATAATGTGCCTCAGACCATCCATCACGTTGTTATGGACTGCCCAAAAAGAAGATTGAATGGATCTGTTCATGAATTACATAGTGCCTCTACAGAAGCAGTGGGCTGGCTGAAAAGTCTGGACAATAAGTTTTGAATGTTGGCCTGTAAATTACATACTTATTTATGAAATATGTATTTATATGTATTTATAATGTATCCTTGTTTTGCCATACGAAATAATAATAATAATAATAACCTCACAAACAGCACAATCTTATTTTATGTACATATGATGTAATAATAATAATAATACAAATACTAACTGGATGTAACACTTCATAGCCATACATTACAAGTAATAATAATAATAATAATCATCATAATCATAAATTAATAATAATTCAAACTTGACCCATGGGTGAGAGAATATTGTTTTGAAGTATATTTGTTTATCACATTTGCATCAGTACTTACAAAATTATATGGTTAAGAGCTTGATTTTCGTATTTACTTGAGCAACATTTGCTGAATCTTCACTTGCGATAGACTGTTGGTCTAGCGAATCGATTTTTAAGTACTGTACTTTCAACGGTTCTTACTTACTGCAGTACTTGTTGGCCGATAGCGCCTCTTGACTCTAATTCGTCCTTACTAGCACTATTATCAACATCCATTCCTTAACCTCTTCATTCTGAGTATTGATATTCTCGAAATATTGTTGCAAAGAAGCAAGTGCTGCGCGAGCTTCTTCATATTTCTTCTCTTCAAGAAAATGATTAAGAGCAACGAAATGTCGGGTAAACAATGCTCTGTCGATTTTCCTTCTTCGTTTAATCTTCTCCATTGTGAAAATAATCACAAATCACTTAAAAGAACAGAGATTTAGTTATGCAATAGTGCATATGTCACCAATTTTACTTAACTGACAACACACAGCCTCCTAGATCTTAAAGGCTGCCAAACTTAAAAGTAAACAAAATCATCTTGCTTAGTGTTCCCAACAATACCAATGATAGTGAATTTTTCAGTTCCAATTTGTACATTTACAGAAACAAATTCTATTTTTATTTCTACACTAGTCTGTTTTACATGTTGTCTTCTTACAAAGAAAAGACCCATCATTTCTACAATATATAGCAACACCTCCACTCCTGTGAATATCTCTACAGTAGCTGTGAACTAACATGTAATTTTGGAACCTGTAAAATGTCGGTTCCTCTGTCCTAAGACCGTGCTCTGTTACAGTGAATATATCAGGCCTGTTTACTTGTAGGAACTCCACTATAACCTCTGTTTTATTACTGAGATATTGCACATTTTAATGAACTATTCTTAATGTACCATTTGCTATTTGTCTTGAAACATCACTTGAACTGTTATTGGTATTGCTAAAACCATTTAACCTATGATTAACATTTAAAGTGCTATTTGTTGAACTATGGAAGTTGCTGACTGCTTTTACATTACTATTAAAGGTAATATTGTCACTGTGGCTACTTTTATTTTCCCTAAAAAAACTACTGTCAGAAGAATTGTCCCCATATCTTATCACTCATTTATCGAGCAATGTGGCTGAGGTATCTTTTTTAACTAGTGGCTTATTAAATCCCTTAATTAAATTTTCTGTTTGACTGCATACTTGAAGTTTATCCTGTTTGTTCCATGTCAAGTAAACTGGAATCTGTATAATCTCTCAGGTTCAAGTTAATATCTACTCTTTCCCTCTTGGCAGTTCTTGATGCATTTTCAGTTCTCATAATGTGGTTATTAGCTCTCTTGATTAGATCATTAAACTCTAACAAATCATATCTGTACAACAGAGAGTGAAAAATTACATTAGTTTTGTGTGTTAAAGATAAAAGCTTATTGTAACTAAGGCATAATCTATTTCTTTAAAAACGGTTTCACTAGACTGCCATATATCATTTGTTCCACTCATAACAACTAATATATCATTTGTATCTAACTTGTCAGTGCTAGTTTCAATGTCTTTCACCACCTTCCTCATTGGAACATTTGGTTTGATAAGTCTCTGAATTTTGTTACCTGGGGGAGTCTGGATTGTAGAATTTCATTATACATCCTTCCATGATTATCAGCGATGACCGGAATGTTCCTGTCTGTTGTTGCAGTGGAATTCTTCTTTATTTGCTTTTCCTACAGTAATGTGCATTTCTTCTTTGCAGAGGATTATTCTTCTTCTAATTCTGGATTCTCACTTTCTAACTCACACATTGTTAGACAATTCAGTAGAATGAACTTTTAAGTTTTTAAAAGTAGATTTTGTAGGTAGCAGTCCTAGGCCTAATCTCTGCCTGATTTTGAAGCTCAGTAACTGTCTATTTAAGCTGGTCACTGTGGAATTTAAGTCTATTACTTTCACACAACGAGAATTGCCTCCATTTATTCAGAGTATGAAGAAGCCGATGAAGATGGTAGAACTAAACAAATTGACTACACGAGTATGAGTTGTGTAATTATAAGCTTACATTCATAAGACAGTGAATTCAAATCCCGCCATTGGCAGTTAGCAGCTCTGTTGTACCGTATTTGAGAATATAGCTGCTACCTTCCCTTTCCTATACCATCTACCTGTGTTAGTGCAGCACTAAATATCCTTCGTATAAGAAAAAGAAGAGCAGGAAATCAGTCTTCATGAAGCACGAAGCGATGTAACGTAGTGCTGTATTGAAAGTTGAGAGAAACATATTTTAGTGCTAGTGGACGAATCCAATAAAGGGATTATATTGAAAACAGAACATTTAATTTGTGGAATAGATGGGCATGTGTTATGAATACCATCAGTGAAAGCTAATAGGCATTCTAGACTGATGCCACTCTTAATTGTACTTACATGATAGCATGAGAATAGCTGCTGAAAATTAATTTCTCAAACCTTAGGTGATGCATGCTAAGGTCTTAGCATGCCAAGTTGACTGCTGCCCGACTAGATATCCTGCACATGGTTAGCATTCCAACAAATGCTGGGGCTGTACTTTAATTAAGGCCACGGCCGCTTCCTTCCCACCTCCAGCCCTTTCATATCCCATTGTCGCCATAAGCCATATCTGTGTCAGTGTGACGTAAAGCCAATAGCAAGCGTTCCAACGTCCTCAGCCATATTGCTTGACTTTCTTAACCTAGATCCGCTGCCTCTCATACCAGAAAGCTCCTAAGTTGAACTAATGAGGCTGCAGTCCTCAGGCTAGGATTAAAACTTTTGGACCAAACCTAGGACCTCCAGCTAAGAGGCAGACATACGACACCACTGGGAATACCAAATCATCACCCAAATATGCCCTAAGAAACTTTCAATTTAAAAATCTTGAATGATGTATGGAAATTATTTTTAAATTATACTGGCGAACGAAATGGAATTCGATGGGGAGCTATCAATATTAATGGGGCTTATGGAAGAAACAATTTAGAACTGGCTGAGCAGCAAAGAGGATGCATCTGGATGTGCTAAGAGTAAGTGATATTCGGGTAAGGGGAGATAATGAGGAACAGATAGGAGATTATAAAGTGTACTTGACGGGTGTTAGAAAGGGAAGGGCAAAGTCTGGGGTAGGGCTCTTTATCAGGAATACCATTGCACGCAACATAGTTTCTGTTAGGCATGTAAATGAGCGAATTAAGTGGGTAGATTTGTCAGTTGGAGGAATTAGGACAAGAATTGTGTTTGTGTATTCACCCTTTGAGGGTGCAGATGGGGACGAAGTTCACAAGTTTTATGAAGCATTGAGTGATCGTGGTCAGGGTCAACAGCAAGGATAGAATAGTGCTAATGGGCGAGTTCAATGCAAGAGTTGGGAATAGAACTGAAGGATACAAAAGGGTGATTGGTAAATGTGGGGAAGATATGGAAGCTAATGGGAATGGGAAGCATTTGCTGGACTTCTGTGCTAATATGGGTTTAGCTGTTACATATACATTCTTCAAGCATAAGGCTATTCACTGCTACACATGGGAGGCTAGGGGTACCAGATCCATAATAGACTATATCTTAACAGACTTTGAATTCAGGAAATCTGTTAGGAATGCACGAGTTTTTCGTGGATTTTTCGATGATACAGACCACTATCTGATCTGTAGTGAACTAAGTATCTCTAGGCCTAGGGTAGAGAAAGTAAAATCTGTGTGCAAACGAATAAAGGTAGAAAATCTCCAGGATGAGGAAATTAAACAGAAGTACATGGATATGATTAGTGAGAAGTTTCGAACAGTAGACAGTAAGCAGGTTCAGGATATAGAAAGTGAATGGGTGGCATACAGGGATGCTGTAGTATAAACAGCAAGGAAATGCCTAGGAACAACTGTGTGTAAAGATGGGAAAAGGCGAACATCTTGGTGGAATGATGAAGTGAGAGCAGCTTGTAAACGTAAAAAGAAGGCTTATCAGAAATGTCTCTAAACAAGGGCCGAGGCAGACAGAGATTTGTACATAGATGAAAGAAACAGAGCGAAACAAATAGTTGTTGAATCCAAAAAGAAGTCATGGGGAGATTTTGGTAATAACCTGGAAAGGCTAGGTCAAGCAGCAGGGAAACCTTTCTGGACAGTAATAAAGAATCTTAGGAAAGGAGGGAAAAAGGAAATGAAGAGTGTAATTCAGGTGAACTTTTAATAGATTCCAGGGAATCACTGGAGAGGTGAAGGGAATATTTTGAACATCATCTTATGTAAAAGGAAATCATCCTGGTGGTGTTGCAAACAGCCAAGCTCATGGGGAGGAGGAAAATGATGTTGGTGAAATTATGCTTGAGGAAGTGGAAAGGATGGTAAATAAACTCCATTGTCATAAGGCAGCAGGAATAGATGAAATTAGACCTGAAATGGTGAAGTATAGTGGGAAGGCAGGGATGAAATGGCTTCATAGAGTAGTAAAATTGTCGTGGAGTGTTGGTAAGGTACCTTCAGATTGGACAAAAGCAGTAATTGCACCTATCTATAAGCAAGGAACAGGAAGGATTGCAACAACTATCAAGGTATCTCATTGATTAGTATACCAGGCAAAGTATTCACTGGCATCTTGGAAGGGAGGGTGCGATCAGTCGTTGAGAGGAAGTTGGATGAAAACCAGTGTGGTTTCAGGCCACAGAGAGGTTATCAGGATCAGATTTTCGGTATGCGCCAGGTAATTGAAAAATGCTACGAGAGGAATAGGCAGTTGTGTTTATGTTTCGTAGATCTAGAGAAAGCATTTGACAGGGTACGGAGGGAAAAGATGTTCACTATGGAATTAAAGGTAGATTATTAAAATCAGTCAAAGGCATTTATGTTGACAATTGGGCTTCAATGAGAATTGATGGTAGAATGAGTTCTTGGTCAGGGTACTTACAGGGGTTAGACAAGGCTGTAATCTGTCACCTTTGCTGTTCGTAGTTTACATGGATCATATGCTGAAAGGTATAAAATGGCAGGGAGGGATTCAGTTAGGTGGAATTGTAGTAAGCAGTTTAGCCTATGCTGATGACTTGGTCTTAATGGCAGACTGTGCCGAAAGCCTGCAGTCTAATATCTTGGAACTTGAAAATAGGTGCAATGAGTATGGTATGAAAATTAGCCTCTCGAAGACTAAATTGATGGCAGTAGGTAAGAAATTCAACAGAATTGAATGCCAGATTGGTGATACAAAGCTAGAACAGGTTGATAATTTCAAGTATTTAGGTTGTGTGTTCTCGCAGGATGGTAATATAGTAAGTGAGATTGAATCAAGGTATAGTAAAGCTAATGCAGTGAGCTCACAGTTGCGATCAGCAGTATTCTGTAAGAAGGAAGTCAGCTCCCAGACGAAACTATCTTTACATTGGTCTGTTTCCAGACCAACTTTGCTTTATGGGAGCAAAAGCTGGGTGGACTTAGGATATCTTATTCATAATTTAGAAGTAACAGACATGAAAGTAGCAAGAATGATTGGTAGTACAAACAGGTGGGAACAATGGCAGGAGGGTACTCGGAATGAGGAGATAAAGGCTAATTTAGGAATGAACTCGATGGATGAAGCTGTATGCATAAACCAGCTTCGGTGGTGGGGTCATGTGAGGTGAATGGAGGAGAATAGGTTACCTAGGAGAATAATGGACTCTGCTATGGAGGGTAAGAAAAGTAGAGGAAGACCAAGACGATGATGGTTAGACTCGGTTTCTAATGATTTAAAGATAAGAGGTATAGAACTAAATGGGGCCACAACTCTAGTTGCAAATCGAGGATTGTGACTACGTTTAGTAAATTCACAGAGGCTTGCAGACTGAACGCTGAAGGGCATAACAGTCTATAATGATGATGGATGGATGGATGGATGGATGGATGGATGGATGGATGGATGGATGGATGGATGGATGGATGGATGGATGGATGGATGGATGGATGGATGGATGGATGGATGGATGGATGGATGGATGGATGGATGGATGGATGGATGGATGGATGGATGGATGGATGGATGGATGGATGGATGGATGGATGGATGGATGGATGGATGGATGGATGGATGGATGGATGGATGGATGGATGGATGGATGGATGGATGGATGGATGGATGGATGGATGGATGGATGGATGGATGGATGGATGGATGGATGGATGGATGGATGGATGGATGGATGGATGGATGGATGGATGGATGGATGGATGGATGGATGGATGGATGGATGGATGGATGGATGGATGGATGGATGGATGGATGGATGGATGGATGGATGGATGGATGGATGGATGGATGGATGGATGGATGGATGGATGGATGGATGGATGGATGGATGGATGGATGGATGGATGGATGGATGGATGGATGGATGGATGGATGGATGGATGGATGGATGGATGGATGGATGGATGGATGGATGGATGGATGGATGGATGGATGGATGGATGGATGGATGGATGGATGGATGGATGGATGGATGGATGGATGGATGGATGGATGGATGGATGGATGGATGGATGGATGGATGGATGGATGGATGGATGGATGGATGGATGGATGGATGGATGGATGGATGGATGGATGGATGGATGGATGGATGGATGGATGGATGGATGGATGGATGGATGGATGGATGGATGGATGGATGGATGGATGGATGGATGGATGGATGGATGGATGGATGGATGGATGGATGGATGGATGGATGGATGGATGGATGGATGGATGGATGGATGGATGGATGGATGGATGGATGGATGGATGGATGGATGGATGGATGGATGGATGGATGGATGGATGGATGGATGGATGGATGGATGGATGGATGGATGGATGGATGGATGGATGGATGGATGGATGGATGGATGGATGGATGGATGGATGGATGGATGGATGGATGGATGGATGGATGGATGGATGGATGGATGGATGGATGGATGGATGGATGGATGGATGGATGGATGGATGGATGGATGGATGGATGGATGGATGGATGGATGGATGGATGGATGGATGGATGGATGGATGGATGGATGGATGGATGGATGGATGGATGGATGGATGGATGGATGGATGGATGGATGGATGGATGGATGGATGGATGGATGGATGGATGGATGGATGGATGGATGGATGGATGGATGGATGGATGGATGGATGGATGGATGGATGGATGGATGGATGGATGGATGGATGGATGGATGGATGGATGGATGGATGGATGGATGGATGGATGGATGGATGGATGGATGGATGGATGGATGGATGGATGGATGGATGGATGGATGGATGGATGGATGGATGGATGGATGGATGGATGGATGGATGGATGGATGGATGGATGGATGGATGGATGGATGGATGGATGGATGGATGGATGGATGGATGGATGGATGGATGGATGGATGGATGGATGGATGGATGGATGGATGGATGGATGGATGGATGGATGGATGGATGGATGGATGGATGGATGGATGGATGGATGGATGGATGGATGGATGGATGGATGGATGGATGGATGGATGGATGGATGGATGGATGGATGGATGGATGGATGGATGGATGGATGGATGGATGGATGGATGGATGGATGGATGGATGGATGGATGGATGGATGGATGGATGGATGGATGGATGGATGGATGGATGGATGGATGGATGGATGGATGGATGGATGGATGGATGGATGGATGGATGGATGGATGGATGGATGGATGGATGGATGGATGGATGGATGGATGGATGGATGGATGGATGGATGGATGGATGGATGGATGGATGGATGGATGGATGGATGGATGGATGGATGGATGGATGGATGGATGGATGGATGGATGGATGGATGGATGGATGGATGGATGGATGGATGGATGGATGGATGGATGGATGGATGGATGGATGGATGGATGGATGGATGGATGGATGGATGGATGGATGGATGGATGGATGGATGGATGGATGGATGGATGGATGGATGGATGGATGGATGGATGGATGGATGGATGGATGGATGGATGGATGGATGGATGGATGGATGGATGGATGGATGGATGGATGGATGGATGGATGGATGGATGGATGGATGGATGGATGGATGGATGGATGGATGGATGGATGGATGGATGGATGGATGGATGGATGGATGGATGGATGGATGGATGGATGGATGGATGGATGGATGGATGGATGGATGGATGGATGGATGGATGGATGGATGGATGGATGGATGGATGGATGGATGGATGGATGGATGGATGGATGGATGGATGGATGGATGGATGGATGGATGGATGGATGGATGGATGGATGGATGGATGGATGGATGGATGGATGGATGGATGGATGGATGGATGGATGGATGGATGGATGGATGGATGGATGGATGGATGGATGGATGGATGGATGGATGGATGGATGGATGGATGGATGGATGGATGGATGGATGGATGGATGGATGGATGGATGGATGGATGGATGGATGGATGGATGGATGGATGGATGGATGGATGGATGGATGGATGGATGGATGGATGGATGGATGGATGGATGGATGGATGGATGGATGGATGGATGGATGGATGGATGGATGGATGGATGGATGGATGGATGGATGGATGGATGGATGGATGGATGGATGGATGGATGGATGGATGGATGGATGGATGGATGGATGGATGGATGGATGGATGGATGGATGGATGGATGGATGGATGGATGGATGGATGGATGGATGGATGGATGGATGGATGGATGGATGGATGGATGGATGGATGGATGGATGGATGGATGGATGGATGGATGGATGGATGGATGGATGGATGGATGGATGGATGGATGGATGGATGGATGGATGGATGGATGGATGGATGGATGGATGGATGGATGGATGGATGGATGGATGGATGGATGGATGGATGGATGGATGGATGGATGGATGGATGGATGGATGGATGGATGGATGGATGGATGGATGGATGGATGGATGGATGGATGGATGGATGGATGGATGGATGGATGGATGGATGGATGGATGGATGGATGGATGGATGGATGGATGGATGGATGGATGGATGGATGGATGGATGGATGGATGGATGGATGGATGGATGGATGGATGGATGGATGGATGGATGGATGGATGGATGGATGGATGGATGGATGGATGGATGGATGGATGGATGGATGGATGGATGGATGGATGGATGGATGGATGGATGGATGGATGGATGGATGGATGGATGGATGGATGGATGGATGGATGGATGGATGGATGGATGGATGGATGGATGGATGGATGGATGGATGGATGGATGGATGGATGGATGGATGGATGGATGGATGGATGGATGGATGGATGGATGGATGGATGGATGGATGGATGGATGGATGGATGGATGGATGGATGGATGGATGGATGGATGGATGGATGGATGGATGGATGGATGGATGGATGGATGGATGGATGGATGGATGGATGGATGGATGGATGGATGGATGGATGGATGGATGGATGGATGGATGGATGGATGGATGGATGGATGGATGGATGGATGGATGGATGGATGGATGGATGGATGGATGGATGGATGGATGGATGGATGGATGGATGGATGGATGGATGGATGGATGGATGGATGGATGGATGGATGGATGGATGGATGGATGGATGGATGGATGGATGGATGGATGGATGGATGGATGGATGGATGGATGGATGGATGGATGGATGGATGGATGGATGGATGGATGGATGGATGGATGGATGGATGGATGGATGGATGGATGGATGGATGGATGGATGGATGGATGGATGGATGGATGGATGGATGGATGGATGGATGGATGGATGGATGGATGGATGGATGGATGGATGGATGGATGGATGGATGGATGGATGGATGGATGGATGGATGGATGGATGGATGGATGGATGGATGGATGGATGGATGGATGGATGGATGGATGGATGGATGGATGGATGGATGGATGGATGGATGGATGGATGGATGGATGGATGGATGGATGGATGGATGGATGGATGGATGGATGGATGGATGGATGGATGGATGGATGGATGGATGGATGGATGGATGGATGGATGGATGGATGGATGGATGGATGGATGGATGGATGGATGGATGGATGGATGGATGGATGGATGGATGGATGGATGGATGGATGGATGGATGGATGGATGGATGGATGGATGGATGGATGGATGGATGGATGGATGGATGGATGGATGGATGGATGGATGGATGGATGGATGGATGGATGGATGGATGGATGGATGGATGGATGGATGGATGGATGGATGGATGGATGGATGGATGGATGGATGGATGGATGGATGGATGGATGGATGGATGGATGGATGGATGGATGGATGGATGGATGGATGGATGGATGGATGGATGGATGGATGGATGGATGGATGGATGGATGGATGGATGGATGGATGGATGGATGGATGGATGGATGGATGGATGGATGGATGGATGGATGGATGGATGGATGGATGGATGGATGGATGGATGGATGGATGGATGGATGGATGGATGGATGGATGGATGGATGGATGGATGGATGGATGGATGGATGGATGGATGGATGGATGGATGGATGGATGGATGGATGGATGGATGGATGGATGGATGGATGGATGGATGGATGGATGGATGGATGGATGGATGGATGGATGGATGGATGGATGGATGGATGGATGGATGGATGGATGGATGGATGGATGGATGGATGGATGGATGGATGGATGGATGGATGGATGGATGGATGGATGGATGGATGGATGGATGGATGGATGGATGGATGGATGGATGGATGGATGGATGGATGGATGGATGGATGGATGGATGGATGGATGGATGGATGGATGGATGGATGGATGGATGGATGGATGGATGGATGGATGGATGGATGGATGGATGGATGGATGGATGGATGGATGGATGGATGGATGGATGGATGGATGGATGGATGGATGGATGGATGGATGGATGGATGGATGGATGGATGGATGGATGGATGGATGGATGGATGGATGGATGGATGGATGGATGGATGGATGGATGGATGGATGGATGGATGGATGGATGGATGGATGGATGGATGGATGGATGGATGGATGGATGGATGGATGGATGGATGGATGGATGGATGGATGGATGGATGGATGGATGGATGGATGGATGGATGGATGGATGGATGGATGGATGGATGGATGGATGGATGGATGGATGGATGGATGGATGGATGGATGGATGGATGGATGGATGGATGGATGGATGGATGGATGGATGGATGGATGGATGGATGGATGGATGGATGGATGGATGGATGGATGGATGGATGGATGGATGGATGGATGGATGGATGGATGGATGGATGGATGGATGGATGGATGGATGGATGGATGGATGGATGGATGGATGGATGGATGGATGGATGGATGGATGGATGGATGGATGGATGGATGGATGGATGGATGGATGGATGGATGGATGGATGGATGGATGGATGGATGGATGGATGGATGGATGGATGGATGGATGGATGGATGGATGGATGGATGGATGGATGGATGGATGGATGGATGGATGGATGGATGGATGGATGGATGGATGGATGGATGGATGGATGGATGGATGGATGGATGGATGGATGGATGGATGGATGGATGGATGGATGGATGGATGGATGGATGGATGGATGGATGGATGGATGGATGGATGGATGGATGGATGGATGGATGGATGGATGGATGGATGGATGGATGGATGGATGGATGGATGGATGGATGGATGGATGGATGGATGGATGGATGGATGGATGGATGGATGGATGGATGGATGGATGGATGGATGGATGGATGGATGGATGGATGGATGGATGGATGGATGGATGGATGGATGGATGGATGGATGGATGGATGGATGGATGGATGGATGGATGGATGGATGGATGGATGGATGGATGGATGGATGGATGGATGGATGGATGGATGGATGGATGGATGGATGGATGGATGGATGGATGGATGGATGGATGGATGGATGGATGGATGGATGGATGGATGGATGGATGGATGGATGGATGGATGGATGGATGGATGGATGGATGGATGGATGGATGGATGGATGGATGGATGGATGGATGGATGGATGGATGGATGGATGGATGGATGGATGGATGGATGGATGGATGGATGGATGGATGGATGGATGGATGGATGGATGGATGGATGGATGGATGGTGCAAAGAGAATACTGAAATATAATGGTTTTCATGAAGGATTCAGTACTAAAACGAGCCAAGTGTGTCTTGGTGCAACATGATAGGTAACGAAAAAACATACTTCTTGGTAAATTTCATAAACAGGGCAAAAAGTAAAGGAAAATCTTCCCTGTACAGGCCACAAATGTCCTTGGAGAAGTAGCAGGTAAGTCTTTCACTTTCTGTAACTTCAGCAGTAAATGGGTTTGAGTGATTAACTCCCAGTTATTAAGCTGGGGGTCTACGTTGCTTCACGTCCGTAGGTTTAACCACTACACTGCCCTACACGTGTCCACCGGGTGGTGCTAAGAAAGCAGCAGTGATAAGATGAGACCGAACTGTCGGAAACGACCTCTCGGTCAAAGAGCGAACAAGAAGGAGATGTGTGGTCCTTTTCAGGACCTTCAAGTTCGTAGAATTGGACCATCGCTGCGCATTTGTCAATTGAATATTGAAGGGATTAGTCGAGCGAAATGCGAGTATCTTTCCAGGATTGCACTGAAATATGCAGTTGATATCATCGTGCTTCAAGAAACACACACAGCAGACGAACTACAGTTACAGAGTAGGGGGAAAATTCCAGGCTTTAAATTGGTAGTGTCTAACTATCATCAAAATTATGGCCTTGCAACTTATGTCAGGAATGATATAACAATTTACCAATTACTATCAGTAAATTCTGAAAATGGCATTTTTACTACTACAGTTGACATTGAAAACTTGACAATAGTTAATGTGTACAACCATACCTGCCAACTTTCCCGATTTAGGCGGGAGACTCCCGATTTTCGACAGTTTTTCCCGCCTCCCGATTATTCTATCATTTCTCCCGATTTTAGCTTATTTTTTGGTGAACTTCAAACATTTATTTTCAAATCCCGCAGTTTCAGCTTTTTTTACGCCAGTGGACGGAAATCCTTCACTCATTGGCCGCTTTCAAACGAAACATCGACGTTTATGAATGCGAGAAATGTTCGCGAATGTACGAAGTTTATTGAAACCTTTATATCGCGACGCGTGTATCGATTGTCAATCTCTCGTTCTGGCGTTCTATGTTGGTGTTCGTTCACATCAGTTTAGTCGATTCCATTCTCTTTGGTCGATTCTAGAGACTCGTCGCTAGATATTGAGTGTTTCTTAGTAATTTAGTGACAGAATTTCAATGATAACTACTATAACTACTAGTGACTTTTCTAGAGATTTTACGAGCCATTTGGAGACAATTCAGACTAATTTTTATTTATCTCGATATAAATAAAACAAGAGTTTTGTCCGTACATTGCTCACAATTTAAAAAGAATGATATTTGCGTACCGGTCGCGACCATCCATAGTAACAGGGGATATGCACGTTTTAATTTTCCGTCATTTCTGTCTGTACGTACGTGCGTACGCACGCTCATCACGAGAAAACGGCTGAAGAGAATTTAATGAAAATCGGTATATAACGTCGGGGAATAAGTCGCTACAATCTAGGCCATAAATAATTTTATTCACGCTGAGTGAAATGGTAGTTTAGGGGAAGGCCTAAAATTTAATTCTCAAATATTTATGTTATTATTGGCCCTATCGATATATACTACATAACTAAAGTTATATATTATAAAATTTCCTATCATTTACGTCTTATACATTTTTACCGTACCGGCTATGTTGATAGAGATATTCATGGACTCGGATTTTTTTGCTAAGTCCATATCAGCGCCGGGGTACGTGAAAATTGGTGAACAGAATTTTATGTAAAGTCGCGGAATAAGGAACTACAGTCTACGCTATAAATAATTTTATTCACTCTGTTCAAAATGGTAGTTCAGGGGAAGGTGCCAAAAATGTAATTTTTAATTACCTATCTTACTGGTCATATTGAAAAGTACTACATAACAAAAGTTACAGAGAATACAATTTCCGATTATTTATGTGTTATTAAGTTTTACCGTACCGACTACAATAATATTGGTGGTGATGGTGATTAAATTGTGAAGATAATTTTAAGAATGAGAAAAAAGTCATGAAGGAACAATTGTTTAAATAACACAATAGATTGTCATGAAAGAAAGGAGGATTCACTTGACATTGGATGCTCTAAATCACAGATTTGGAAGAAAACTGAGTGTGAAGGCCTCCGATATAGAAAGCTCATAAAATTGATCAGCAATAACATTACATTGACCATTGTTTGTTGTGATGTGCTTTGTGTATTCTGCTGCCATTTATCTCCGATAGATAGGATTACTGCTGCATATTGAGTATAACAGCCTGCCTTAATATTGGCGGGAAGTAGCTGGGGAGTAGGGTGAGCATGCCATTCCTCTGGTTCATAAATGTTATGATACTACTGTTACGTAACACACTGGATCAGCATAGTATTCCAGCTATTCAATCCCTACTCTGAGGCAGTGATTGGAATGAGCAGTGTGCACACTTAAACGGAATAATTACACAGGAGTATTCGCGGCTGTCTGCAGCCTGGTCATTCTAGTTCTGAAACTTTTGAACTGTTAGATCGACACCGTAGTACATTTCGCTAAAAGTGAGAAAATGTGCTGTTTTCATTTTATCGAATATTTAATATGACAACATTGCTTTTTATCGCAACATTCATACTGGCGTCATTGTAATGACCTATGTTGACTTTTGTTGGGAAAACTATAAGGACAGTCTTTCTGGCAATTCCGTAGCGAAGCACGGGTTCATCAGCTAGTTATTTGATCCAAATAGCATTGCGCTTTGCATTATCGCACGGGCACTTGGTGCAGTATATTAATCTATGCATTTGCTAAGTAGCCTGATGGCATCTAAGTGCATGACTGATTCTCACATGCGTTCATACTATTTTCAGCAGGCTTATCAGGGACCGATCATCTCACTCACATACTTTCTGTGAGGGAATAGAGATGTGTAATTTTTATCCTTGTAGTCTCGTATAGCTACAATCGGGCTTCGAGACAATAAGTATTATAAATATATTGTAGTACTGTATTGTGCAAGACATGTAGAATAAGCAGTTTTGATCAATTGTATCTCCTGATTTTTCCTGATTTTCATATCAAAATCTCCTGATTTTTGGTTTTGTAAAGTTGGCAGGTATGGTACAACCCACCGGATATTACTTGGCCTAATCCTCCTATACCTTCTCTGCAGTATCCTACTATATATCTTGGTGATTTCAATAGTCATCATCATTTTTGGGGATATAACAAGGATGACTCTAATGGTGAAGTTCTTGTGGACTGGATGGAAACTGAAAATTTGAATCTGATTTTTTATGCTAAGGATCTGCCTACCTTTCAATCAGCTCGCTGGTCTTGAGTCTACACCCCAGATCTTTGTTTCACAAATCGGCTTCATAATTCACACAGTCAAGTTCGATGTACAGTGCTCAACGGTTTCCCACATAGTCAACACAGGCCTGTTCTCTTGGAGGTTGGGATGTCTTTACCTGTTGTTCGTTCACATCCTAAACCAAGATGGAACTTCAAGAAAGCCAATTGGACTGAATTTGCAAAGCAAACAGACTCCAATATAAGATGGATCAAACCAACATACAACAACTACAGCAGATTTGTAGGGATTATAAAAGGTGCAGCGAGACGATTCATCCCTAGAGGATATCGTAAGGAGTATATCCCTGGCTGGAGTTCAGAGAGTGAGGAATTACTACAAGAATATGAAGAACATCCTAATTCCGACAATGCAGCTGGTCTCCTCCAATCCTTGGATGAGAGTCGAAGAAGGATCTAGCATGAAACAGTGGAATCCCTAGATTACACCCATTCTAGCAGAAAGGCCTGGTCTATAATTAGGAAACTGGATTCTTCAAACCCTGCAACTAAGAGATCAAAAACAGCCATCAATCTGAATGATTTTGCTAATCATCTAATATCAGTTTCTAAAAACACAAAAGACAAGCGAACCAAAAAGGATATGAAATTAAAGTTGAACATCAAGAAAAGGGCAGCACCGCAGTTTTCTGAATTCTCTACTCCATTCAAAGAAGGGCAAACTGAAGCCGCAATAAAAAGTATGAAACTTGGAAAAGCTGCAGGATTTGATGGAATTTATCCTGAATTTTTGGCTCATTGACGACCAGCCATAATAAAATGGTTAACCAACTTCTTCACTAATATTCTGCAATCTGGAAACATATCACCTTTGATGAAGAAAATAAAGATAATAGCCATACTGAAACCAAATAAAGATCCATCTAAAGTGGAAAGCTACCGTCCAATAGCACTTCTAAGTGTTACATATAAACTCCTTGAGCAACTGATCTACAATAGAATTTATGAAACAATCAACAGCTACATTCCTATAGAGCAAGCAGGATTTAGACCTGGAAGAAGTTGTAATGATCAAGTACTGTCTCTCACCACGTATATCGAAAATGGATATGAGAGGAAATCAGTAAGCGTGGCTGCCTTTTTGGATCTATCAGCTGCCTATGATACTGTCTGGCGAGAAGGACTCCTTCTAAAATTTTTGAGTGTGATCCCATGTTGTAAATTTACGGCCTTACTTAGCAATATGCTCAGTAATAGGTACTTCCAGATCTATGCTGATAATGACAGAAGTAGAGTGTTTAAATTAAACGATGGTTTACCTCAAGGATCAGCCCTTTTCCCCCTTCTTTTCAGTCTGTACATATATGACCTCCCAGACACATCATCAAGAAAATTCATTTATGCTGATGACATTTGTTTGGTGACTCAGTGCTCCAACTTTTATGATGCTGAAACTACTTTAGCCACTGATGTGGAAGCCTTGGATGTATACTTCAAGAAATGGTGCCTTCTCCTAAATCCTAAAAAAACAGTTATATCTACATTCCACTTACACAACAGACAGTCTACTTACAAACCAATAGTCAGATTCCGAGGTGAAGTGTTGCCGTTCTGCAGTACACCAAAATACTTGGGAATAACACTTGATAGAACTTTGACTTTCAAGCAACATCTTTCAAATGTAGCTGCTAAAGTAAAAACTAGAAATAATATTCTTCAGAAACTTGCTGGTACATCATGGGGAGCCAATACTCATGTTCTAAGATCAACAGCATTAGCCTTATCATATTCTGTTTCTGAATACTGCTGCCCCTCTTGGATCAATAGTGTTCACACAAGGAAGATCGATGTACAACTCAATCAGGCAATGCGCATAATCTCGGGTTGCATTCGGAGCACGAACACACTATGGTTTCCTGTTCTCAGCAATATTGGACCTCCAGCCCTAAGACGATCAGAAGCTCTCCTAAAGGTTTGGAAGAACATTCAGCAGAACCCCCAACTACCCATCCATCAAGATATTATGCACACTGAACACCAACGACTGAAATCAAGGAAACCACCCTGGTGTACAGCAATGGATCTTGAAAGAACCTCTTTTCATGTTAACAGTTCATGGAAAGCCCAGTGGGATCAGTCTTCGGTAGTGAACAAACATCTGGTTGAGAATCCTTCTAAACGAGTACAAGGTTTTGATCTTCCAAGACGACAGTGGAGAATCATCAATCGGATAAGAACTGGACAAGGCAGATGTGGTTATCTGTTGTGCAAATGGGGTTGGACTATGTCTGCAGATTGTGACTGTGGTGCATCTTCTCAGTCAATCCACCACATTGTTGCTGACTGCCCAATTCGAGCTTTCAAAGGAACGCTGATGGACATTCACTGTACATCAGATGACTACGCACATTTACCCTGAACTATATGCATGTGTGTACATAGATTCATCATACGATAAATAAATAAGTTATTAAGCTGTTACTCTTTCCTAATGTAGGTGGAGTGAACTCCAGTTTCATGTGCCTCTCCACAAGTGGAAGTCTCATTTCTAAATTTTGTTGATTGCCTGAAGGGGAACCAAACCTCAAGCCCTTCCAGGTGAATCAATTGCTCCTTTACTGTGTCATCAAGGCAGCTCCCTTGTGACCTGGACAGCATGTAAAGAGGAGACATACTGAAAATAATTTCAAGCGAGAAATGCTTTCAGGAGAGTGCATCACATACAGGAAATAATTATATTCAAAAAAACACATAAACAAATTCTGGTACAAATGGAAAGAACTTCATGCAAACGTTAAGTCAGGTAGTAGGAGAGCAATGAAGAGTCTTTAGAAATGAGAGGAAGGTGAACAACATTTAATGTAAATCTGATGAAATCATTGGTTATTGATTCTAGAGAAATGCTGGATGGAAGAAACTTGATTGATGTACTAGAACAGTGTTAGATAAATTTGTCATAAAGCAGCAGAAGTGGATCAAATCAGACCAGAGAAGAAGTATAATGACTAGACAGATGTAAATATGCTTCATAGATTAATAGGGTTCACATGGTACTTTGGTGAGGTACTTATTTATCGGATGAAAGCAGTAATTCTGCCAGTCTACAAGCAAGGGAGCATGGAGGTTTGCAGCGTCTGTCAAGGCAATTCTTCTATTGGAGGAGCTAAAGGCAACAAAATGTTCTGATTAACCTAAACCCAAGAGATAACATTACAACAAAAGAAATTTATGAAGCGCTTGTTAAGACAGCTGACTGAGTCAATCATTAGCTGCTTGGAACATGGCAGACAGTGCTAAATCTCTGCCACTAGAAAGCATTGATTCTCTGTCATCCCTGTTGGGAAACAAATGTCTTATTCATTAAGTAACTATACCACCGTAGTAGTAGTTATAAAGTTGTTGTTTGTACTCTTTTCTTGTTACTTCTGAATAGCATTGGCTTGCTTTTGTCATATTTTCATTATATAACTTCTTTAAACCTTTTTTTGTTTATTTTTGTTTTGATTGTACGAAGTTACTTTATTACCTAGGTTTTTCTTGTATTTGTGTATGTTATTATTATATTTTGTTGCATTTATTTTTCTCTTAATTTGTAGCTGCTAATGTCATCTGCACTTTTCTGTGTCAATCATGAATATGGATTTTTCCAGGGATGATGATTCAAGTACTTACTTTGAATCAGTTTTTGATATCTTTGAAGATTATTTCCGGTAAGGTAGGAAGAGTGGTGTGGGAGTGTGATTAGATTATATTTGACATTTGAGATTGCATCTTAAGCTTATTTTTGCATGACTTGTTCTATACTGCTTGGAATATGTAACATTTTTCAAAAATTATCTTGAAATGTTCAACTTAAATTTTGTCACAAATGGTGGTATGACATGCAGTTTTGTGGTGCCTGTAAGATATTAGTCTTTTTTCTTTTTTTCCCTTCTTGGCTGAGGAAGTTAAATATTTACCTCTTTGTTGCCTAATGAAACACCTTTGACCACTGATTGGGTGGTTAAAGAACTTGCATTACATGGGAGTTGTTTGATACTTTTACATAGACTTACAATTATTATAATAATAATAATACGTTTATTGCAGCCAATGGCCATAGATAAACTCAAATACATTAAAAACATAAAATTTACAATTAGACAGTTGTCAGTTAGTAATCTGTATTCTCGTTCAAGCAGAATTTCTTGAGCGACATAGGGCGGTTCTCACAGATGGGCATGTGGTATCAATTGCATGACCTTCCACACAAGGAGCATATACAACTTCACATGGTTCTTGGAATCAGTCAGTACAACGGACTTTGAAGTGAAAGCCGTGAATCATGGACCTTGTCACGAGGTGCCTCAGCTCATAGTTTGCTTCCTTCCAGTCATTTGTCAATATTATATCTGTACTATAGAATTTCAGATAGTAGGTAGGGACCCTTTTCAGAGGCAGCCCTACCCAGGGAGTGGCGCCCCTCCCTATGTGAGTCCCAGATCACACTGACATGGTGTGTAACATCGGTTAAGGGTCCCAGCTCAGGGTTACGAGTGAAGACCTCAACGTCTTCTACAGTGGAGTAGGTGGACTTCGGTACAATGGAGATGGTGGAAGAGGCAGCCCTATATTCAGGGATTAATATGAGTACAACCTGCTGCCTTGTAGGTTGAGGTGACCGGACACCAAAGGCTAAGGGAGAAATCCCTGAAAGAAAATCTCCGTCTGTGTTAGGCTCGGCAGGTCAACAGAGGGATTACTGAAGAAGTTGCTTTCAAGAATAATACGAGCCTCAGATGTAGGAATTCACGACAACGATATCAGTTTGGTGTGAATGGCGGTTTGCAGCCCGATGTTACGCCAGCTACCCAAACCAAACGAAGACAAAGTATCAGTGGGAACATTAACCCAATCGCATCATTTGACGACCCTAGCTCGTCATAGTTATTCGTGGCATATGAATCAAATGACGAGCTCTGCTCGCGGCGATGCACAGCTGTACATCAATCCATGTAGTTCAGTTACTAACCCACAGACGCCATTTGTATGCATTCTGAGCTGAAGTTTACACATGTAGCTTCGGTTTTTTCCCTTTCACCAGGTTCTCGCACACTCCGGAACAAGAGATAAGAGAATCTTTTTTCACATAATTTTGCTCTTGTCGGTTGCCATCATGGCATCAAGCAGATATGCTGGTGTTGATGAAGAAGGAATACGGAAGCTAATAGATAGTGTTTTAGAGAGTGATATTGAAGGCAGTGATGTTTGTGACAACGAAATAGACCTTGAAGTCCTTAGTTCGAGTACTAGCGATGCGTATAATAGTTCTGATGACACAGAAATTGAAGCAAATAACGACGTTGTGCCGAGTCTTTCGAAACAAGCTCGTACCTCGGCACAGACTAATTTGACTGACTGGAACTGGACAAAAAGTGACAATAAACCTGTTGTACATAAGTTTAGTGAATACAGCTGGGTTAGTGAAAATTTATTGAAAAAGTTTGATACGCAGCCACTATCTGAACTCTCAGTTTTTGTGAATACATGAACCTTTTGTTTGACAAAATATCAGTCAAGACAAATTCATATGCAGCAAAACAGTTGAGCAATCCTGACAGATAAAAGTTGAAAGACGATGACAAATGGTTTGAGACTACACCCGACGAAATTAGGGCATATTTTGCGTTAGTTATACTAATGTCACAAGTGCGAAAGTCAAGAATACAGTTATACTGGAGTAAAAACAGGTGTATAAACACTCCTATTTTTTGTGAAACCATGAGCAGGGGAAGATTTCTTATAATTTCACAATTTTTACATTTTGTTGACGATGAACAAGTCGATAGTAGTGACAAACTAAGAAAGATTAGGCCTATAATACAACATTTCTGCTCCAAATTTTCAGAATTATATTTACCTTCACAAGACATTGCTCTAGATGAAAGTCTAATGAAATTCAGAGGCCGCCTTTCATATGTCCAGTGTAATAGGTCTAAACGTTCTAGGTTTGGAATAAAAAGTTACAAAATTTGTGAATCAAGTTCTGGCTACTGTCTGTCTTTCAAAATTTATGTAGGTGATGATGTAATGGATCCAAGTCTGCCAGCAAGTACAAACGTTGTGCTCAACATGTGTGAACCCTTGTTAGGCCAAGGACATACATTGTTTTTAGATAACTGGTATTCTTCCCCAGATTTATTCAAAAGGCTACACAACAAGCAGATGAATGTAATTGGAACTGTTAGACAGAACCGAAAAGACATGCCTCGTGATATCAGTAAGAAGAAACTAAAACGTGGAGAGTATGAGACGTGGGCTGCCAACAGTATGTTGTGTGTGAAGTGGAAAGATAACAAGGATGTTTGCTTTCTCACCACTAAACACAAATCAGCTGTCATGACAGGGACAGGCAAACTCAGACGAAAGAGAGGACAAACCCCGAGGGAAGAAGTGATAAAGCCCAAGTGTGGCCTTGAATACCAGAAGGGGATGGGTGGTGTTGACCTTCAGGATCAGGTTACAGCTCTGTTCCCCGTCATGCAACACACAGTGAAAGGAGAAAGGATATAGGGAAATATTCTTTTACCTCCTAGATATGTGTATTTTCAATTCCTTCACTGTGTATCACAAGATCGCTGCGAACAGAAAGACGAGCTACACGGACTTCCGAACTAGCATTGCACAGCAGCTACTAGAGACTGTTCAGTTGCCGGAGTACTCGGTTCGAGGTCGACCTTCAGCGAGCACTACCCCAATCAGATTACAAGCTAAATCATGGGCCCACTTTCCCATGCGTATCCCCCTACAGAGAAGAAATCAAAAGTCACAAGAAGGTGTGTTGTGTGCTACAGCCGGGGTAAAAGAAGCTAAAGTTGCTGGCAGTGGAAAAAGTGTGGCGTAGCTCTTCACTTAGAAGAATGTTTTGAGGTGTACCACACCCAGCAGACGTACTAAACTAGTGGTATTGGTAAGTTTATTATTTCTTTATCATGCATGCAAATTTTCAGAAAGGAATATTTACTGGTTGATTTTGTATGATTTTCTAAATAATAGTGTGATGAGCGGTATTTAAATGTGATTTTTTAGTGAACTTCTATGGTATTTAAATGTGAGGTGAATGGGTTAAATATCCTGACATTGACTAACAAAACTGAAGAGCTGGTCGACCTCATGGAAAGGAGGAAACTTCTGATCATGGGCCTAAGTGAAACAAAGTGGAAGAAAACTAGGAAAATGAATATCAGATAGGATTATAGTCTCTACTGGTATGGAAATGAAGTAGAGTCTAAGAATGGAGTGGGATTTTTAACACATAAAGACATAGATGATTGTAGCGATGTTGAGTTTGTTAGTAAAAGGATAATTAAGTTATCTGTGAACTTAGGAGGAAAAAAGTACAATGTGATTCAAGTCTATGTTCCACACGTAGGATGCTCAAAAGAGAAAAAGGCCAACGGAAGAACACACTGAGTATGACAATCTTATTGTAATGGACGATTTTAATTCACAAGTTGGCTTACAACAAACAGGATATGAATCCACACTGGCCCCTCATGGAATGGGAAACAGAAATGAAGAGGGAAAATATATGCTAGATCTATGCTTGAGAAACAACCTGATAGTGAGTAACACTTGGTTCAAGAAAAGGGACTCCCATAAAATCGCAAGATATAGCTGGGATGGTAAAATAAGTATAGTAATAGATTATATTTTGATAGATCAAAATGTATGGAAAAATGTTAATGATGTCAAGGTCATTCCAAGTGAAGACCTTGTTGGAGAGCATAGACTGTTGGTTGCAGTTATTGCAGAGAAAATACCTCCCAAAGTCTGTAACAAAAGAGTCCCAAAAATAAAAACTTGGCAACGAACCAAGCCAAGTGTAAAGGAAGAATTCAAGGAAGATGTCCACAGGTTGTTGCCAAGAGAAGAACTGAAATTAGTAGATGAAGAATAGGATACTCTAAAGAAGGTTGTGGTTGGTACAGCAGAAAAAGTATGTGGACGACAGAGTCAAATAAGAAAATCTAAAGAAACTGCATGGTGGAATGATGATATTACAAACGCTATCAGTGACAGAAGCCATGCAAGAAGATCCTTATATCAAGCAAGAACACGGGGAGATCAACAGGAAATAAAGGAGAAGCTGTCACTTTACAGAAAGAACAGTTGGTTGTAGCTGAAAAGCAGAAATGCAAGAAAGATCTGGCTACCAAAATAATGCAGGATGGAAAAAAAAAAAAAAAAAAAAAAAAAAAAAACTGTTATACAGAATAGAAGAATTCAAAATGAATGAATCCAATCAGTAGAACTTCCTAATAGTGAGGTGACTAGGGATAAGACCAAAATATTACAGGAATTCCAAAGGCACTTTGAAACTTTGCTGAACTGTTATGAAAATGTCACTCCATTAGACTACAAACCTTATGATTTTGGCAGCACAAATACCACTAGTCTGACATGGTTGGAAGTAGAGACAGCAATATCTAAGCTGAAAAACAACACATCAACTGGATCAAACGAATTAAGTGTTGAGATGATCAAAGCACTAGGAGAGGTTGGACAACAGTGGACGTACAGGGTATTAAATAGAATCTGGAAGGAGAATGTAATACCCAATGACCGGAAGCAAGGAGTCATCATCCCATTGTTGAAAAAAGGTGATAGAAAGAAATGTACCAACTACAGAGGTATAACTCTACTGTCACATGGCCTCAAAATCTACGAATTCATCCCTTAAGAGCAGGATTAGAAAATATGTTGAACCTACACTTGAGGAGGAACAGCATGGATTTAGACCTCATATATCAACTATAGACCTCATTTTTGCCACCAGAATGCTCTATGAGGAGTATTGGGAGAAAGGTAAAACACTTATAACTGTTTTTCTGGACATCGAGAATGCATATGATCATGTACCACACAGGCATATATGGGAATGGTCGAGACATAAGAAAGTGCCCGATGACATCATAACACGAGTACAACGATTATATGATGAAACCAAGTGTTGTGTCCAGGTTCAGGATAGAAGGTCAGGTTGGTTCGAAACGAAGAGTGGAGTCCAGCAAGGAAGTTGTCTTTCACCACTTCTCTTCATAATCAGGATGAAGTTTTAAAAGCGGTTAAAAGAAAGGATCCAACAACTAATGCCCTGGTTTTTGCTGATGATGTAATGGTATGGGGTGAGACAGAAGTGGAAGTACAAACTAGACTAGATCTCTGGCATGAAGCTTTTACAACCTTAGGTCTCAAGCAGGGGGGGCTTTTCAGGTGAAGTAGGTGAAGTGTCACTTCACCACTTATTTTTACCATAATGAATTACTTAAATTTATTTTTCTTATGACATTTGTTGGTTTTACGGAAAGAAAATGTTTTATTGTACGGCGTTTGGAGCACCTCATCACCTGATGAGAACCAGGGGAACTCAAGAAAGCGCCGGCTGTCGGCCACAGTACGGCGCGTGAGACTGAGTGAAGACGAGAGATTCCGCAGCTGCCTCTACCTCCCAAGTGCTCCCTCCTAGCGGAATGTGCTAGTGAAGTTATCGGAAGATTGGAATGTATCGTCTTCCCTGCGTCATCCTGTGTGAAGTACGAGTACTTACACATCGTGGTTCATTCGTAGTGTTGTGCTGTTTTATTTAAATATGTATCCTATTTATTTATGATAGTGTGCATTTTATTATAAACACCATTTTCATGTTGGAGAAACGAAGATTAGAATGAAGTTCTACGTTTTGATTGCCCTACTGAATCACTGCAAATTTGTGCTACAAAAGAAGTGAAACATTCCAGTAAATCTTACAATCTTAGTTTCAAACGATCGTGGTTTAAGGAATTTCCATGGTTGTGCTCCTCTCCAGCTCTACAGAAGTTGTTTTATTGGGCCTGCTTGCCTTTTATCAATAAAAATAACGTTTGGAATAAAGAAGGATTTTCAGCCCTTTTGAACATAACACGTTCTTTCCATAAGCACTCAGACTCTCCAGAACGTAAAATACGGCAGCTAGATTTCAAGACATTGGAAACAAACCAAAATACGATCTCTGATGTCCTGAAGGAAAATGCCAGACAGTATATTGTAATTGTACAGTTCCGTGAAAATGTACATTTAAATAGGCTTTTTCTTCAGTTGGTAATTGATGCAGGGCTCTATTTAAGTCATGACGAAACATTAAATTCAATAAATCGTGGTCACGTGCTGGACCCTCCGCCAGTCATAGGTATGAGGTACGAGTACAAAACAACCAAAAACAACACGTAGTTCCTAAATCTTGTCCTCCTCTGTGGTGTAGTGGTTAGTGTGATTAGCTGCCACCCCGGAGCCCCGGGTTCGATTCCCGGCTCTGCCACGAAATTTGAAACGTGGTACGAGGGCTGGAACGGGGTCCACTCAGCCTCAGGAGATCAACTGAGTAGAGGTGGGCTCGATTCCCACCTCAGCCATCCTGGAAGTGGTTTTCTGTGGTTTCCCATTTCTCCTCCAGACAAATGCCGGGATGGTACCTAACTTAAGGCCACGGCCGCTTCCTTCCCTCTTCCTTGTCTATCCCTTCCAATCTTCCCATCCCCCACCAAGGCCCCTGTTCAGCATAGCAGGTGAGGCCGCCTGGGCGAGGTACTGGTCATCCTCCCCAGTTGTATCTCCGACCCAAAGTCTGAAGCTCCAGGACACTGTCCTTGAGGCGGTAGAGGTGGAATCCCTCGCTGAGTCCGAGGGAAAAACCAACTCTCGAGGGTAAGCAGATTAAGAAAGAAAGAAAGAAGTTCCTAAATCTCTCGCTCAAAACCGAACGGATAGTAGCTCTTCACGATACATTACAGCCACGAGCCGCCACTGGTCTCAAAATCAGTAAAACGAAGACAGTTGGCTTGGTGATGAGTAGAAACTCTCCAACTGTTCATCTAAGAATTGGAGATGAGGAGATGGATATTGTAGACAACTTCCAGTATTTAGGTAGTGTTCTGTCATCAGACAGTACCATACATCAAGAGATTAGCAACAGAACACAGAAAGCTTTGAAATTCTATCACGCTATACGTCAGATACTTTGGGATGAAATATTTCTGTTAGTTTCCAAGATTAGGTTGTACAAAATATATCCAATACCTATATTGACGTATGGCTTAGAAGCAGCAACACTTACTGGACCAACAAAGAGTCGTCTTTAGGCAACAGAAATGAAGTTCCTCCGTTCTTGTCTACAAAAAATAAAAATGGATAAAATAAGGAATGTGGATATCCGGCAAGAGATTGGATTGGAAAGAAGATTGCTGGAGACTGTAGAAGTGAAGAGATTGCAATGGTATGGTCACATGAAAAGAATGGACCCTCACAGGACTCCTCAAACATACTTTGACCACAATGTTCCTGGGAAGAGACCAAGAGGAAGACCTCGTGATGTTTAGGAAAAACAGGTATTGAAGGGCCTTGAGATTAGAGATGTGAACTGGCGTTGCATATATGAGCAGCATCTGTGGATGTATAGGACAAACTGGAGGAGGCTCGTACACAACCATACCTGACTTTCTGGAGCGAAGAAATGGTGATGCTGATGATGACTATAAAATTCAATCCATATGTTTTCCTTTTTCTTCTGGTGTTTGGAAACTACTGTATTTCTTCACAGGCTGACGTGGATGGTAGTCCAGGTTGTAGAAGAAGATCTTCCATAAGCATTGTTTCGCCGAACAACTCGTAGCTCAATCTGTATGTGGAGAATTTGGAGACGCCGAGGACTCACTTCATGTATGTGGCCTTTTTATTTTCGATGTCCTTCAAGTTTGATTTCATGAGGCATTCCCAAATTAACTGTAACCCATATGTAGCTACGGGTAATGACCTTGGATTGAAATAATTTCATCGTTGTTCGAAGCAAAACCTTTCTGATAAGTCTTATATAATTTATTGCAATCAGAGCTGTAGCCATTCTTTCTCTGACATGTGCAGAAAATGTTCTTCCTTGTTTCTGAAGAGTAATTCCCAAGTATTTAAATCTGCTTACATTGCTTAGTAGTTGTTGACCTAAGTATATAATGTCCTCTGCTGCTTGTCTTCTTCCTGTCTTGAAGGTCATTTTCACCGTCTTGAGCCTGTTGAGTTGGAGATCATTGCCATGGGCCCAGTTTAGCAGGTGATCAAATGTTTTTTGTAAAGAAGCGATCACTGTTGAAGCTAAAGCCGTATCATCCACGTATAGGTCTATCTTTATGTACTCTGTCTTCGTTGCGTGTACCACGTCGTATGTATCAGTGTTAAATACAAGGGGGCTTAGCGGGCCCCCTTGTCGGATACCTGTCGTCTGGTCGATCACATTGATGTCAGTGAGAGTATTGTTAACCTCGATACAGTTTCTCGATAGTATATTTTTCACTAGTTGTGTAGAGGAGTTCTCCTCTCCTACAGATTGTTCGAGTTTCATTATTAGTTTCGTTCTGTTCATTGTGTCGAATGCTTTGGTACAGTCAATGAAGATAATGTGTAGCTTCCCTCTTGGATGTCGAAGACCTTCATGTGTGTCATTTTGTAGACATTCTACTGCTTGGATTGTTAATCAACATTTCCTAAAACCGAACTGTTCTTCTAGGATAAACTTGTCCACTAAGGCTGTCAGTTTTTGGGTCAGGAGTTTCATCAGAGTTTTTAAGTAATATACATTCCAACGCTATGCCTCTGTAGAAGTCAGGATTACTCGGATCCCCTTTTCCCTTATACAGCGCTTTAACTCTCAAAATCCTCCACTTGTCTAGAATTTTACCCTGCTGGAGATTTTCATTGAACATTTCAGTCCATACCTTTGCTAATTTTTGAGCTGAACTCTGTAGAAATTTGTTGAAGAACAAATGATGTCCAAAGGCTTTATTGGGTTTCAGTGTTGCAGTTAATTCTGGTATCTCTTCTTGAGTGAATGACTCAGTGATTGCCAGGCTGAGTGGCTCAGACAGTCGAGGCACTGGCCTTCTGGTATCAACTTGGCAGGTTCGATTCTGGCTCAGGCTGGTAGTATTTGATGGTGCTCAAATGCATCAGCCTCGTGTCAGTAGATTTACGGGCACATAGAAGAACTCCTGTGGGGCTAAATTCCGGCACCTCAGCATCTCTGAAAACTGAAAAAGTAGTTAGTGGGACATAAAGCCAATAACATCATCGTTATTATTATTATTATTATTATTATTATTATTATTATTATTATTATTATTATTATTATTATTATTATTTATATTATTGTTGCTTGTGGTGGGACGTTAATGATGAAGAAGTTTCAGTCTATAAAGATGTGACCAACGTTGAACAGCCATGTGCAGTGATCAGTGAAGCCACTGAAATCCTTGTCATGCAATGTTATTTAATTTTGGCCTTGTCATCATTTTAAAATTTTATGTAAAACAGCTGTTTGTGAAAACAAAAGGAACAGTTAGACTGAAGAGCTTATGCAAAAAAAAAAAAAGGTTTTGTTTTGTTTTGTTTTGTTTTGTTTTGTTTTGTTTTGTTTTGTTTTGTTTTGTTTTGTTTTGTTTTGTTTTGTTTTGTTTGGTTTTGTTTGGTTTTGTTTTGAGAATTTATGTCAATTAGAAAATGTTAATTAGAATAAGGTTTTTAGGACTCTTGACAAAGACATTACTGAAGAATATATTGAAAGTTATTTTTTTTATTATTGTAACTGATGGGTATTGTCAGAATAATGACCTTTTCAATCGGCAAATACGGAGATCTGGGGAAATTCCGTGTTTTCATTGTTTACCTTGTGATTACACAATTTCTGATCTTGGGCTCCTAGTGTGTGCGATGCGTGTGTTCTGTGTCTCTTCCATCTGACCGTCCTAGAGAATGCACGTGCTCAGGGTCTACCCCGTCTGGAGGTCCCTGGTCTCTTACGGTAAGAGCTATGTTATTGCTTTTCACTTAATTTAAATTCATTCTTGTGTTTCGGCCTTTTCTTATTCAGTGTATCTTTCGGTGGTAATATCATTTGTTTTGTGTATCAGAATTTCCTCTAGTCCACATTCACCAGTTTTTCATTTTTGAATGACCGTGCCTCGATGGACAGGCATTTGTGTGTTTTCGGAGGCAACTCTTGTTTTGTTCTCAATTTGTAGCCTACATAAATTTAACCCTATTTGAGTTCGTCTCCATTAATCCTGAGATAATCTCTGTGTTAAAGTTTGTATAACCCACTATCTGAAGGGCTGTAATATTCAGTTGTCCGTTAGTGTGTGTTAAGTTTTATTTTTTTATTTGGTACCTTATTTGCTGGCCTGATTTTCTATTTAGTGTTGTCCTTTAGTTTGTCAATAGATTTGAAGGGTAATTGCCGCGTGTTTCATTTTCTCCACAACAAGATACGATCTCATGGCCTAGTAGGGTTCCTTCCATGTTCCACATCCTTCCGTAGTTGTCGTTTGTTAGACCTGTACGTTAAGGTTTTCGCAATACAAACATGACGTAAATTTTATTTTAATTTAGGATATTTTTAATTTCCTTATTATTATTTTATTTATTTAAATAATTTACGCCCACATTGGAGCACTGAAATCAATACATTTGAGTTAATTTCTTCTTTTTCTTCTCCCAGAACTTTCTCATCCTCTCCTACCTGGAAGCCCTTTGTGTGTCCGATATAGTGTTTCCTTATTATTATAGTGCCGACTCGTTGGCTGAACGGTCAGCGTACTGGCCTTCGGTTCAGAGGGTCCCGGGTTCGATTCTCGGCCGGGTCGGGGATTTTAACCCTAATTGGTTAATTCCAATGGCACGGGGGCTGGGTGTATGTGTTGTCTTCATCATCATTTCATCCTCATCATGACACGCAGGTCGCCTACGGGTGTCAAATAGAAAGACCTGCACCTGGCGAGCTGAACCCGTCCTGGGATATCCCGGCACTAAAAGCCATACGACATTTCATTTTCATTATTATAATAATTATTTTATTATTATTAAGATGTAGACGCTCAACAGGTGCAGCAATATTATTATTATTATTATTATTATTGTTATTGTTGTTGTTGTTGTTGTTGTTGTTGCTGTTGTTGTTGTTGTTGTTGTCGTCGTCGTCGTCGTCGTCGTCGTCGTCGTCGTCGTCATCACATTTCCTTGGCTGACAGATGTGTTGTAGGGTCTAGTATCTTGTAACACTTTACCGAAATGATCATGCCAGATCTCTATAGGAATGTCTCTCGTGAAAGTTGGATTTTTCTTGGCTTTTAAACTTTGAAGGAGTTGGTCTTAGCTTCTTCCATCAGCTTGGCTGCTGTTTATTCAACATACTTTTTTTTTTTTGTTTCTCTGATCAGCGCTTTGTAACTTTGTCTTTTCCTGGAATATTCATACAGGCAGGCCTCATAAGGCGACAATAACGCAGTGTGCAGTGATTGAATTGATATTTGCCTGGACTGGTAGCAGGCTGCATTAAACCAGGGCTTGGCTTTTAGCACTGATTACAATGTCTACAAATTCATGTAGAGTGGCATCAGTGTATCAACTTGAGACATTTGAACGTATTAAGATATTGTCCCATCCCTCTGTACCACTGCAGTGTGCTCCAGAAAATCTGTCCTGGAAAATCACTTAGCATTTTAGGAAGCAATGATTGCACATGACATCTGTGGTAGAAACTGGTATGAACACCATAGCATGACCCATTTCCAGTAGATTTTCTCTTTACTTTATTCCAGACCGTAGAAAGCAGATATGTGAATGGCAATACTTTGCTACATATAGTAGACATGGATAGGAACATAGTATCATAGTAAAAAAGGAAGACATACCATTCCTAGGAATCAACTCTTTGCTATTGTAAGCCCACTGCTAGACTGGGGCAAAATGGTAGCAATTTCCATTATTGAAAAAAAAAACCAAAGAGCTGGAATACTTTCAGTTTTGTTGTTATATTCTCAATCAGTGAAATTATTGTGGTTCCCTACTTAATTTATTATGATAAATGAAAATCCACAGCCACTTTCCAGTTATTTGACCGGGTCAGGAATGGAATGAATGAAGCCCCCATCTAGCGGCAAGGACAGGAATTGTGCTGGCTGCCAAAGGCTGTCTCACTCCTCTGGGGCAATGATTAATGAATTATGGATGAAATGATATTGGAGAGTGTTGCTGGAATGTAATACGACAGGGAAAACTAAAGTACTCGGAGAAAAACCTGTCACGCCTCCTCTTTGTGCAGCACAAATCTCACATGGAGTGACTGGGATTTGAACCACAGAACCCAGGCCGGTGTGCTGCCACCTGAGCCACGGAGGCTCTCAGTTATTATATCAAAGCACCGTCACTATCTAATTTAATTGTATAAAGTCCACCTGTTCAATACAAGTTTGCCATTTGATAAATGGTCTGCATCAAACCAGTCTATGGACTGATGACTCAAACAACAACAATGTCTAAAATATTACATAGGACATGTTTCGACGTAGCCTAGAGGTCATTAGCTAAAATAACACAACGATGAAAGACATATACAAAAACAGTGATACATTAAAAAAAATTTAAGATAAAATACAATCAACAAATGCAATAGCAATTTATGTTTAAAATGTTCATAGCTTCAATCTTGGATGAATCTAGTTGTAACAGGTGTGGGTCCAACCGTATTTATCACAACTATTGGTTGGCTGGAGGAATAATTTAAAATTGTAAAGACAGTCAAATGTTATCTATTTGTCATGCTTCTGGAAATGGAGTGAAGTTTTAAAATCCATAAAATTTCTTCATGGAGAATACAAGTATGGCCAGGATCTAAAAGTGAAACCAAAAAGCCAAGTGTGGAAACGAAAAAATGAAATTAAAGTTAATGTGAAGAGTCGTAAAATATGTAAAGTCAGTACGGAACCAGAATGAAGTTCATTACTTGATCTGTCACTAGGTGAGATGAAGGATCCTGTGATCCTCTTCCACTTTCCATTTCATTCCACATGTACATAAAACCATTATTTTCATTAAATGAATATATTCCAAAGTTGCACACATACAGATTCCTGTTATAGTATGCTACCGATGTGGAGAGTTTTGGAAATGGGAGTGCCTTCTGTAGATCAAACGTCAGTACATAATATTCATCTGAAAGATTAGTTGCATGTAATTTTAAATTTTTCCTAGCCTGAGCAGCACTTATTACAGTAAGTGCACTTCTCTTTCCTACTTCATGGACAACAATTTAGCTTCATTCTGTACAACTGAAATCTTTAATGTCATCATAGAAACTGCATGTGTCTTTTGATATTAGCTTGAAATGGGGATTAAATTTGGTCACAAAAACATTGTAATAGAATTTCTTTTCCACTGGTGTTTTCTATTCTTCTTTACATTCCTACACATACATATTGTACATTTTGCAGATAGATCTAGATTTTTTTTTTTTTTTTTTTTTTTTCAGAATTTTTGTTTCTGGTGTAGTAACTCTGATAGGCAGGAAATGATTTTATATGATTAATAACATCAGTTTTAAAACTTACCTTCATTTTCTTCCGAACACTCTTCTCTGTCCAGAGTAATGATTAGCTGGTGTTATAGCAATAAAACATCAAAAAACAACATGGAGTGTGGACTTGCTTCACTTGTATTCTGAAATAGTAAACAGCTGCTTCATTGGTCATGTTAAGTGCTGCCACCTGGAGACAAACAGCTCTACTATGGATTTTGTTCACTAGTGCTCTGAAAAAAACCCATACTGGAGAGTATAATATGCCTTTGTTCTAAATAAAACAATAAATTTTGGACGTACACCACTTGTATTCTGAGCAGCTCAACCAAACCAAACCAAACCAAACCAAACCAAACCAAACCAAACCAAACCAAACCAAACCAAACCAAACCAAACCAAACCAAACCAAACCCCATGGCACTACAGCCCTTGGAGGACCCTGGCCTACTAAGCGACTGCTGCTCAGCCCGAAGGCCTGCAGATTACGACATGTCGTGTGTTTATCACAACAAATCCTCTTGGCCGTTATTCTTGGCTTTCCAGACTGAGACCGCTATCTCACCATCAGATAGCTCCTCAATTCTAATCACGTAGGCTGAGTGGACCTCGAACCAGCCCTCAGGTCCAGGTAAAAATCCCTGACCTGGCCAGGAATTGAACCCAGGGCCTCTGGGTAAGATGCAGACACGCTACCCCTACATCACGGGGTCGGCCTCTGAGCACCTCAGTTTTGTAAAAAAGGGAAAAGTCAGCATCCTTAAATTGATGATACTTAATTGTAATGTTATATGTTTATACCATGAAGTTCTTGTGTGATTAATTATGCATCTACTTGTAACATTATAAATTAACTGCCCTATACTATAGATGCTCCTTAAAGGATTTCTCAGGAGATGAACTATAACAAGTGTGCTCTTGTGTGTGGCATGTTTTGTGATATATGAGACACTCAAATGTTCATTACTATAATTCAGTACCATATCTAATGAATATCATAAACCCAATGAACTAGGCTTTATTTGGGTGTGGATAGGTGAACAACAGTCATAAATAGCCAGTTGTGTAGCACCCCTGTAATTTTTAGAGCCTGTGGTATATACGGTAATATTTTCCAATCAAATAGTATATTTTATTTTTTTTATTTCGACTTTCCCAAACTGGAGATTTCTCCTGAGGACAAAGTATACAGAAAGACAATATGAATATTAAAAGTAATTGTGAGTTGGTTAGCACTTTTGACATACTGTATGTTGTTGCATTAAAAAGCTTTGGAGATATGGTTCTTCAGAATTTGGACGGAATATTTCAAGGCGGTCACTGCAATTTCTTTTATTAATGCCTCATTGAGATTAAATGATTTGTAGAACTGGACAAAAGAGAGGAATGGTTCCTCCAGTGCCAGCCATTAATCCTATGACGTCCATATCATCCAAATGATATTGCTATTGATAGAACAGGATGGTTGGTTCATATGTTGTTTTCTTTTCCTCATGTACCTCATTGAGTTGTGTTTCGGATGTCTTGAATCTGATCGTTGGATCTATTATAAAGCCTTTCGGGAACAAAAGCATAAATAAAATTCAAGGTTTCATTCTCAGAATATATTTTCAATGGTAGTTAAGTTGCTGTTTGATGTATAAGACATAGAATTAATAGTTAATAATAGTTAATAATTAATATTAACTATAATAAGAATAGTTTAGAATATAATCAGAATGGTTTAGAATATAATAAAAATAGTTTAATTATATTATGAATAAGATTATAAGGAAAGAATTATAAATATACTCAGTGTTTCACTGTTCCTTGGAAACTCAGAAATTACTATACAATTATATTAGGTATTGTACATTATTTGTTACTTGTTATACACATCTTACATCAAACTTGCTATTCTCTTCATATTCAGGTGTCACTAACTGTATACTGGGTGGTCCACCAGCCCCATGTGATCCAGTTTTATGCATCCCTTTACATTTATTACAATTCCGAAAGACATCGATCCCTCTCCCTAAACCGGGGTAATATAATGAGATGTGTGTTTACGGGCTAAAAGACAGCAGGAATCATGTGCGCCACTATTAATTCATTATGGGTACCTCGAATGAACCTGTAAAACGAGTACAGATATGTGGAACACGTACTTTAACAGGAGGTGAACACACAGACTGGGAGCAACAGGAGGTGAACACACAGACTGGGAGCACGGTACTATATAGTTTGGGAAGTGGGCGCCGTAGGTCAAGTGTTGCAGTAGCTCACATGACTAGCACGTGGAACGATGTGTGATAGTTGACAGTGCTTGAGCGTTAGAAGGTTCAAGTCCCATGCAAGTAATTTATTTAAAACCAGTTGCCTGAGAGTGGCAAAGTGGTATTTTTCACAGACTGATTTCTTTATTTGGCCCTGAAAAGGGCCGTTGGTATGGAGCTGGGTTGATAGAGGCTAGGCAACATGACTGGACTTCAGTTATCCACGTCATTTAACGCAGCACCTGCTCGACCTCCGTGGACAATACAGTGCTGCGTGCGATGTTGTAAGGACCGTCTGGCCTGTTGCAACATCTCTGGCAAAACAGATTGGCATGCCTTGGTGATGAGCTCTCTGAGGTGACAAGGACTGGCCAGCTCCTGTGCATAAACCAGTTGTTTTACATGGGCCCTGAGAAAAAAAAAATCCTAGCATGTAAGATCAGGTGATCTGGTGGGCCCGCGGATAGATCCTCCCCTCCCTATCCATTTATCAGGATATGTCGCGTGGAGATGGTTCCTACGACCACCTCCATATGCAGTGGAGCTCCATCATGTTGAAACCACATCCTGCAGCGGTCAAGGAGTGGCACATGTTGCAAAAATGGTGGTAGTTCATCTTGGAGAAACCGCAGATAGCATTGGCTGGTCAGATGGCCCTCAAAGAAATGGGGACCGATGAGGTTATCACCCATAATTTCACACCATACATTCACGCCCCACTGTACCTGAAAAACTATCTGTCGCACCCAGTGGGGATTATCCACACTCCAGTAATGCATATTATGGCGAATAACGGTTCCAGTTTTGTGGAATCATGCTTCGTCCGTAAATAAGAGAGTCGCTAGAAAAGCAGGATCATTGTCCACATTCTGTAGGATCCATTGACAGAATGACCATGGAGCTCGTGGTGTGAGTGCAGATGGTACGGGTGAAACCGGTGGGTATGCAATATCCACATAACAGACGCTTGGCTGATGTTCATCTCCTATGAAGTGGCCCTTGTGCTAGTATGAGGGTTACGCCAGATAGCGTCAAACGTGACCTCTTCATTGTCAGCAGACGTCACAGGATGATCTCGAACAGGCCGTGTCCTTCCCAGGGATGCAGTATCCCTCAGGCATCTTTCCACGCTCCTAAATGCCATGCTCGTCGGTTGTCGTCTATCCGGATAGCGTTCCTGGTACAGGCGTTGTGCCTGGTATGCATTCTGTCTGACTTCTCTATAGATAAGTAACATATCTACATATTCGTCGTTGGAATACATCTCGAGGCAGTGCCATTTGTGACTTTCTCAGTGTAACTAAACTGTCATTGACCTGAAGCATCATTCAGTATGTCCGCGAAAGAAGCTATTCGTTGTGTAGCGTCTATTGAAGATGTTATGAAGGACTTCCAAGGCCGCCTGGAACACGTCGCAAGCTGCACCTGCCGCGCGGATGAGCTGCAGCGGCTAAAGGCTGAGTTCTCTCAGTTCCAAGAAAAGGTGTCTAGTGAGCTGCAAGACATAACAAAAAAACTGGAATTTACTGAACAGCACCTCGAACAACAGGCCGAACTGCTTGATGAAGCTGAACAGTACAGCCGGCGGAACTGCTTAGTGCTGCATGGTATTCCAGAGGAGCCGGCAGAGAACGTTTACGACAAAGTTATCAACACGATGAAGGGAAAGTTAAATGTAGATATAACTATGTCTGATATAGATCGTTGCCATCGTTTAGGAGTGCTAAAACGAACCACAGCTCAGGTTGTTGCTACGGGTAAGCGCCCTATAATTATAAAGTTCGTGCGTTACCATGACCGGGACAGAGTTTGGAGGGCCAAGCGGCTGTTAAAAGGAACTGGCCTTCTACTGACTGAATCCCTGACAGGTATCAGAAAAACTATTCTAAACAGGGCACGTGATCACTTCGGACTCCGACGGGTGTGGACACAGGACGGCCGCATTGTTGTTTTGAAAGACAATGGACAGAAAATGTTTGTTAGCAGCATGGCACAATTAATAAGCCTTATGTGAGCGACGAGATTGACTAGGAAAAACAATGAGTGATATAATAGCATATAATGTTTGTGTATGTGAATGTGATAGTGTGTGTGAGAGTGATTGTGTAAATATTTCTGGAGGTGCTTATGAAACAACTAGGGTGAGTAGTTTGAATTTTTCTGTTGACAATGGCTAACGTAAATGAGTCAATTATTTATACCGAACAGCATGTCCGTGATGTCATTGACCCTATCCCTCTTCATTGTCGTCCGCCTTCACCCTTACCTTCCCCTTCACCAGCTGTGGCAGGAGACATTCTTAAGGAAATGTTAGCTCCCCACCAACAATATTTTCAGTGTTGTCATATCAATGCACAATCGCTTCTTTGTCACTTTGACGAAATACAGGCTCTATTTAGTAACAGTAACTTGCATTGTATTTGTGTAACAGAGACATGGTTACAGCAGTCACTCAAATCTGATCTCGTAAAGCTGAATAACATGACGTTACATCACCTAGATCGTTTAAATCGTGTAGGGGGCGGTTGCGCTATATATTGCCGTAGCGACTTAAAAAGTAAAATAATTATGACCTCAGATCCTAAGACTCCATTTCGACCTGAATTCATGTTTGTTGAACTCTTGGTTAATAATCAAAAACTACTGATCGGAGTGGTATACAAGGCACCGGACATACAACATATATCTGACCTAGAAGTGGCATTATCGAAGTTAACTCCGCTGTACGAAAACATAATCATTCTTGGTGACTTCAATACTAATCTCCTAGTTACAAGTAACGAATCTACATACTTACAAAACCTATTCCATGGCATGGATTACAATATACTAACACTAGACGCGACTAACCATGTTCACAGAATAAACCACACGTCTCACACACTGATTGACCTTATTATAACAAACAATCCGCAGAAAGTGGTAAAACATGGACAGCTTGCTGTACCAGGTATTTCGACCCACGATCTCATATACTTATGTTACTCTCTCAAGGCACCAAAGTACAAAACCAGGTACATAATGCGAAGAGACTTCAAGCATTTTAATACTGAGATAATACGAAATGAAGCATATCAATTGCCGTGGAATGACATTCTACTGACTAATGACATTGATGATAAGGTTGACAGACTGAACTCTTTAATATTAGGACTGTATGACAAACACGCTCCGAAGAAGCAAATTCGAGTTTCTCACCCTTCGTCTCCTTGGCTAACAAATGAAATTAAGTCGGTCATGGCAAATCGTGATGCTTGGTATAGGCGATTTAGGCGAACTGAAAGCACTAGTGATTTCGAAAATTACCGTATTCTCCGAAATCAAGTTAAGAAATTAATTCGTAACAGCAAGTATAAATATATTCAAGAGATAACAAACAGACGAAATTCAGCACTAATATGGAAACATTTGCATCAGATGGGTATAGGTCGCAGCCTGACCATGCAGACACCCAGTATACCACTTGATGATCTAAATTCTCATTTTACGAAAGCAGCATACACTAATAATGATATTACTGACAATAATGACTATGATGCTAATTATCCTAATAATGATAATAATAATAATAATAATAATAATAATCATCATCATCATCATCATCAACCAGTTGATGACCTAACTGATGATGATATTAACGCCATGAATGCTCATTCCCGAGTAAATCAAGTAAAATTCACTTTCAAAATAGTTGGGGCGAACGATGTGAAGTGTGTAATTTACTCCCTCAAGTCTGATGCTCCGGGTAATGACGACATACCATTATCTTTCATAAAAAATATTATTGGTGCCATATTACCTATTCTGACGCATATATTTAATCATTGCCTTGTACAGGGAGTGTTCCCAACTGTGTGGAAGCACGGTATCGTCATTCCTATTCCTAAGAAGAATTCTCCTAGTTTACCATCAGATTATCGCTCTATATCCATTCTCCCACCCCTTTCCAAAGTACTAGAACGCTTGGTACACGAACAAGTCCTCACTTACTTGACTAACTTCTCACTGCTTGACCCTTACCAATCTGGTTTCAAGAAAGGACACAGCACAACGACTGCCCTACTGAAAGTAACTGATGATATCCGACAGGCAATGGACACTCGACAAGTGACTGTACTGGTTCTACTTGATTTTTCTAGTGCTTTTGATACTGTTGTTCCTCAACTGCTACTTTCAAAATTGGATTCATTAAATTTCAGCAAGACGGCAATAAACTTTTTCAGTTCGTACCTCAAAAATCGCCGTCAGTGTGTCAAAGTAAATAATAGCAGATCTGAGTGGCTTAACAAACACCTCGGTGTCCCCCAAGGGTCTGTACTTGGACCATTGCTGTTTGCAATTTACTTACACGATGTTGCCAAATCGATTACACATTGCAAGTATCATCTTTATGCTGATGATCTGCAGATCTACTACCACTCAAGAACTGATAAAATTCAGAGTGCTGTAGAAAAAGTTAATGCTGATTTAAGTCTCATAAGTAATTTTGCATTGAGTAACAATCTCAAAATTAATCCTCTTAAAACGCAAGCAATAATCATTGGTACTTCAAAAAACTTACACGTCTTAAAACAATACGAAATTCCTCCTGTAGCACTAAACAATACCATTATTCCATTTTGTGAAACAGTTATGAATCTTGGTGTGGCTATAAGCGAAACATTGAACTGGTCGCAACATGTGATGAAAGTGTGCCAAAAGGTATATCAAAGCCTGCATCCTCTGAAGCGGTTTAAAAATATATTTCCTCGGTCCTTGAAAATAAAGCTCATTCAATCACTCTTGTTTCCAATTCTCGAATACTGTGATACAGTTTTTATTGATATCAATAACGAGCAAAGCATGAGACTGCAACGTGCCCAAAATGCATGCATCAGGTATGCATTCGACATACAACCATACGCCCATGTATCCCCATTCTATACACAATTATCTTGGTTACGACTGAATGACAGACGTAGACTCCACGCAACTACTTTGGTGTATCAAGTGCTTTCTGAAAACACTCCTCCTTACCTATCCACCAGATTTCGCTACCTTAGTTCCCTGCACCTGTTCAATACCCGGTCAGGCTGTACGCTAGAAATTCCTGTGCATCGAACCGCAACCTACAACAGATCGTTCACAATCTCCGCCACGAGCTGGTGGAATGAACTCCCCAATGACATCAGGGAAGCTAAATCTAAGACAAAATTTAAAATCCTTTGCCAGCGTCATCTTTTAAGCACTTCCAGTCTTTCTTGAGTGTGAATGGGATGCATGAATGAGAGTGAATATGGTTGTTTATTGCAATGTGTTCCTGTATATAATTTAGTTATACTTTACTCACCTTAGTTTAGTTAGTGATACTTTAGTTGCTTTAGTTATACTTTAGGTTGTAAAGATTTCATATGTTTAAATTTTATGTAAAATATACATTGTATATACATGAAGTGGTTAAGTGTAAGAAAGGGCCAGGAGCCCTAACTTCGCCACAATAAAGACGCTTTAATAATAATAATAATAATAATAAATAAATTTTCTGTTGTGAATTGCTTCGAAGGAGGGGAGTACGCGCAGCTACATACTTACCTGCTGTCGCATGTTGTTATCGTTCCAGTGGGGCATACTTTGCCCTACCTGTGGTCTACGAAGCTTGGAACATGTACAACCTAGCTAACTGGCCATAGACCATCATCTCCTCATCCTCGTCCAACGCAGCACCATACCCAATGCATTGATACATACGGTCTTTTACAGGGTCAAATAAACAAATCAGTCCTTGGAAGCTGGCAAGTATGCAACCATAACACATCCCAGCCAACTGGCTGTTAAAAAAATTTCTTATGTGGAATTCGAATCTCGTACCTCGAGCACTGTCCATTATCACATGACCCGCTTGCCATATGTGTTACCGCGACACTTGACCTACGGCACTCATACAGTACCGTGCTCCTGGTCTGTTTGTCCAACTCCTGTTTTAAACTATGTGTTCTGCATATCTGTACTCGTTTTGTAGGTTCATTCAAGGTATTCATAATGAATTTATAGTGGTGCTCACGATTCCTGCTGTCTTCTAGCTCCTAAACACACATTTTGTTATATTAACCCGGTTTAGGGAGGGGAACCGATGTCTTTCAGAATTGTAGTAAATGTGAAGGGATACATAAAACTGGATCACAAGGGGCTGGTGGACCACCCAGTATAAGTTTCCCTGTGTTCCAATATTATGTTCCAACTTCAAAACCACTGACTCAATTGTAAAGAAAATTTATACAAGTAGATAATTAAATTCACTTTACAAGATGCAAGGGTTAAAATTCTGATGAAAATATCTCTCACTGTTACCTACATTATAAATTAATGACATTGTAAGCCTTAAAAGTAAGCCTATTAAAGTATGAAATTTCAAATTAGGCACACAAAGAGAAGAATGCACACATTATAACACAACAAAATTTCTTGGTCTAGTGTTTCAGGTTACTCTTCAGTTGTAATTTTTTTTCCAAAAATATCTCAATTACCTTTGCTGGCAAGACCTAGTGTTTATGGTGCACTGTGTCTTCTGGTGTGGGCTGAAACAAATTTGTTACTTTCAGTGACCTGTGTCAGTCTCATCCTTAGCTTTGACAATATGAAAGTGACCAAGGTATGAGTGATGCTAGTAATGCCACTCCTTTTGCAGCTAGTCCCTGTTATGAATGGTGTAAAAATGTTACACATAGGGTCAGTTGGTGCAGGCATTTCGTTGGGCTTGGCAGACCGAGATGTAATAGCAACATTTGGCTCAGCGAGGAAAGCAACGGGAAACTACCTCGCCCCTCATTTCCCCAGTACGCATCTTCAGTGATGCCTGGGCCACCTATGACGGCTGATGGTGGAGCTGTTGAAGTCCAAACTAGCCTCCGGACTGAGCACTCAACATACACATACATCACAATTTTTAAAAATTCTAAGATTTTCTTCTCAGGTTCTATCAACAGTAGGCCTACCACAATTATTGTTCATCAGATTAATGCACAACTTGTAAACAAAATATAATGATTCCAAATTGATTAATGCTGTGGATATTGAGATAATGTACCTCATTCTTATGTAATTGAAAGTAGTGGGAAATGGCCATCAAAAAAAAGTCTGTAATAATTTAATGATTCTGATATATTTCATGAATTTCTAGCAAAATTAAATTATTACAAATTAACCCTTAACCCACAAGATATCAAATTTTGGACATGCACCACAAGGTCCAGTCTCTCGGACATTCAGATCTATTTTTCATTAAAAATAATGTACCGTAACTAAATACTTAGATTGATGCTTTCAAGCTCGTATTAAGACATAATAATATACCTTTTGGGCTTTTACAGTGTCAAAAACATAAGGAAAAATTCTTTACATTTTGCAGAAATTTTGCTCTGCATCGTCATTTATCTACGGGGAAGACTTCTCTTATAATAGCCAGGCTGAGTGGCTCAGACGATTGAGGCGCTGGCCTTCTGACCCCAACTTAGCAGGTTCGATCCTGGCTCAGTCTGGTGGTATTTGAAGGTTCTAGAATACATCAGCCTGATATTGGTAGATTTACTAGCACGTAAAAAACTGCTGTAGGACAAAATTCCAGCACTTTGGCATCTCCAAAAACTGTCAAAAATGTAGCTAGTGGTACATAAAACAATAACATTATTATATCTTATAATGATGGTTTGAATTTGAGAACACTTTACCACTGGTCTTTTGCAAGAGGTATTCTCATTTGTCACCAGATGGCTCACTGTGTGTTAGCCTTCCAAATGGGAAGTGACAATGCCATCTTAGCTCCAGTTAGGGTGCTCCCTTTTCAGTGTGTATGTACATTGCAAAATAAACTAGAGAGAGACTCCCTCTCTCTGTGTGTGTGTGCATGCGTGTGTGCGCGCGCACGTGTGTGTGAGAGAGAGAGAGAGAGAAAATCAGGCAGAGAGGTAAAGGGGAGTCGGGGTAGAAGCACATACTACAACAAAAGTTGAAGACACGAGAGTGAAAAGAAGGGAGAATAATACCGTAAGTGGTGGTGGTGATTATTGCTTTAAGAGAAAGTACATCTAGGCAACCGTCCTCTATATAACACTAATCGAATAGAAAAAGTTGATGGGATCCAACACTTCGAGAAATAAAGATATTGGCCAAAGGAGTACTAGTGCCACAAAGGGCATGAAAATGAAAGACTCCCTAGGCCTCGTAACTACCCACCGTCGGGGTCAGAAAGAACAAGAGTTGACCAAGGGAGTTCGAATAGGATAGATGAAAGTTAGGAGCCTGGTACAAGTAAGTGGAATCAATGCCAGGACTCAGCTAAGGGCCCTGTGGTTGCCAACCCACATTCCCCAAGTTGAGAGCCCCTGGGGCACCTTTTAGTCACTTGTTATGACAGGATACCGTGGGTGTTATTCTACCGCCCCCACCCACAGGGAGAAATAATACAGTAACAGGTGTACACAGGTTATGAAAGTATGACATGTAGCGTAGAGTAAATCATTTAGTGATGTGGAGAGTGCGAATTTGGAAAAATGAAAGGAAAAAAAACAGTAATGAGGGACAGGGAAGAACTACCTATGTAAATCTTTCAAGGTTGGCAACGATGTATTACTTAACTGATAGCCAGGTCCCTTTTGAAGTGATTAGGATTCTGACATCTTTTCACTCCTTCTCCTATAACCCTTTCAGACAGTGTATGCACAATTGTGCGGGACATATAGCACATACTTCAGTTGTTTTTATTTAACGCATGGCCACCAGGGAGCAGGAAGAAGAGTTTAAAAATGCAGTTCATTGGCAAGGTAGCGGAAAGCAGTAAAGCCTAAAGTAAATATTTATTTATTGCATTCATATTAATCTATAAGCTTCACCCGAATATCAGAATGTAATCTTTAAAGTGTGTAAATTGTTTAGTAAACGTAAAATTGTGAACTTTTAACATCGTACGTAATATCATGAGGTTTTGAATGTTGATATGCACAATTGTGTCAGCTAGGTTTTCTTACAGGCAATGCATGCGGGAGTGCTGTGTGCTGCCACAAAAAGCACTGTGAAAGCAGAATTCGTATTCTACGTGAGAAATGTAATGTATAAGATTGTAATTGTTTTAAATCGTTCTGCACTGTAAAATAGAACATCTGATCATGTACATGTGTATATTCACATGTGCTGAGCTGAATGTTTTCTTTTTTCTTCTTTGTGAGTAGTAAATTAAGTCCTAACACATTGTGTGGGTGCTGTTTTTCAGACGATAGTTCCTATTTTGTAAAATAAACTGTAAACACGTGTATTTGAGAGCATTTTAGTAAATTTTTAATGTAAAAACATAAATTCACACCTCCAGTTTTCTTTCAGGTCTGACGAAAAGGTGCTGCCACCATAAGGGCTGTAAAAGCAAAACTCATTCTCAGTGTAAAAAATATAATGTATACTTGTGTTTGAACAAAGATTTTAATTGTTCCACACTATAAAATAGAACATCTGATCATGTACATATGTACATTCATATGCACTGAGGTAATTTTTTCTTTTTTGTAAGTAGTGAATTAAGTCCTGATATGCACAATTGTGTGGGTGCTTTTCTCAGATGTTAATTTTGCAGAATAAACTAAAAATATATGTATTTAAGAGCATTTTAGTCAGTTTTTGATGTATAAACAAGAATTCACACCGCCAGTTTTCTTTCAGGTCTGAAAGGGATAATCCTAGATCTGTAGTGTTTTATGTGGATAAGAGTTCGAATATCTTGGAACATGACATCATGATATGAGGATAGAGCATGGCTCAGCTATTGCTGACTTGTGTGGCTGGTTGAGACGGATAGTTTTTTGGTGTTCCTTAATGCGAGTTCCAATGGACCAGTATGTTTAGCCAATGTATACCTTGCTGCAAGTACAGGGAATTTTGTACACCCCTGGGTGTAATAGTGGGGACAATTTGTCCTTGCTCGTACGTAAACTGTGAGCAATTTTTGGATAGTGCTAAACACGTTTTTTTTATATTGTGCTTGTGGAGGATGTTGACAACAGTGTTCTCCCCAGAAAATTTTGTCAACCGGGTGGCAGGAATGAGCAGCCAGGTGGGGAATACTACGTAAAACTTCAATATGAAAAAAATGTCAACTTGTTCCCCTCAGAGCATTAACAGTAATATCAGACAGATAAATATTAACTGCAAAATTGAACTACTTTAGTGTTTTTATCACGAACAAAACATAACAATGTTTGTTCAACTTCTAGTGTTCTATTGCTCGTTCCAGAACATGTATCAGTGGACTTAGGCCTACCATTCGGTTGGTGAAGACATGTGGACTGCCATACAGGTTTGTGAAATGATGCGGAACAGTTTTGCACTATTCCTATGTTAATTTGGAGCACCCTGTAAAAAGGGGAGGGTGGTACGCCCATTAAATAGGTTCTAGGGAGAAGTTGTTAGTCATAGCCTTTCAGCTAAATGAACTTCTAGTGAGTTATGATGTGGAATCTTTTGTTCACCAAAGGTTCGATTGATTTAGTTATGTCTCTCATTGATCAGCTGTTCCCTGAAGACATTACTAAGCTATTTCACTGCTGCATGACTTCCATCTATTTCTAGTGGGATGGACAATTTTAAGAACACACAGATCGTGTGGCTATGGGAAGTCAACATTCGCCAGTAGTAGCTACATTCTTTATGGAGCATTTCGAGGAAGAGGTTATTTCTTCGCGTTTTTAACACATTTACGCCCGTATCCAAGTTATTGCCTATAGCGCGTGACCATGCTGTGGACCATATCCGAGTTAGCCTGGATAAGCGCAACCTTGAACTGGAGCCGTTCCCACGCAGCTGGGATCTATTTTGGTCACAAATATGTGCGAGAAAGATGAAGGTAATACCCTTATGAATGCTTGTACTCACCAGAAACCACATGGCCACGGTGATTTTCCCTCCCAATGCACTTCTTTTGTTTCGTTTCTGAAGGTAGCCTAGCGCTGACCCAACTAGCTGCGTAGTTGGTTTGTTATTGCACAAGCGTGTGTATAATCACGTTCTGAATTGTAACCATAGCGTGTAGGAACAATGTAAATGAAGAGAATTTACAAAGCACAGTTTTTCAGCTGCTTGAAAATTATCTTGGCCAGGGGTATACAAGTCTATATGGACAATTATTACAGTAGCGTTGAACTCACGAAACATTACAGGAACAGAACACTGCCATATGTGTAACAATACGGTCAAATAGGGGTGTACCAAAAGATCTAAAGGAACATAAGGGAATTCTCAAACTGGGGGAAAAGTGAACCCGACATACAAGTACAGTCACCTCTCTCGGACATCTCAGCTCCATCTACTTCATCATCTCCAAGTCAACGTCCCGCGATTTTGTCGCCAAAAAAAGCACCGGCCAAGGATCACCATTTAGGTTAGATGGAAAGAGAAAAGAGCATATTCTCTTGAAGTCTCCACCATCAAATAAAGTCAAGTTCCCCTCAAGAAGGCGCTAAGTGTGCTTCAAAAATAAAATTATTAGTGAAACACGTTATTTTTTGGAAAGTGTGGTGTTCCATTCACCCAGGAAAGTGTGACATTACCTGCAACACCCTACAGAGATATTAGAGGCCTTTATTAAGGTATGTGGAAAATTTTGTTTCTATATCTTGTTTAGTTTAGAATTTATTGTGAAAAGAATTCGTTGTTGTTTGCTCTGCCACTAACAGGTGGAATAGCTGGGCCAGCTCTTTAAATAGCCTGCTCAGATGATGGTCGTGAATGTGTTAAAACCAATAATTTGGTAGAGGTATGTTGACGATACATTTGTGGTCTGGACAGAAAGTACTGAGAAACTTCACCATTTTTTAAACGATCTAAATCAGCAGCATCTTTCAATTAAATTCACTATGGAGATGGAGTCCGACGGATGCCTTCCTTTCTGGAATGTTATAGTAAGAAAGAAACCAGACGCCTATCGTCTATCATAAGCCTACCCACAAAAATTGCTATCTTCATGAAAATTCTCACCACCATCCACCTCAAAAACAGGGTATTTTCTCAACACTCAGCACAAGGGTGAAACAAATTTGTGAACCATCAACTATCTAGGAGGAAATGGACACACCTAGTCATGTTGAAGTGGTATGGTTACAACGATGTACAGATTTATAGAGCCTTGAATCACAGAGGGATGACTAAGCAAAGCTCACAGGATGAAGAAGTGAAGGAAACTGCCTACCTTGCTTTTATCCACAATACCACAGACCGAACTGCCAAGATCCTCCGCAAACTAAATATAAAAGCTGTTTATAGCACCATCCAAAAATCGCTCACAATTTAGGTAAATGCAAGGAAAAAATTACTCTCTGCTATTGCACCCTGAGGTGGACAAAATTCCCGATAATTTTGGCAAGGTATACATTGGCCAAACATGCCAGTCCATTGGTACTCGTATCAAGGAACACCAAAGAAATGTCCGTCTCACCTAGCCAAACGAGTTAGCAATAGCTGAGCACACCCTATCCTCGGGTCATGATGTCGTGTTCCAAGATGTTAAAGCTCTTACCACACAGTACACTACAGTTCTAGGATTATACGAAAATCTGTGGAAATATGCCAAAATCATAATAATTTCAACAGAGACACTGGCTATCAGTTAATTAAAACATAGTTGCCAGCATTTAAAAATGTACGTAGGAAGTCCTCTTCCCTGTCCTCCGCTATTGTTATTTTTCCAAATTTATACTCTTCTCATCACTAGATGGTTTACTCTTAGGCTATGTGTCCTACTTTCATAAGCTGTGTATACCTGTTACTGTATTATTATTACTTCTATTCTCTCTCTCTCTTCTTCAAGTTCATTGTAGTACATCCTCCTCCTTGCACCCGCCTTACTCACACACACATATTCCCCTCTTTACTCTCTTTCTTTTTTCCTTTTACCCACTTTTCTTTCCATTTTTCAGCTCTATTCCATTCTTCTATCCTTGTCAGTATTTTGTTGCACTTTAGCTTATTTTGCAATGCACATATGTACTGAATAGGGAATATCTTAATTGGAGCTGAGATGACATCGTCACTTCCCCTTTGGATGGCTAGCACACAGTAAATCATCTGGTTGTGAATGAGAGTAACACTTAAAATAGACCAATACTAAAGTATTCTCAAATTCAAATCATCATTATTGGAGAAATCTTCCTTGTGGGGAGCCGAGTTTTTCTTCTAAAGATGCAGAGCAAAGTCTCCGAGAAGCATAAAGAACTTTCCCTTGGTTTCTTGACACGGCAAAAGCCCCGAAGTATATTGTCATACCTAATTAAATACTGATTATTATTCTTATCTTAAATGATGATGATATATATGTATTGAAGGAAATGTTCATAGTTTTGTGGTTCTGAAAAGTATACTGTATTTTAACATGAACAGTTTTATAACACACAGAGGTTATGTAAGACATTGGGATTTGAGGGCACATCTGCTATAGGATCAAGTAAAAGTTAATTAAGTTAATTCTTATGCTAGTTTATTGGTTGAAGTTTATTTATTTATTTATTTATTTATTTATTTATTTATTTATTTATTTATTTATTTATTTATTTATTTATTTATTTATTTATTTATTTATTTATTTATTTATTTATTTATTTATTTAATTGTGAGAGAAACATACATTATATCTTACAATATCAGGACAATAACAAATCTGGTACTATAACCATTAATTATTTCTGATGATGGCAGGTAACGATGTGATTAAGCTCTACATAAATACAAATTTAATTAAATGTGGTGAGACCGATATGCAGCTAATTCACATGCTTCCTTGGTAGCGTCAATCACATTCTGGAGAGAACAAGTAGTTGGACACAAGTTACAAACAAGAAGATGGCTCATTGTCTGTTCTTCACCGCATTCACATAGAGTGAGTCACAAACAAAACCCCACTTTCTTATGTTGGTCTTTGTTCTTCCAACTCCTGAACGCAGCCTGTTGAGCGTCTTCCATGTTGACCAGCTCTGCTCGTGGCCTGAAGGAAGTCTTCCGGAAGGCGTCATCCATTCTGCAAGGTGGCTGGATTTGGAACGTCATGAATTCACTCTGAAGTTTAATGGTAGTTCAGTGAGGCTTTCAGTTGTATGGAGAAAGCTTTTCCTTGACTTGGGCCGTTGGGTTGCTGGTTGGTACCCATATAAAGTATGGGTCATCAGGTTCAGTGCTTTAGATTTCTCCAGTCTGGATGCACATTCACGGCGAATATCTGGAAGTGGGATACCTGCTAGACAATAAACTTTATCAACAATTAGTTGAAGTGTATTATATATATAACCAATATGACTTGCTTTCATTTCAGATTTAGAATACTGCTTCACACAACTTTTTATGTTTTCATTTCTACAAAATGCACTATTTATAAATATCAATGTGCATATAAAAACATAAATCCTGCTAATCACAAAATTTAATAATGTTCTAAATTCCAATAAGGGGATTGTTTTCACTTTATTGTTAACCGTGAAATAGCAAAAACAAAGTAATGAGACACAAACAATTGTAACTTACATCGTAACCCAGGGCCCTCTGAACCAATGGTCAGTATGCTGACCATTTAACCAGGGTGTTGTACTTGCAGTGACTCACAATCCTGTAACTTATTTACTACTCTACGCAGGACAGCATCATCTGTAAAAATCGTTAACTGTTCTTTACCCATATCATTATATACATAAAATATAAAGGTTCAATAATACTGCCCTATGGGAACCTCCTTTTAATCCCTAAAGGATCATATAATGCTTCACCTACTCTAATTCTCTAAGTTCTATTTTCTAGAATCGTAGCCATTTATTCAACCACGTTTTTGCCTAGTCCAGTAGCCCTCATTTTTGTCAGCAGTCTCCCATGATCTTCCCTATCAAAAGCCTTGAACAGGTCAATAGTGATATAATCCATTTGACCTCCTCAATCTAAATTATCTGTTATATCTTGCTGGAGTCTTACAAGCTGAGCCTCACAGGAATAACCTTTCCTAAACTTGAACTGCCTTGTATCAAACCAGTTAGTAATTTTACAAACATGTCTAATATAATCAGAAAGAATTCTTTCCCAGAGCTCAAATGCAACACATGTCAAGCTGACTGGCCTGTAATTATGAAATAGGAGACAAAATAGAAGCTGAAGGTAGGTAATTATAACTTTTTATTACTTATCAGATTAAGAAAAACCGTGTGTGATACTTGATTCAAATTTAATGAAGTTAATAAATAACATTGTAAACAATTATTATAACAATCATATAGGCGTGTATAATGTAATAGTATTATTTAAAATTGTTATTCTGAAAATTTGATACATTAGCATTCAAGAAGGTCTTTGGCCAGTAACAACATGACGTTATTGATAGCTTGCATACATTTTTTTTGCCACGGTACTGAATCAGATTCTGAGCAGAAATGTTCTTTTAACTTATCCCTTATTATAAAAGCCTCTGTGATCAAATTCCCTCCACAAGGGGGAAGTTTTGGAGTTGTGGATTGTAAATTCTTGGTTTGTGGAATCATTTCTTTCATTTACAAGCGTGAATGCCTAATCGTCATACTTTCTAATGAAATTGTGTAGCATACAAGTCGCTGGTATTATGTTATCCGTGTTTTCTGGCTTTGATTGTATTCAACTGTTGTATATTCACAATTTGTGGGTTAGAATGCTGAAAGTGTTTTCAACTACTCTCCGAGCACAGCGCTTTGTTCTGTCCAATTGTTGACTTGGAGACGGTCTCATAATATATCACTAAAGAGAATGCTTCGTCGCCCACTACTACATGTGGTACTTCAACAGACGAACATGGCAGTTGTGTATATCCTGGTACTGATGAGGCACCTTTTTCAAAAGCGTTGCCAATGTACGTATGAGTCAGAAAAGAACAAGAGTTGACCCAGGGAGATCAGATAGGATAGATGAAAGTGAGGAGCCTGCCACAAGTAAGTGGAAGCAATGCCGGGACTCAGCCAAGAGCCCCGTATTCGCCAACTCACGCTTCCATGTTCAGAGCCACTGGGGCCCTTTTTAGTCACCTCTTACGACATACAGGGGATACCTTAGGTATTATTCCACTGCCCCCACCCACAAGGGGATAACTATGATAAGAGAATTCACGATTTTAGATTAATTTAGACTTTTGTTGCTTAGTCCATATCAGTGCCGAGTATTGCTGACATGGAAATATTGTTCAGTCGTATTAACTGACGATGGGTTTTGTGATGATTGTCTTAAGGTGTAAAAGCGCATGGTCATCGGTCCATATCGATGAGGAAAATTGTGAAGATGATTATAAAAATGTGAACAAATCATAAAGGAGCAATCACTTGAAGAACAAAACAAGAGGGGTCATGAAAGAAAGGACGACTCCCTTTACAATAGATGTCCTAATATCATAGAGTAGGAAGAAAAGTAAATGTGAAGGCCTGCAATATTGAAAGAACAATAACAATACATTGACCATTGTTTGTTGTGATGTGCTTTGTTTCTTTTGCTGCCACTCGTCTCCGATTGGTGGGATAATAGCCTGCTTGAATATTGGCAGGAAGTAGCTGGGAGTTTAAATAAGTTTCTTCTTTAGCATGCTGTTCCTGTGGTTCATAAATTTCCAATACTACTGGTATGTAACACACTGGTCTATCATAGTAATCCAGCTATTCGATCCCTACTCTGAAGCGCTGATTGGAATGAGCAGTGTGCACACTTAACGGAATAATGGCAGAGGAGTGCTTACGACTGTCTGTGGCGTGGTCATTCCAGTTCTGGAACTTTGGACTGTTAGATCGGCAGCGTAGTACTGTTCGTTAAAAGTGAGAAAATGTTTGGTTTTTCATTTGATTGAGTATTTCATATGATAGCATTGCTTTTAATCACAACCTTTCTACTGATGTCATTGTAATGACTTATGTTGATTTCAGTTGAGAAAACCACAAAGACAGTCTGAGGATATAAAGAGGCAGGTGGAGAATGAGTGTCTGCCATTATAATGAAAACTGCCTGACATGATTGTGACTGGCAGTAGGCAAGTGGGCCTGCCATCATAATGTAAACTCCTCAACTTGGCTGTGATTGATGGTAGGCAAAAGGACCTGGTCCTACAGAGTGGATCTTGGTTACACAGGGGTAAAAGAGAATTTGGAAAGATATTTCAGGGCATCTCTCCAGATTTATTCCATTCTGTGAAAAATTCTTCCTGTAAAGTAACTTATAAGAAAAAATTAATACATTCACACTGAAACAATTAATATTTTTGTTTTTAAGTTTAAGTAATGGAAAGGAACAACCAAGTGACAAATCAAGTCATACATGAACATATATGAACATGAAATGGAACACACTTCAGGATAAACACAATGATGAGTGAGTATGGGAGACGAAGGTCTAACATGAAAACAGTGAAGGACAAGTCCTCACATCTTCATACACTGCCATCTTCAAATTAAAACTTTATAATAACATAGTGCATTACTAAGAATTCGGAGGTATTCTAAAATGAATTTTCTGTTAACCAATCGTATAATTTCCTTTTAAAATTGCTAAAAGGAGTGGACTGTGCAGAATGTGGTAATTTGTTAAGCAATCTTAAAAGACTTATCAATTTAAGACTTAAAGTCTGTCAAGAGTACCCATGAATGAGTGTTGATGCTCATCCTCATAAAGAAGCAAAGAAGCTGGAAAACAGAAAAAAATCTGGTTCGGGGCTGAAAAGAAATTGATACCAAAGAAATCAAGAATCTTTATTTGCCATTGACCATATACAATAAAATAGGCTTCGTCATTGCCTTTGCTGGCAAGATGTAGTGTTTACAGTGCACTATGTCTTCTGGTATGGGCTGGAATAAATTTGTTACTTTCATTGACCCATCTCTGTCTTATCCTTGGCTTTGACAATATGAAAGTGACTGAGGTATGCATGATGCTAGTAATGCCATTCCTTATGCAGCCAGTCCCTGCTATGAAATTTGTGAAAATGTCGCTCATAGGGTCATTGGTGCACGCATTTTAGTGGGCTTGACAGACTGATATGCAATAGCAACTTTTGGCTCAGTGAGGAAAGCTACGGGAAAGTACCTCACTCCTCATTTCCCTAGCACGCCTCTTCAGTGATACCTAGGCCATCTAGGACAGCTAATGGTGGACCTGATGAGGATCCAACCAGCCTTCGGGCTGAATACCCAACATATACAGGCTTCATCAATTGATAATAGAAAATTCTAAATTTCCATGGAGGGAATTAGATATTTTTCACCAATAGAGCATGTCAAAACATATCAGATGTAAGGCTTTTCAGGCATTTGCTCTATTAACCAGCGTTTCGTCTTAGGTCTGACACTAGACTCGTCAAAGTGGGATGTGTCAGACCCTACCCACTGACACTGGGTGTATGCAGGTGAGCATCATCATCATCAAAGCGGTTGTTTCATTCCCGTTCCTCAGACGAGGAAGGGCGGGCCATCAGCTCAACTAAGGAGCTCTTCGGCCATAGAGAGAAAGAATAACAGAGAAAAAATGGAAAAGCAGTGGGTATGTGTCGTACATACTATAAAAGAAATTGTGTAGTAAACTGGCGTAAGAAGACCGGGCCAACAAGTCGGACCCCGGGGGAGACCCGCAAGGGACCCCACACAAGCAAACCCCCGTGAACACTAGAGGGAAAGGGTTGAGAACTTTATTTATTATTGGAGCAAAGCATCTCGGGCGCGCATTTCGCAAAAGACAATTTTACATAGCGTGACAGACAGTTACATTACACATACTGAGCTGGAGAAATAAGAGGGTGCGGGAAGTAGTTGGAGGCAGGAGGAGGGGAGTGTTGTGAGAGAAGGTGGTACAGGGTGATGGTCATGTTGGTGACGGAAGTGGCGAGTAAACTGAGAAGTTCCAAGATCGGGAGGGGTGGTAGAAAAATTATGGGTGGGTGGCGGGACCGGTGGTGGGCGAGGAGATGTGTGGGGCGAAGAAGAACGGACATGGCGTGGCGGGGAGCGGGAAGGTTCCACTCGATAAGTTCTTCCGCGGAGACGGACGCCGGTGGTGATCAGCTGGTCAACGTCAGCCGGAGATGAAAGCTGAAGACGGACCATGAACGTAGGGCCTTGGTCGTTGAAGATCCAAAAGGCGCGACGGGTCACAACACCAGCCAGTTGAAGTTCGGTCTGGATATCCTGTTCCGGGATGGCCGGGTCGATGCCAGGGACTATGCAGCTCAGAGATGGGTGGAGAGGCGGTGCTGCCACGTCGGGCGTGGATCTACGTCGTGTAGCTGGAGCCTCATAAATAGGCTTCTGATAAGCTCACCTGCATACACCCAGTGTCAGTGGGTAGGGTCTGACACATCCCACTCTGACGAGTCTAGTGTCAGACCTAAGACAAAATACTGGTTAATAGAGCAAACGCCTGAAAAGCCTTACATCTGATATGTAATTGATAATAATTTATTACTGGTAAATGTACAAACATGTTTTATTAAAACTTAATATTAACATTATGCGTTTCTAAGAATTCAGAGGCATTCTAAAATGGATTTTCGGTTAATCAATCTTATAATTTCCTTTTAAAATTGCTTAAAGGAGTGGACTGTGCAGAATGTGGTAATTTATTAAACAATCTTAAAAAAGTGATTTTATGTGACTGAGCAGTTTTTGACAGCCTATGAATTGGGATGTCAATGTCTGCTTTTCTCCGAGTATCATGAAGGTGAATGATTTCCCTAGTATTGAATTCATTTATGGTGTTTTTAATGCTTGTCAGAGAGACAAAAATATCAAATTTATCATTGTTTGTATTTTAAGGTTAATGAAGAGGGATCGACAATAGTCAACTGCACCAGCCCTACACAATGTACGGACAACCTTTTCCTGTATTCGAATATTACATACGTAAGAAGAATATCCACGTAATTACAGCCCATAAGAAATGTGTGACTGGAAGAGACCAAAATATACCGTTCTTACCTCTCAATTTCCATACCGTATCAAATAGGTCACTCACAATATTTTTTTACAAACATGATCAGTATGTGCTTCCCAGTTCAGTTTGGCATCAATACGAAAACCCAAAAGTTTGACTGACCGACTTTCAATATCTTTGGACAAACCTAGTGTGAGAAATCAAGTTTTATCCTGATGGCACAACAGCTTATTGGATGAAAACCAATGCACAGCAGCTTCCTGCGACATCTGATGCAAACTTGAGATGCTCTGGTGTCTTGTAATTAAAGTTGTATCATCTGCATAGGATATAAGAGCATGAACTGTGACTTTTGCAATGAAACATTAATTGCCAGAATGAATGAAAATGGACCGAGGACAAAGCTCTGTGGTGCACCAGTTGTTACTTTCTTCAAGGTAGAATACCTTTTTAATTGAGACAAACTGGTATCTGATTTTTAAGTATGACTTACAGTAATTACATGCAGTGAGGGATACTCTGACACCATATCTCAACCTTTGCTGGTAAAATTTCATAATTAATACAATCAAAAGCTTTACTTAGATCACATAATACCATAGAGATAGCCTGCTTGTTTTCAAAAGCTGTTAATATCTGATTAACAATTTCAAGAACAGCAGTAGTATACATTTACCTTTCTAAAACCCAAAATGACTGTCGGATATGAGACTGAATTTCAAAATAGTTGCCAAGTTGATTATACGAAAGTGATTCAATTATTTTAGTAATTATTGGAACAGTTGTGACTGTGTGATATTTCTGAGGACATTGTTTGTTTTATTACAAGATATTAGAATCATTCCGTATTGACGGTTTTCACTTTACAATGGCAAAAAATGAGAGTATCCCCCTATTCAATACATCATATATTCCGTCATTAGACGGAACAAACAAATTCAAACATGTTTCGGCTCGCTTGAGCCATCTTCAGTGAAAAAATTAGGGGGGTTGGAATAATTTACATGATATAAGTTGAAAAAATGCTAAAAAACATAATGAAAGAGCAAATGAAAAAACAAACAAAAGAGAGCCTAGACGGAAACAAAATTAGCACAAATATACAATATTTACATCAATATGCAGAGCAAAAAACAACTTATTGTGACAAAATTCAGTAAAACAGGTGTTAATTTAAAATAATAATTGAAACTAAAAACTGCATTAACCTAAGAAACAAGGGAATGAGAAAACAAATGATGCAGATGGAAGTGAATAATAGTAGCACATGGTGAGGTTGTGAAACTCATAGTTTACAAATTATTGGTTTAGTAAAAATGACAAAACAGTTTGAAATTGCTGTCAAAATCATCCTAGTGGAAACCCATCACATCAAATTGGTCAGGAGGAGAGCGGGAGCAAACATTTTTGAGAAACCAAGCCTGATATAACCTGCAGGCGAAAAGCCTGTGACAAGGAGGGGAAAAAAAAAAAAAACAACGAAATTTAAGGCTTTAGAAATAGCAGCATTCTCAATATCTTCTCAATCTAGCGGTCCCTTTCTTCATTGTTGTTTCATAATGTTGGCTGGTGTCTTGCCTTATTATAGAGGGGTCGGAAGGGCCGCATATAAAAATTGAGAAGCTGTGTTAGGTAGAAGACAGATGCATAGTAAACTGTCTTGGTTATGAAGAATGTCACTCCCAGATGTACCTATTACCTTAATTTGATTTCCGATTTCTTTTACAGAGTTTAAGAAATAATTATTCAGTTCTTCAGGATTGGGGAATGTGTCTTGAGTGTGAGTACGAATGTTTTCTTGTACTACAACATCCCGTGCTGCCTTGCATTTGTTGGGTGCATTCTCAATATATTTTTCACAAGCAAAAGTTTCGGCATGGACTAGCTTTCTTTTATATAACTTTTTATAATTAAGATCAATTTTAACATCCTATTCTGCTTGGTTTTCCCTTGACAAGAGTTTTCATAAATTCTGTACAGCAAAAGCATTCTTTCTCTACATTGACTCAGTTTATCAGTATACCAGTTCAACTTCTTGCTTTTAAGTTTATCATTATAACTCATTTTTACCAGTGGTGAACATAAAAAGTTTCCAAATACAGTTTCAATATGATTTTCTCCCATTTGAAATTCAAAAACAAAGCCCCAATTAATTTGTTTCATATTTAACTAGGACTGATAAGGAGTTAACCCATCTGTTTGTGAATGGTAGTGTATGAAGATGTGGGAGACTGTCCTTGTCTTTCAGTATTTTCATGTTTATCCTTGTCTGTTTATCCTGTTATGTGTTCGTGTTATGTTCCTTTCTTTCTATATTTGACTTCATTTGTAAGTTTGTGTATCCTGTAATGTGTTCCATCGTTAGACATGTGGGGAAAGATTGTGGAGGAAGGGGAACCAGGTTAGAGTGTTATCCAGGAATTAGGTTGAGGCAGATGATGAGGAAAGTAGAAGAGAGCGAGGAGGGGAAGGAGAAGGTGGTAGTGTTTCACATTGGTACCAACAACGGAAGGCAAGCTGATATAAGTACCAACATAGTTGGAGATGTGTGGGATCTGGTAAATGCAGCACGGGTGAAATTTAAGGAAGTGGAGATTGTTATCATTGGAATACTGTGTAGGATGGATACTGACTAGAGGGTAATTGGGGATTTAAATGAGACTATGGAGTGGGTATTTGGGAAATTGGGAGTGAAATTTCTATATCGTAATGGGTGGGTAGGAGATAGGGATCTGTGCTCAGATGGCCTTCACTTAAACTGCAGTGGTACAGTGGTACGTTAGGAAATACATTTGGAAGGGTAATAGGGAGGTACATTCAGGGAAATGGGGCAGCCTAGGGAGCAGTGATAAGGGAACAGGGAACTGGAAATCAAGTAGGGATGACATAAAAATGTTAGTGTTGAACTGTAGAAGTATTGTAAAGAAAGGAATAGAATTAAGTAATTTAATAGATATATATTTACCAGATACTGCAATAGGAGTTGAATCGTGGCTGAGAAATGATATAATGGATGCAGAAACTTTCTCATGGAACTGGAGCGTGTATCATAGAGGTAGGATAGGAATGGTGGGATGGGGAGTATTCATTCTGGTGAAAGAAGAATTTGTAAGCTATGAAAAAGTTAAAGATGATGCACATGAAATTCTAGGTGTAAGGCTCATTTCTAAAGATAATAGGCAACTTGATGTCTTTGAAGTGTATAGACCGCGAAAGGGTACCATTGACGCTGATTCAGAATTATTTGATACAATAATAAGCTATGTGGGAAACGACATGGAAAGGAGATCTGAATTTACCAAATGTCAAATAAGTTAATATGGGAAGGACAGCTGATTCAGAAAGTGATGGAACCAAATAGAGAGAAAAATATCCTGGACGTGGTGCTTGTAAAACCAGATGAGCTCTATAGAAAAACTGAAGTAATAGATGGTATTAGTGATCATGAAGCTGTTTTTTGTAGTAGTTAAGAATAAATGTGAGACAAAGGAAGGTCTTAAAATTAGGACTATTAGGCAGTACCATATGGCTGATAAAGCAGACGTGAGGCAGTTTCTAAAAAGTAACTATGATCGGTGGAAAACAGAAAATAAAAATGTAAACAGACTCTGGGACGGGATTAAAGGAATTGTTGAGGAATGTGAAAACAGGTTTGTACCTTTAAAGGTGGTAAGGAATGGTAAAGACCCACCTTATTATAATATAGAAATAAAGAGACTAAGAAGGAGATGCAGACTGGAAAGAAATAGATTTAGAAATGGCTGGGAAGTAAGGAGAAATTGAAGGAACTTACTAGGAAATTGAATCTAGCAAAGATGGCAGCTAAGGATAACATTAACATGATGGCAAGCATAATTGGCAGTCATACAAATTTTAATGAAAAATGGAAGGGTATGTATAGGTACTTTAAGGCAGAAACAGGTTCCAAGAAGGACATTCCAGGAATGATTAATGAACAAGGGGAGTGTGTATGTGAGGATCTTCAAAAGGCAGAAGTATTCAGTCAGCAGTATGTGAAGATTGTTGGTTACAAGGTTAATGTCCAGATAGAGGAGGATACTAATGCTAAAGAAGTATTAAAATTTACATATGACAATGACATTTACAATAAGATACAAAAGTTGAAAACTAGAAAATCGGCTGGAATTGATAAGATTTCTGGGGATATACTAAAGACAATGGGTTGGGTTAAAGTACCATATCTGATGTACTTATTTGATTATTGTTTGGTCGAAGGAGCTATACCAAATGAATGGAGAGTTGCTATAGTAGTCCCTGTGTATAAAGGAAAGGGTGATGGACATTAAGCTGAAAATTGCAGGCCAGTAAGTTTGACCTGCGTTGTACAAAGGGCATTAGGAAAGTTTTGCAATACGCAAAAACGGTTGGATGAACACTCCTGTTATGGTGAGGGATGAAAAGAGGGGTGAAGACTGGTCTAGAAGACAGCAAGGTGCGACATTCGCACCAGTTGTTACCAAGCAGTGGGATTGAAAGCAAGTTAATATATCAGTGTGGTCTAAAGGTGAATATCACGCAATTATCCGCTGCAATTTTGCCCGTGGATTAACTGTTGACCAGTGCCTGGGGGAAATGATTCCTGTGCTGGGGAAGGACTGTCCACATCGGACAACAATTTTGGGCTGGTACAAAGAGTTCCAGAGGGGAAATTTTGGGATTGAAGACGATCCTCGTTCTGGGCGACCGTCTGAATCAGTGACTGAGGAAAACATTGAAGCTGTGAGGAAAATGTTGCAGCAAGAGAGGCGGTTGACACATCGGCAGGTAGAAGAGACCCTCCACATCCCTGCACCAGCTATTCATTCAATTCTACATGACGATCTCCATGTTAGAAAGATTTGTTCCCTTTGGGTGCCCCATTCATTTTAGAGGATCAAAGAGAAAATAAAGTGAAATGGTGCCGAAAAATGCTAAAACAGTTTGAAAATAGGACTTCGCATAATGTCAATAGCATTGTTACACGTGATGAAACTTGGCTTTATTATTACGATGTCGCAACAAAATCCCAGAACAAGGTGTGGCTGTTTGAAGATGAGGGTACTTACGTGACTGTCCAAAAGTAAAGATCAGTGAAAGAAAGGATGACTGCAGTATTCTTCACTAAACGGAGCATCCTGACTTGGGTTGTGCTAGAAACACAAAGGGCAGTTCCTGCGAAGTGGTACAGTGAGACTTGTCTGCCTCAGGTCATCCAGGGTCTCAAGCAGCTCCGTCCAAGGTCATGGCTCAGCACTTGGCTCTTGCATCGAGACAATGCTCCAGCACATCTTGCTAATGTAACAATGGATTTTCTTGCCAGATCAGGGGTGACTGTGCTTGATCACACTCCATATAGTTCTGATCTTTCCCAATGTGACTTCGCACTCTTCTCAGAAGTGAAGATGAAGCTGAAAGGGCGGCGTTTTGCATCCGACAAGGAGCTTCTGGCAGTATGGGATCAAAAGTGTGAAAATGTAACCGAAGAAATGTGGCAGAGTTTGTTCAGTGACTGGTTTCGACGTATGGAGAAGTGTAATGCGTGTGGTGGAAATTATTTTGAAAAAGTCTAAAGCATTCACTCACATTGCAAAACTTTCCTAGTGCCCTTTGTATAAAAGCTTTGGGAAGGCATTCTTTCTGATTATATTAGACATGTTTGAGAATTTAATAACAGGTTCGATAGAAGGCAGTTCATTTTTTTTTTTAGGAAAGGTTATTCCACTGAAGCTCAACGTGTAGGATTCCAGCAAGATATATCAGATATCTTAGATTCAGGAGGTCAAATGGACTGTATCGTGATTGACCTGTCTAAAGCATTTGATAGGGTGGATCATGGGAGACTACTTAGAAAAATGAGTGCAATTGACTAGACAAAAGAGTGACTGAATGGGTTGCTATATTTCTAGAAAATAGATCTCGGAGAATTAGTGTAGGCGAAGCTTTATCTGACCCTATAATAATTAAGAGGGGAATTCCTCAAGGCAGTATTATTGGACCTTTATGTTTTCTTATATATATATATATATATATAAATGATATGAGTAAAGAAGTGGAATTAGAGGTAAGGCTTTTTGCAGATGATGTTATTCTGTATAGAGTAATAAATAAATTACAAGTTTGTGAGCAACTGCAACGTGACCTCGATAATGTTGTGAGATGAACAGCAGGCAATGATATGTTGATAAACAGGGTTAAAAATCAGGTTGTGAGTTTCACAGATAGGAAAAGTCCTGTCATTTTTAATTACTGCATCGATGGGGTGAAAGTTCCTTTTGGAAATCATTAAAGTATTTAGGTGTTAATATAAGGAAGGGTCTTCATTGGGGTAATCACATAAATGGGATTATAAATAAAGGATACAGATCTCTGCACATGGTTATGAGGATGTTAAGGGGTTGTAGTAAGGACGTAAAGGAGAAGGCATATAAATCTCTGGTAAGACCCCAACTCGAGTATGGTTCCAGTGTATGGGACCCTCACCAGGATTACCTGATTCAAGAACTGGAAAAAATCCAAAGAAAACCAGCTCGATTTGTTCTGGATGATTTCTGATGAAAGAGTAGCGTTACAAAAATGTTGCAAAGTTTGGGCTGGGAAGAACTGGGAGAAAAAAGATGAGCTGCTTGAGAAAGTGGTACGTTGCAGGTTATAAATTTCATTTTTTTTTTTTTTTTTTTTGTCCGTATTACAGTTCTACTTGTGATACAAATTCTTATAATTTTGTTAAATACCACCTATTCAATACAATAAAAATGTAATAAAAACTTACATATTTATTAAATTGTTGATATGGTACATGTTTCGCTCTTTTTTCGTGAGCATCATCAGGCAATCAACATTTACTTAAGGTTATATAAGATTATGAATCTATTCTATAGGATTAAATTATGGTTGTAAACCTGATTGACAAATCTTATAATTTTTTGTTTTTTACAAGTCATACAACAATAAAATTATGTCTTTAAGTTAAAACATATTTGTCTAAAATCTCATCTGGTGAACACCCTTTAAAATTATTTTTAAAAACCTTTTGAGATCTGGCTAATTGTATTGTTAATATAGTTAACGAAGTTTCAACGACAATCATACAAGTCAAGCAACATTGAATCAAAACAATTAGCCAGATCTCAAAAGGTCTTTTAAAATAATTTTAAAAGATGTTAACCAGATGAGTTTCGTCAACAAAATGTTAGACTTAGATAGATTTTAGACAAATATGTTTTAACTTAAAGACATAATTTTATTGTTATATGACTTGTAAAATATTATAAGATTTGTCAATCAGGTTTACAACCATAATTTAATCCAATAGAATAGATTCATGATGTTATATAACCTTAAGTAAATGATAATTGGCTGATGATGCTCACGAAAAAGAAGCGAAACATGTACCATATCAACAACTTAATAAATATATAAGTTTTTATTACCCTTTTATTGTATTGAATAGGTAGTATTTAACAAAATTATAAGAATTTGTAACATAAGTGGTATGTTCCGAGCTGTCAGCGGAGAGATGGCAAGGAATGACATTAGTAGACGAATAAGTTTGAGTGGCGTATTTAAAGGTAGGAGAGATCACAATATGAAGATAAAGTTGGAATTCAAGAGGACAAACTGGGGCAAATATTCATTTATAGGAAGGGGAGTTAGGGATTGGAATAATTTACCAAGGGAGATGTTCAATAAATTTCCAATTTCTTTGAAATCATTTAAGAAAAGTGTAGGAAAACAGATAGGGAAACTGCCACATGGGTGACTGACCTAAATGCAGATCAGTATTTATTTATTTATTTATTTATTTATTTATTTATTTATTTATTTATTTATTTATTTATTTATTTATTTATTTATTTATTTATTTATTTATTCATTCATTCATTCATTCATTCATTCATTCATTCATTCATTTTATTTATTTATTTATTTATTTAAAATAGTAAATTGCACTTTTTAACAAATAAAATAACACTCTAATGAAGAAACATCAGGACAGTACAAAATAGGACATACAGTTGGGTTTCAGGCAGATATGTGAATTATCATAATTTTGTTAAGTTTGTGGACTGCACTTGTTATGTTCAATTATGTTGACTTTGAATTGACCACTTCAATCCTGCACTTGTTATAGTATGACACACTGCTCCAACTGCTTGTGCGATGATCTGGGAAATCAGCAGGTGTCCCCTGCTGCCCCATGAGAAAGCTTGCAGAGCCAGAAGTTGACAAGTGGAGGAATTTCTGACTCTAAGACATGTTTATAGAGATCATTTTCCATAAATGGACTTTGAGAATGAAGTGCATGATTGGATTGGTGAATTGTGGACCATCTGGACTGTTGAGATCTAGCTGTGAAGTGGCATTTGGAGTAATGGACATGGGAGGCCATGCACAAAGATGACCAGGCACTGGACAGCTCCAATAGACCACCAAGAGAGAGAACTGTTCTGTCTGCCAACAAGCACGAGCCATGCCCAGAGTGTTGTTGTCCACTTTCTAGAAAAAATGTGACACCTTCCTTACAGACCCGTCCCTGCCTAGAGGATTTCCTGACACTTATTGGAAGGAAATCTGGTGTCATGGTGCTCATTACATTTACTACCATGGATAACCAGTCTCTGTTTCCATTGTTTGCAGTCATGTCATGAACAAGAAATCTGGAATGCTTTGGATTAGATGTGCATCATCTGAAGCAATGAACCCAGTTTCTTTTCTGGGGTCTGGGCGAGTTGGTCGTGCGGTCAGGGGCGCGCGGCTGTGAGCTTGCATCCGGGAGATAGCGGGTTCGAATCCCACTGTCGGCAGCCCTGAAGATGGTTTTTCGTGGTTTCCCATTTTCACACCAGGCAAATGCTGGGGCTGTACCTTAAATAAGGCCACAGCTGCTTCTTTCCAACTCCTAGGCCTTTCCTATCCCATCGTCACCGTAAGACCTGTCTGTGTTGGTGCGACGTAAAGCCTCTAGCTTCTCTGGGGGAGGAAACAGTGGTTATGTTCAATTATGTTGACTTTGAATTTACCACTTCAATCCTGCACTTGTTATAGTATGACACACTGCTCCAACTGCTTGTGCGATGATCTGGGGAATCAGCACATGCAACTGTCAGTATCCCCTAGTTGTGATTCGAGGAACACTTGCAGCTCAACGGTGAATGCAAGACATCATGCCGCCACAAGGTAACTAGAATATAAGGTAGGCTACTCCGGCGGTTGAAGCTTTCATTGGCTGGAGCGCTCTCTCGTCACGCGGTATGAACGATAGCGAGTAAGGTACACAGTCGCAGTACAGCAAGCCTGTGAGTTCTCGTGCCTGTGAAACATCTCAATCTTTCATCAAATAATAGTTTGGTTTAGTCCGATTCGATAAGTAACGGCACTTCCAATAGATTTATAAACGTGAAAATGCGTTAAATTTCGTCACATGCTGAGCAGGTAGAACATCAACTATCAAATACATGACATATAATACGATAAGAAATAAAATATTGCCATGCAACTCAAAATAATTAATTTATTTCCTGATGAAGTAAATATTTAGATCAAATGGCATAGGAAAATATGCATCATATCAACATCTTTATGGAATTATATTAAATTATTAAAACGTATGTGTCAGGAGACTTAATGACTTGATGAACCAGCCCAAAGCTTAGCCTTCTTATTGGTATATTTTCTCAGTGCTTGCTCCTTACTCTTTGCATTAAAATGCCATATCCTAATAAATGTCCTGGTCCTTACGTAGAGACAAATTATTTTGTCATGGAATACTGGAAATTTTGACTTAATAATAGAAATAAGAGTTTTCACGTTTTTGCATCTGGATACAGTCTTACCGTGAAACACACCAAATGAAATTTCGAACTGGGCTATATTTTTTAACCACTCATGACTGGGATGTATGAGGCCCCCTTTTGAAATAACCAAGATCCAGTAACAGGTCTCTTCTCGCATGACATTTTTGTCTCTTTCTTCGTATTTACTGTATATCAGATCACGGATACTGTATTATTTCACGAGCTTCGAAATATATTCAGAAAAATAAGTTATTAGCACATACAGTAATAATGTTAATGTTATTGGATTTTACGCCCCACTAACTATGTTTTTGAGCACCTTCACCACCGGACTGAGACAGGATCGAACCTGCCAAGTTGGGCTAAGAAGGCCAGCGATCTACCATTTGAGTTGCTACTCAGCCTGGCTATTAGCACATAACAATAATTATAGAAAATATGATTTTCATTCAGTCATTTATATCTGACACCCTTTTACCGTATGGGCTGTAATAATGGAGATATTCAAGAATTTACAAAGTGTTTCAATAACCAAGCATTGCTGACGAGGAAGTATTGTTATGCCATCACAGTAGCAAACTAACTGGCTATGATGGTTGTTGTCGTTATTGTCTTTATAATATGCGAAATAATAATAATGTTATTTGTGTTACGTCTCACTAACATTTATGGTTTTCTGAGACTCGAGGTGCCGTAATTTTGTCCCACGGGAGTTCTTTTACGTGCCGACAATTTATAGTGCCACACACGTTTCCATAATATGTTGATTGCATTTTAATGAGTACAGTGGTTCTACTTCAGATACTGACAACACGAACACTGTTCACATAGTGAACCACTATAAAATTATTATGTATCCGTGATCTGATATACAGTAAATACGTAGAAAGAGACAAAAATGTCGGTTGGTCGGTCACTTGCTTTCTTGGCTTACGCTGCGTGAACCATCAACGATAGACCCCAAGTGTAAGCATACGAAATGTAGAGCATAGAATCCTGTACAAAAAAGTCCGCAATGGCACATACCTATTTCCAACCGGCTGCCCTCTAGAAGCAATTTTATGCTACAGTCCGCGGTAAAAAATATAACTCCTTAAAATTAAATAAATATTTCGATATTATCCTCAAGCTCCTCATCAAAATAAATTGTTTGACATCCTCCACTATTTTATAAGGATTACAATAACCTTGTCAGGACATTATTTGCATGAATGGTTCAGAACTTATGACCATTTTAGACTGTAGTGGTAATACGTGTCAGCAGGATGGGAGAGTGCTGTCTCATATCACATGACATCACGCAGAAGGTGTTAAAACGCCCGGGTTCTTGTTACTCTTTGTAATTTTCAAACCTTATTGGCATCGTTGTTCAAACATCGTCCTTTGTACACTTGTTTCATGTGCTGTTTTCATATTTACGTTTTGCACGTCTGACCGGGAAGTTAAGGGGAACGCGCTAACTATACGCTGCCTGGCTGCTGGCGCAGCTCGTTACAGCCTGGTTGGTTCACGTCCGCTGTATCGCTCCTCCCTACCTCTCCACCACACCCCGATACTCCCGTGGCACTTCTAATTTTAAGACTATTTATTTGTTCAATTTTGGCATTTAAACTTGAGCTGGGCACATGCAGTTTTCACTTTAGCATTCTACTGCCTCCCACGAATATTCCTACAAATTTCAACCGAATCCGAGTGTAACACATGTATGTGTTCCCTCGTTAGTCTTTGTTCACAAACACAGTCTCACTCCTCAATTACACTAGTTAGCTCTCTCACCATTCTCAGTGTTCATTCACACTAATTTACACTTAGTCTTTGTTCACAAACACAGTCTCACTCCTCAGTTACACTAGTTAGCTCTTTCACCATTCTCAGTGTTAAGTCACACTAATTTACACTTAGTCTTTGTTCACAAACACAGTCTCACTCCTCAATTACAAGCTCTCTCACCGTTCTCAGTGTTCATTCACACTAATTTACACTTAGTCTTTGTTCACAAACACAGTCTCACTCCTCAGTTACACTAGTTAGCTCTTTCACCATTCTCAGTGTTAAGTCACACTAATTTACACTTAGTCTTTGTTCACAAACACAGTCTCACTCCTCAGTTACATTAGTTGGCTCTCTTACCATTCTCAGTGTTCAATCACAGTAATTTACACTTAGTCTTTGTTCACAAACACAGCCTCACTCCTCAATTACACTAGTTAGCTCTCTCGCCATTCTCAGTGTTCAGTCACACTAATTTACACTTAGTCTTTGTTCACAAACACAGTCTCACTCCTCAATTACACTAGTTAGCTCTCTCGCCATTCTCAGTGTTCAGTCACACTAATTCACACTTAGTCTTTGTTCACAAACACAGCCTCACTCCTCAATTACACTAGTTAGCTCTCTCGCCATTCTCAGTGTTCAGTCACACTAATTTACACTTAGTCTTTGTTCACAAACACAGCCTCACTCCTCAATTACACTAGTTAGCTCTCTCGCCATTCTCAGTGTTCAGTCACACTAATTCACACTTAGTCTTTGTTCACAAACACAGTCTCACTCAGACCCACAGTTACTCTCATTGCCGCATCAGTTCACAGCTCGCACATGACAGTCTCACAGTTTTCGCTCCTTATAGTTGATTTTGTTCACTGTCCCATGCCGATACCCAGTCGATCTCTCTCACACTGCTCCAGAACACAACGTTCCCTCACAGCAGCTAGCCCAAGGGTCAACTCCATGATGACAGACAAACAGAACAAACACTCAGTTTCATGAACAGAATATTTCACAGACTGTCTCCTCAACCTCAGGCTGTCAACGTCCAGCAGCGACACTCACCTACACTCAGGTTTGCTCACTGACAGAGCACAACTGGACCTCTCCACTCCAAGTGAACTCATACACTGGACCGAACCAAATCCTTGCTGACAAGTCTCACGTGTCTTATATAGCTAGACAACCCTTCAAGAGACTTCGGACACCAGAAGCCCATGGAAGCCTCTGGAGATGGAAGGCTCTCATTTCATGGTTCTCATTGTTTTTGGTCATCGCTAGTGGCTATAGATATACAGTGGAAGAAGATCGGTACATTCCGCTACAAGCTCCTCCTTCCTTAGTGAGCACATTGGTGGCAGCCAATAGCCCAGCTGAGACATTACTGCTGGTGGGTGGAGCCAGAGCAGCTCGCTGCACCCAGCTCAGAATTGACATGGCGGACTCATGTCACAGTATGTTCATCATCGGCTCAGACTGCTTGGATCCCCTACCGCTCCACCATCAGTTGTCGCTGATAGCTAGGTGTTGCTGAGGAAATATTAGGAAAGTGATGAGTAGGTAGTTTCCCATTGATTTCCTCTGTGAATCAGATGTTGCTTTTACATACCAGTCTGCCACACCCACTTACTTATTTATTCATATCAGAAGCAATACATCATGTATTATTAGTTAAGAATGAGAACAATGATAACAATGATAACTGGTAAAAACACACTAGAGGTACATTTAAAGTAACAGTTATGTCATATGCCAACGGCTGTAGCCGTGTTGAAACACCGGATCCCATGAGATCTCCAAAGTTAAGCAACATTGGGCGTGGTCAGGAGTTGGATGGTTTACCACGCGCTGTTGGTGGGGGATAAGGGAATGGAGGAGCGGAAAGGAACTGGTCACCCTACCGCACGTAAACTCCGGCTCAGGAACACCTCTGTGGAGGTTCGGACCTGCCTTCGGGCAGAATAACCCTTACCTTACTTTATGTCATATCATAATCATATCGGACCAGAATTTGGCAAAATCTCAACCATTTGGTGTGGCCTGTACTAAATCTTGCATAGTGCAAATGAGAGGGCAGGAGTTGCAATGAAGGAGGTGCGCCATGGTTTGTTTTTCTCCGCAGGCACAGAAGGTTGACTCATCAGATAGACCCCGCTTCTTCATGTTGATCTTAGATCGACTGACTCCAGACAGCAGCCTGTTCAGACTCTTCCATGTAGACCATGACTCTTCATAACTGGCTGGAAGAGTTTCAGATGGATCCATCCTTCCAATGAGATGAAGGTTTCTGGATCTCCAGGAAGTTAGTCTTGATGATTGAGGTGAATCTGAAAGGCACTCAGTAGAATGTAGAAAACTTCTCCTGGATTTCAATCATTGTTGAGCAGGTTGGTAATCATGTAATGGACGTGTTTGGGAAACATATACTTTAGATTTTTCATGTTTAGCAGATACTTCATGTCTAATATCTGGGGGAGCAATGCCAGTCAAGCTATACGTTATCACAAGGTGTAGATTTTAGGCAACCAGTTATAAGCCAGCAAGTTTCATTTAAAACAATATCTACCGATTTGGCTTGACATGATCTATACCAAACAGGGCATGCATATTCTGCTGCAGAGTAGCTCAGTGCTAAAGCAGTAGTTCTCATGCCACGCCCACTGAAAGGCACACACCGACCAATCCTATGAGCAACACTTTCACACTATTCATGACAGGTTCTGGTTGTATAAGGAATGGCATTACTAGCAATGCTCATCTCTCAGTCACTTTTATATTGTTAAAGCCAAAGTTTACACATACAGACCAATTGACATTTGTTCTGGTCATACTGTTAGTGATGGCATATCTTGTCATTTCTTATTTTGTTCCTACTTGCTTCCGGAATCAAAGTTCTTAAGAACTTCATTTCCACTGTTTGTAGTTTGTTATATTTCTCTTGGTTTGGATAAGGGTTTCTAGACTATATCAAGAAGATACATTAGACTGTAAACATGTCTTACAGGAAAAGAGTCTGGGCTTATGCTAATGATAGTACTAAATTATTTCTTATGAAGTCAACTTTTGCAGTTATCACTTTTTTCTTCTATCTTGAATGATTGTAATGTCTAATGTATTTATTAACTCTGAAAATTAAAATACATTTTCATAAAGTAGTGATTATTATGGATTGTTTGGTTCATTTACAGAAGTAAGCGCAACAAAGAAATGCCAGCAGTACAAATGGTTCAGTATTCAGCTGTTCATCGTGCCACCCACACATTACGTTCATTGTCAAGTCAACGTGATGTTTCAAATTCACCATCGGAAGCTTGCTCAACAACTGTATCGCACTCTCGTACAGCTAGCCCCAATAGTTCCTTACCACGCACCAGCACTCCCAGGTATGTTTTGCTCTAATAGAGTTAATAATTCAATAATGCATACCAGTAATCAGTATTAGAAGTAGATTCTGAAGAATCTGCTTTTCTATTATTTGTTACTATTAGCAGTTACTTACATCTCTTTAAATCAGTGTGATTTTTTTATAAAAGGAAACTTATCTATAAAAAATGATTTAGATAATGTTACCATATTTTATTACCATCATCTTGAACCAGCAACAGTTTCCTGGGTACAGTGAATGAGCACTCTCCACTTATTTCTATCCATGTATGTGTCTTTCCATAACCTGCTGCTAATCCAGATCTCGCTCAGCTAGATCATTCCTAATTTGATCGATCCATCTATTCCTTGGCCGACTTCTTGAACTTTTGCCTTCGAGTTCCTTTTCAAACCACACTCTAGCTGTTCTTTGTGGGTCCACTCTTTTGAGATGACCAAACCATTTCAGCCTGGCTTTGACATAGGTATCACTAAGGAGTTGTTTCACTTGGACAAGATGGCGTATCTCGTTTCTTACTTTGTTCCTCCTTGTTTACTGAATCATAGTTCTTAAAACTGAATTTCCACTGCTTGTAGTTTGCTGATATTTCTGTTGGTTTGAATGCAGGTTTCTAGACTGTATGTGGGGTATGAAATTGAAAACATTCACTTCTGGGCCAGATATGTTGACGATGTACATTGATGGAATCTCATGAGACTGATGTGGTGATAGGAGTAGAATCATGGTTGAGAGAAGGGGTGGGTAATAGAGAAGTATTTCCAGAAGGGTATACAGTCTATCGTAGAGACCAAGGAGATAAAATGGGAGGGGGGTGTTTATTCTGGTGAAGGAAACTTATTGTTCACATGAATGGTTTACTGATGAAAGGGATGAAATATTTGGGATAAAATTAGTTTGTGATAATATGAAGGAGGTGGGAATTATAGGGACATATAGGCCTGGAAGAGAGGAAATATTTGAGAAAATAATAGATTATACTCATAAAAACAATAATAATGATATGGTAATAATTCGGGAGGGGAGGGGGGATCTAAACTTGCTCGAAGTTGAATGGAATGGAGCTGCAAGTGAAGCCCATGAGCAGAAACTGGCAAATAAGTTACTTTGGCAGGGAGGATTTACACAAGTAGTACAAGAACCAACTCATCTCAATAACTTGCTAAATGTATTCTTGGTTAAACCATGGAAAATTGTTGATAAAACTGAGGTAATTGAAGGAATAGGTGACCATAAGGCTGTAATAATGGATGTAGGACTCATACCAAAAATGCTTAATAAGAGGGTCACACAAGACAAGAAATTATACAGAAAAACTAAAGTTGATGAATTTGGGACTTACCTTAAATCACAATTCAGTTGTTGGATAAGTGAAGGGAGTAATATGGATACACTTTGGGCTAAATTTAAAGGAATCATTTGGGAAGGAGATAAGAGATTTGTACCTGTTAAGAAGGGTAAAATGACCTCAGACCCTGTTTATTATACAAGGGAAATAAGAAAATTAAAAAGAAAATGTAGAATAGTAAAAAGGAAATCAAAGAGGGTAGGGAGAATACAGAAACTAGAAAACAGCTAATGAGGGAACTGAATAGAGTAAAAAAGGAAACAAAAGAGAATTATATGAATGGCATACTTCAAGAGGGTAATGACCACAAAGGGAAATGGAAAAAGCTGTATTCATATATTAGGAATCAAAAAGGAAAAGGAATCACAATTCCTATAATGGTGGGAGAAGGGGGTGAACATTATTCAACAGATACTGAGAAAGCAAATCTATTTAGTAGGGAATTCAGAGATTCAGTAGAAGATTATCAGGAGTTGGAAACCGAAACAGAAGATAAAGAGGGAGAGACACATAGGGAAACAAGAAGCTTCTCATTCACATGTGAAGATATCTTTAGAGAAATCTTACTGCTTCAGTAAGGAAAAGTAGCAGGAAGTGATCAAATTACTGGGGAGGTATTAAAGACAATGGGGTGGTACGTAGTGCCTTATTTAAAATTTCTCTTTGACTATGTCATAAATAATAGTCTAATACCAAAGGAATGGAAGGAATCTATAATAATACCAATTTATAAAGGAAAGGATGATAAAAAGAAACCAGAGAACTACAGACCAATCAGCCTGACCAGTATAGTTTGTAAAATACTGGAGAGTTTAATAGCAAAGTACATCAGAGGGATATGTGATGATAAAAATTGGTTCATGAGGAGCCAGTATGGATTTAGAAAGAAATTTTCTTGTGAGGCATAACTGGTGGAATTTCAGCAGGACATATCAGATCAGTTGGATTCAGGAGGCCAGTTAGATTGCATAGCCATAGATCTTTCCAAAGCCTTTTGATAGAGTGGAACATGGAATATTATTAAAGAAATTGGAGGGAATAGGATTGGACATATGGGTTACACATTGGATAAGAACATTTCTAAATTCAAGGGTTCAGAAAGTCAAAGTAGGAAATAATATATCACAGGAAGAGAAAGTTAGGAAAGGAATTGCATAGGGTAGTATAATCAGTCTGTTACTTTTCTTAATATACGCAAATGATTTAGGGAACAATATAACATCAAAAATAAGATTGTATGCAGATGACATAATTGTTTATAGGGAAATAAATAACATTGAGGATTGTTCAGAATTACAAAGGGACCTTGAGAGTATCCAACAATGGGTTGAAGAAAATAATATGAGGGTTAATGGAGGCAGATCAACTGTTACAACTTTTACAAACAGGAGCTTTAAAACTGAATTTGAATATACTTTGGATGAGGTAGTTATCCCAAAAGATGGCAAGTGCAAATACTTAGGTGTGAGATTTGAAAGTAATTTGCACTTGAAGGGTCATATTGATGACATTGTTGGGAAAGCATACAGATCATTACATGTCATAATGAGGCTACTTAAAGGATGCAACAAAGAATTAAAAGAAAAAAAGTTACTTAAGTATGGTTCATCCATTATTGGAATATGCAAACAGTGTTTGGGATCCTCACGAAGAATACCTAATAAAATAAATAGATAGTGTGCAGAGGAAAGCAGCAAGATTTGTAACAGGCGATTTCAGGAGAAAAAGTAGTGTATCAGGAATATTAGAGGAACTTGGGTGGGAAACTTTAAGTAAGAGAAGGGAGAAAACAAGACTTATAGGATTATATAAAACCTATACAAGAGAAGAAGCATGGGGAGATATCCATGAGAGGCTTCAGTTGGAAAATAATTATATCGGCAGAACTGACCACAAGTATAAAATTAGAAGGAATTTTAGCAGAAGTGATTGGGGTAAATATTCATTCATTGGGAAGGGCGTGAAAGAGTGGAACAGTTTACCAGGGGTAGTGTTTGATCCTTTTCCAAAATCTGTACAGATATTCAGGAAGAGAATAAACAGCTACAGAGAAAATAAATGGAATGTTAGAGGGCATTCGACCAGTGCAGCTTACTGTAAATAAAAATGTGTGTGAATAAATTAATTCCATCCCCTGGTCTATGGAGTTTGGACAGCCGAAGTAGGGGACTGCCTGTAGGATTGAAGTACAGTGGGGACTTCGAGGGCCCTGGGACCGCTACAGTAGCTGTGTAGGCCCTTCATGAACTCTGGAATGTGGTGGCAAAAGGGGCTCTGGTTAAGACGCAGCAGGTCGTTATGCTACTTAGGTTCCAAAATGGGTAAAAAATAAAAAAAGTAAATAAATGCAATGTAAATTTTAATCTTATACCAGTTGTATAGTATTATTTGAAGTAATTCCACATACTGTATATGAGTTGACTATGTTTGTAAGTTCAGGAGATATTATAAGTAGAATTTTGTAAACAATATAAATTTATTAAGGATGAGCTGTGTGTTTAATAGAGAAAATTGTTAGCGTAAATTGTATAATATTGTATTCTAGGAAAATTTTCTTCTTCTCTTGTTAATTTAAAATTTAGTGCTTAAGAATAATGTATTTTAGTGTACCATTTGCCACTGAGGTAGACACCTCATTTGCAAATAAAAAGATTTTGATTTGATTTTGATGTTTTTGTAATCATGGACGAAAAATCAACTAACGCTTCCACCACCCTCCTAAGACTGAACAATATTGATCGTCATATCAAATTCACACTAGAATCCGAATCAAATCAAAAAATTAACTTTCTAGATTTAACTATCACTAGAAACACAGATTCTTTCAGTTATAAAATATTCAGAAAACCTACTCAAACAGCCTCCTCCATTCGCCAAGATTCAATACACCCCCAATCCCACAAACGTGCTACATACAATAACCTAGTTCATCAAGCTTTTAGCATACCTATGTCCAAGAAAGATCTAAATAATGAACTTAACACTATCCGCGGTATTGCAAAATTCAACGGCTTCAGCAATAATTTTATAGAGAGGATAATCAATAAACACAAACATCGCCCTAAAACTACTCTCACAGAAGAAACAACTAAACCTCTAACATTTTCTGCCTTCACGTTCAACAATTATTTTACAAGTTAACCAATATCGTCAAGAAACAAGGCGTTAAAATAGCTTTCAAAGCCAACAATAAGAACATGAACGTTTTACACAATACTTCATATATCAGCAAGACCAGCAGTTTTTTAAAATCAGGCGTTTATAGGGTCAAATGCAATACCTGTGAAAAATCCTACATCGGGCAAACTGGAAGAAACTTCAATATAAGATACCATGAGCACACTAAGGCAATAAAATACAATAAGTGTTCAGCTATCAGCCAACACATTCAAGATTATAACCATAATTTTACCTATATTGAACAGGACATGGACATCCTTGAATTAGCAAATAAGGGTCCTTTACTCAACATAATGGAAAATTACTACATACACCTAGACCAATATTTGAACGCCAATTACAATCTTAATGAAATCTCAGAGAAACCCAACATACTTTACGATTTATTTATCACTTTTCTCAGAAGCAATAATTCAGCCAACCAGAACTTAATCCCAAGTTTAATTAAAGGTACTTTTCCGAAACAATTACCCTTTCTCCCACACCCCTCAGCTCCACCTTAAATCCTCCTTCCAAACTCCACCCCCCACCCCATCCCCTGCATGCGCCTGCCCTCCTCTCTGCCCATATTTCTCCTTCCGCCATCAGTCGCACACTATCAGCTAAACTACACACACCACAGCGTGAGGTAAGTGTCCATTCACTTTGTGTTAATCTTTTCCTTTTCCACGCACTTTGCTTTTTACTGGCTCTTCTCAATTTTAATAGGTCCAATTTGTTTTCCGCTATGAACTGAGAATTCCACCAATTAATATCACCATGCGCAGTATCTACTTTCTTCTCAACAAGAATTCAAAAACATCACATTCTGCACAACAATCAACCATGCAGCCCATCAACACGGCTTGGTTACTCAATACACCAACTGCCAAATTATCCGCCTAAGCTGATACAGTGTTTAGTCGACTCTTCTTCCAGAGAGTATCAACCACAAATTTTGTGACTCAGACATTGTACATACCTGTACATTTTTATATATGTGTCAGTTTACTTTGTGTTCATTCTCATTGCTATAGCACCCGTTATGTATCACCAGGATCTACTGAATTCCATGAGTCTGTAAATTTTAACAACACAGAGCACCTTATTTGTACTATTGTTCCAGAATTCTTAGCATGTATAATGTACTTGTATTAATTATTACTCACCTACATCACACGTAATATTTCATTTTCATTTGCAACATTTCAACCTCACTTCATATTGTAAAATTATATTTTCCATAAGACTCTTACTGCTAGAAAACATGTTTTAGGATCTCGCATTTATTTTGTGCATGTTTTAATATGGCTGATGATGACCCCGAGTAGGGTTGAAACTAGTTCCATGTAATGTAAATACTGTAAATACAACTTAGTATTGAATAAGTGGAAAACTCTACTGGGCATTGTTTATAAAGTGAAATGGTCAAGGCTCTGGGCTATACTCATTGAGATGGGGACGTTGAGACATTTAGTGTACCTGATTCAACAATTGCACTCTTCAAACACTGCAACAGTGAGAGTTAATAGCAACTTCTCCGACATCTTTTCTACTACTGCTGAGGTGTGACAAGGTTGCATCCTCTCCCCCCTCCTATTTAATGTAAACGGTGAGAACATTATGAGGGAGATTTTCGAGGATTGGAGTGACGACTTTACAATTGGTGGCAGGAAAATTAACAATCTCAGATATGCGGATGACACTGTGATAATTGCAACAGATGATCATGAACTAGAAACCATCATTCGAAGGTTAGACGAGCAAAGCAGAGAATATGGTCTTGAAATCAACAATAAAAAGACCAAAGTGATGATTGTAGATCGTTTTAATAACAACAGACCGGCCATAACAAGAATTGCTATTATGAGGTTGTCAGTCGCTTTGAGTGTCTGGGATCTATTGTCATATATACCGGAGACTGTGAACCTGAGATCCGTAAATGCATTGCGATGCGAGAAATTCAACAGCAAAACTTACTCGCATCTGGAAGGACACCTCCATCACTTCGAAGACAAAGCCGACCCTCATTCAAACTCTGATCTTCCCTATCGCGACCTATGCAGCAGAAATTTTGACGATGAAGCTGGCAGATTGACGCAGGATTGATACTCTAGAAATGTGGTGCTATAGGAGATTACTGCTAATACCATGGGTAGCACGCCATACTAATGAATCACTCCTGCAACAGCTCGGCATCAGAACAAGATTGTCGACCTTTATCAATCAAAAACAACTTGGATATTTTGCTCATAATGCCAGAAGACAGGAGGCAATGGAAATACTTATCATAGAGGGAAAAGTCGACGGCCGAAGACCTAGAGGATGTGCACCATTGCAATGGACGGACCAGATCAAGAGCTTGACCAGGATGATCTTACAGCAAGCAAGTTACCATACCCAAAGCAGAGACTCCTGGAGGCAGATCACCAGAAGGCTTGCCGTGTGATGCCACTACACCCTTACAAAGGGTTGGACTCAAAGAGAGAGAGAGAGTAGTAATGTTAATAATAATAATAATAATAATAATGATATTTTAAAAGATAATTCTGAAACTACACACAGTTGATATCCTACAGTAAAATGACTGAAAGATGTGATCTAAGGAACTCTTCTCCAACCATATTGCCAGTCATACATATTTATTAATAGCTTGCCAATTTCTTTTCCAATGATGACAGCTTTGTTTAGTTTTTACTCAGCGGTGCTATCTTAAATTACCGAGACAATACGTGTCACATTATATCTTCATGTAAACCTGACATAACTCTTCACATGGTAATGTTATTTTTATTTTGTGCAGGCACCCTAGTTAAAATTACCAGTTATAAAATATGCAGCCAAGTAAATATCTACAATTTTAATTATACATTATATTGATGCACAGGATGGTTATTTCATATTTTGGTACAAAAAGACAATGCAGGAACTTCATTTTAGAAACCATACCTTAAGTCGCCAATGTTAAATTCCCATTGCGACTTAGGGAATGGTTTTGTTAGACAGCATAACTTGTTTCCAAGGTTATTTTTAAGACTTTTCCATATGGTCACATCACTGTCACTCCTTTAATCACGTAGTTCAAGGATTAAACTAACAGATGGCGCTCAAATCTAAAATATCAACATTTCTCGCCCTTCCCGCTTTTTTCCTTCATAGTGTAGAATGTTGTCGTGCGACTTGAGGTATTCCTGGAGAGTGTCACATATCACCTTGCTAAATTTGTTGCAATCAACCTATATCCTTTGGTAAGCCACATAGAACACCATATCCATGATTCTTCGTGTCTGGTAGATACAAATCATAATAATTTCGAGCTCCAGTTTCTTGGATGTGGTAGGAGGCTTGTTTTGGTTTTGAAAGCAATGAACTCATCACCTCTCTTCAGCTGGCTTGCTAGGCCTAACACAGTAGAGGATTTTCTATCGAGGTAATCTGCCTTAGCCTTTGGCAGTCCCCTGCCACGCCCTGAAAGCAGCAGCATTTTGGTGAATTATTGTGTCATTTCATACCCAAGAGCTTCACCAAGCCTCCTAAGGGAAAACTCCTCCACCCTTAGCTGTTAATCCTCCTTATTTTGTCGGGTTTAGTGCTGGCCGCCCAACCCTCGGCTAGACAGTCGCAGGTAGTACCGTCCACTGTCGCATGTGGTAGAAGGGTGCTCGTGACCTGACCTGAGAATATGATATGATTAAGGACCGGAAATTACAAGAAAGTGACCTATTAATTAGTTTTGGCATCCAGTCACTTTTCATGAAGATTTCTAGGAATGAATGCATTGACAGCTTCAAAGGGCTCCATAATCCAGATGATTTGCTTGCAGTGCCAGAATTCTATATCAAAAACACCTATTTCAGTTATGAGGGCAAAATCTACAAGTAACTTGAAGGAGCTCCAATGGGGTCACCTCTTCACCTGCAGTGGTTGATATTTTCATAGAGCAATTTTAGAAAAAATCCATGTCATCAGGTCTGTTGAAACCTACAAATTGGTACTGTTACATTGATGACATCCTGTTTATCTTGACCCATGGGTTTGAGTAGCTGGATTGTTTGCTCCATCGCATGAATTCAGTTCACACGAACATTCTGTCCACCATGGAAATTGAAGAAAATATCCATTTGGCTGATGGTAGCCTAAACCTTCCTAGAGAATGACTACTCTCGGACAGATTTTTCGGGCATTTCCTCCAAGAAGAAACTCTGGTATTGGAACAAAAGGACAAACTGTTGCTACTGCAGTATTGCCATAAGTAAAAGGCATCTTGAACAGCATTGCACGCATACTGAAAAGAAGGAACATTAACACCCAGTTCTGCCCTCCCAAGAAAATAGGACAATTGATGAGCAATGTCAAAGATCCAATCTTCACCACAGATCAACCTAGAGTTTATGGTGTTCATGTTATCGTTGTGGCAGAATCTCTATATCGGTCAAACTGACAGGCCTGCATAAACTAGGCTTATGGGATATGCTAGAAACATCCAAAATGATTAACAGAGCATGCCATCTGCATGGGTCACAACACAAACTTTGAGCATGCTGAGGTTGTTAAAATCGAATATGATTGTTGATCAAGGTGCATGATGGAAGCAATAGTAATCCACTGCAATCTTTCAGCATAAACAGAGTTGATGGGTATCAGCTGAGCAACATTTGGCATCCCCTTGTAATACCAGGGGAATGGAAACGCTCAAGACAGCGCAATTCGCGTACCATCTTGTAAAATTGCAAGCAACCAACAGAAAGAATTAAACAGTGCTAGTGACCACCATGCTGATGTTACAAGGCCAAGGAGAAGCCACAACTAGCAACATCTGAACATCTTCCTTATCTGAAGGTGCAGTTACGAAGCCATGAAAATAGTCACCAACCAAAACTTACCACAAAGGTAAGATTTATTGTTTTTGTTTTTGTTTTGTTTTGTTTTTGTTATTTTGCATTATGCAGTGGTGAACCAAAAGGTTTAGTAAACATGAACTCTATCTCCACAAAAGTATTCATAATATTTTAACTAGCACTTTTTGGGGGAGGTGGGCTGGGGGTAGGGGTACACATATCCCTTTAACATTTGGAAACTACATAGGAAAAAAGTACATTTTCACTGTTTTGAAATCGCTGCCAGACAAATTACTAAGACTGGAAGACGTTACACATTGTTATACAAAATCAGAAATTTTAGTGTTGTATAGTGGCTATACTGTTAATATAATTCCTAAGAGACAAATCCTAAGATGTTTCAAGAATAGGCTTCCGTACAGAGAAGAAATGTCCATCATCTATACTGTCCCTTTTTAAAACCATGGGCAACATCCCAGTTTCAACAAGCGAGTGTGAAGGAAGCTTCTCACAATTGAATTGGATCATGACTCCAACAAGAGCATCACTGCATTTAAACAAAATTACAGACCTTTCATTTATCAAGTTGATTAGCCCTCCTCTAATCCTTTTAAAACCCAAGGATTGTCTGAATTCATGGTTTCTGAAAGGACAGTATCTGGCGATTGACACCAAAAGCAAGGGAAAAATAGTAGTGATCTTGCTCCACTGCCAGTTTGAAACGTGTTATAAGCACATCAGCAATAACAGACATTACCAGTACTTATTTATAATTGCTTGTATGTTCTTTTTATGTAAATTGTAGATGGTGATGTTTTTTCGAGTTCAAACAGCGAGTGCCCCATAAATTTCTTTTAGAAAAGAAGCACTGATTTTAACCATCATTAGGTTTGAAAGTGCTACCTTAATTAAAGCCATGGCCACTAACTTTCCAACTCTAGCACTTTCCCATCCTTTCATCACCAAAAAACCTTCTATGTATTAGTGTGATATGAAACTGCTGGTAGGAGAAGAAAAGAAAAAGATGACAACACAGTAAATATTCCATATATTGGGAAGTGTAGGTGTTCTGTTTGCTTAATTTATAATTCACCCTTTGATACACTTGCAGTTTCAGTTTATACCTTTCAAATAAGTTCCCATTCTAATTCAATAGTAGGATGAGGTAAAATAATTTTTGAATCATAATTTGTTCTGAAAATACAAAAAAGGAGACAGAAATTCAAGAGAGATAAATAGGACTATGGAAGTTTAAAAAGGAGAAAACTAGGGAGGAGTATCTGAAAGTAGTAAAGGAAAACATACCAAAAATTGGAGAGGGAAAATGGAGAACATATTACAGGTGATAAATATCATTCTTGATCCGTATTGATGATATTTGATTGGAATAATAACAATAAGTTAATTTTTTTATTTCACCACCTAATCAATACAATAAGTCTTGTCTTAGTTGATTTACTTTGGCATGTACCTTATTGTTATTATTCCAATCAAATGGAGAACATTCAGAAACACACTAAATGAAGCAGCAGAAGTTGTATGTGGAAGGATTAGTACATAGAAAAGATGGAAGGAAACCATGTGGTGGAATGATAGAAAGATGATATCATCGGTGGTTTTGTGAATATATTTCATATGACTTAGTATCCCAATCTTGGCATGAAACATACGTCCACACAGATCACATGAAATGGGTCGGTGAGGGCGGAACTGATCTTGATGGAGCTTCCATGCTTGTTGTTTATCCTCTTTTCATTGCCATCGTTCCTCTTCAAACACCGAAAGTGATGTAGAAACAGTGTGGCGGCCAAAGTGTACAATTCTCAGCAAGCGTATCCCAGAATTGAGTGTTAATTCAAGCTCTTTTCATAGTATGCTTTAGCTGATGCTTGAAATGCCTCAAAGGGGCTCCATGAGGTCTTGTGCCAGAACAGAGTTCACCATACAGAAATTGACGAGGAAGCCTGGTTTCACTCATGCGATGGACGTGCCCTATCCATCTGAGACAGTGGCCAATGATGGTAGCATGTGCTTTCTCAAGAACTGCAAGGTTGGTGAACCGGTTCTCCCATTTGTTGTTCAAGATGGATCTAAGTCTTTACAGATGGAAGCGCTCTAGCTTTTTGATATCCTGACGGTAGAGGGTCCACGTTTCACAACCGTAAAGCAGTGTTGATATGACAACAGCATGGTAAACTATGATCTTGGTATGCATTGTAAGGTCCTTATTCATGAAGACACTATGGGATAAGTGTCCAGATGCTGAGTGGGTAGCACCTGTTCTCACCTTGTGAGCAGTTAGCATTTGTTGGGTGGATACTTCCTAGATATAAAAAGTGGTCGACCTGCTCCAGTGGAGTATCCACAATGGAGATATTAAAAGATGGTTTTCTGAACGGTAATGGAGAGACCAAAATGAATGCAAGCACTCTTACAATAACTGACTGACTGTTGCAGATCTCAGGTGTGAGAGCAGGTGCAGCAGCATCATCTGCATACTGCAATTCTGTAATGGAGGAAATCGTAGTAAGCTTTTGGGAGCAAAGTCTAGCCGGATTGAATAGTCCCCCATCGAAGTGATATCTGACCTTTACACCTTGGTTGTCTGCACATGTTCTATATACCATGGCAGCTAGATAAAAAGCGAAGAGTGTTGGAGCAAGCACACATCCTTGTTTCAATCCATGAAATGCTACAAAATGCTGTGGACAGCCAAAGTGTTTCAGTACTGTCCACATAGCTGGTCTCGGGACTGAGTCGAAAGCCTTTTCCAGATCATAGAACACTAGGTGTAAAGGAGTCTATTGCTCTTTGCATTTTTCCTGGATTTGCCTTGCACAGAAGATCATATCTGTTGTACTTCTGGACGTTCGAAAACCACACTGCGACTTGGGTGGGATCCTCTCGGAAATAATCTGCAGGCAATTGAGCAAAGTTCTAGCAAGAACCTGCTATAGATAGTAATGATACTAATGATATACCGCGATAGTTGCCACTAACACTACGATCACCTTTTTAAAAAAGAGTAATGATAGAATCATTTTTACGGTCACCAGGTTCTTCGCAGGTTTCCCATATTAAGAGGATAAGAGTATGAAGTCTGGTCTTTAGAGGTAGGCATCCACTTTGAATCAGTTCCAGAGGAATGTTAATTGGGCCAGGAGCCTTGCCAGGTTTCAGTTTACTGAGAGCAGCATTGAATTCCTTGAATGTTGGTGGAAAAACCATACATGGTTGTTGGGGGTGTAGAGGCACATTATCGAGAAAGTCTTCAGCAGCATTTGAACTCCTATTGAGAAGAGTGGAGAAATGTTCTTTCCAGCGTTCTAGGATTTCTTGACTATCAGTAATAGTGGTAGCATTATCAGCAGCTTTCATTGTCCGGAGGAGGAGCGAGTTGGGCCATATAACACCTTTATTCCTGCATAGCAGTTACGCAGACATATTTTGCAGTCCCTGAGCTTTCTGCTGCCACCAGTTGTTCTTTTTCTCTGTTATTTGCCCCTGACATTTACACTTGAGTTTGAGAAAGTGCGCTTTCTCTGCATCTGAAGGTGGATCTTGAAGAAGGGATAGATGGGCTTCTCGTTTAGCATTGATGACACACAAAATCTCTTTGTTGTTGTCATCAAACCAGTCGTGTCTTACATTTTTCTTAAAACCAATGGTTTTCTCAGCTGATTCTGTGATTACCTTCTGCAGTATAGCCCATTCCTGCTCTACCTTCTTTGTGTTGACTGGAGCACTTGCCAGCATATTGTGGAAATTCATGGCAGTGGGTCCATTTCGAACTTCCACCTGGATGGGGTTTAAAAATGCCTGGGTGGTTTACACAAAGACTGATTCTAAGACGAGAGAATAGCAACTTGTGATTTGTCCAGCAATCGTCAACATTTCTTGCTGTCCTGGTGATAAGGACATCCTTTCCATCACATTGTCGAGCGATGCTGTAATCAAGGATGTGCCAGTGCTTAGAGCGAGGGTGTATCCATGTGGTCTTGAGCGATTAGGTAGGTGAAACTGTGTGTTAGTTATGAAAAGTTCATGTTCGCTACATAGACTGAGAAGCAGCAATTCATTGGCATTGCAACTACCGAGTCCTTACATTTTCCCATAGCAGATTATCCTTCCCAACTCTAGCATTGCAGTCACATAGTAGGGAGAGTTCGTCCATTAGAGATGGTTGTGGAATGCAAGTTATAGAACTGGTTTTTAGCATCTTCATCAGCATCTAATGCAGGAGCATAAGCAGAGTTGAGAGTCATGTAACTATCTCTGGAGAGTATACAGAGAGTCATAAGTCTTTCACTAACTGCAGTTGGAACAAGTTGGTGATTAGCAATGATATTTGTCTTCGTGGCAAATCCAACACCATGAATACGATTCTCTCCATCCTCCTTACCCTTCCAAAAGTTGATATATCCTGAGCTGGATTCACTAACTTGGCCTTCACTGGATAATCTTGTTTCAGTCAAGGCAGCTACATCAATATTCAATCTAGAAAGCTCACGGGCAACAAGAGCTGTTCTTTCAGGGCTCTCTGAACAAGGTGATTTTCGTCTTGGCATTGGACGTGTCCAAACCATTTCAGCTGTTCTTTGTCCATTTTATCAGTTATCGCAGAGGCTCCCATCAGTCTACAAATGTGAGCTCTTTTCTTAATCTTCCCATGACATACCCATTGACCAACAAAGCATTCTCATTTTGGCAACGTGCAGTTTCTGATTATGCTTGGCCTGCCTGGTCCACATCTTTTCACTGTATGTCATTGCTGATCTGATCATAGTGTTATAAACCATGCCTTCGTTTTTTTCAAGCATTCTTTTATCACACATCCCGCCCATTACCGATTGCCACTTTAGCCAACCAACATTGATTTGGTGTCAAACATCAGCATCCGCTGTTTTTACCTGGCCGTTGATGATAGATCCAAGGTACCGGAATTCATCTACTAACTTTAAAACATTGGAGACATCGCCCATAGAAAATAAGGGCGCATTATTTCATTGCTGCTGACAGAACTCGGAGAATCTACGGACGCATGATTTCACTGTAGCTAGAAATAGTAGCCACCGTTTCAGTGAGCTGTGACCTCACCAAATACTGTTGGATGCTTCTATAAGTACAAAATCTACTAGTTATGAACAGAAGTCAAGAGTTCTTCTTTCAAGGCGTTTATAACACAGTCATGTTCCTCCATAACCTGAGGCTGTGTCATTGTTCACTTTCAACTGTGAAATGAGCAGGAAAGTATGTGCACACAGACAGGAAGAGAGTATGTTCAAGAGGCAGGCTTGTTTGTGTCATTCTTGTGAATACCTTAGCATGTCTAATTCAAGTGTGTGAAGTTTAGACAGTTGGATGTTCTTATGGAAGACCCGGGTTTTGAAATTGAGGACAAAGATAACAATTACATACCAAGTGAACATGATGATTCTGACGTTTCAGGCATGTAAACTTAGATAATGAGCTAATTTCAAATTGGTGTGAAGTGGGTTTTGTAGTATAATTTTATATCGTTCCCTAAAAATTTAGGTTCTTTCCCGTGTACAGATGACAACCTGCAGCAACTCAATGAAAGCCAGTCATCAAGTGACAAACGCCAGGAAAGAAAATTACTGGTTGGAAACAAGGATACCTGTGCTAATAGATCAATTAGATTAGAATCTGTATTAGTGTGTTTTAGTAGATGTGTCCTCAGTATTTGTCAAATTTCAAAATATTAACCTAACTGCCATTCATAACTGCATCAGAAATGTTTTCATTTGTAGAACTGATTTTCTTCATAAATTTATTTTTAAAAATTGCTGCACTATTATGATAATTAAAACTCATTTTTTTGTATAGAGGAAAGTGTGATCTTTCTAAATAATCCAAAAGTTATTACAATCATTGCTTTCCCTAGTATTTAAAACTTTTCAAAAACCATTCAAAATCCTGCGATTTCTGGAGGGTAGCACAATCAAATATGGCCATCTCCAGTGTGTTAAGGGCATATCATCCAGGAAAACTATATGATGTGGGCCAATATGATTTGGATTGGAAAAATTGTTGATATGTATATACTTGATCTTCGTCCCACTATCAGTCTGTGGCTCTCCAGTACTGGCCTTCATCTCTCAAGAACCTCTTCAACCTGCTCTCTTGTTTCACCAATCAAGACTGGATTGTCCACATACAAAATGCTCCATGGTAACTCATGCACAAGATGTTCGTTGAGGTAGTGTGTGACCAAATAAAACAACAATGGACTAAGCATAAACCCTCGTAAAAGCCAGCACTCACAGGGAAACTATCAGACTCCCTAACTCTGCTCTTGATCTTAGTGAGTGGCATTTCATAGGTCTTTTGCACTGCATTTGCCAGCCGCTGTGGCGCATTTTGGCTTCGTAAGGCGTTGCAAACCAATTCTCTGCGAACTTGGTCATATGCTTTTTCTATATCAACAAACACTGCATGAGAATCTTCTTTAAGTTCCCTCTTCTTTTTTGTTATAATTCAAACTGCCTGGATCACATCAGTAGTTGACCTTCCTTGAACAAATCCATACTGGTCACTGTGAATTTCGACTAGTTTTTGAATCCAGTTCATCAATGTACATTCCCAGATCTTAAGTGTGTTAATTTAATTCCTCGATAGTTCCCACATAATCACCCTTGTTACCGATCAAGTTGGCTGTGCGGTTAAGGTCGTGCAGCTGTGAGCTTGCATTTGGGAGATAGTGGGTTCGAATCCCACTGTCGGCAGCCCTGAAGATGGTTTTCCGTGCTTTCACATTTTCACACCAGGCAAATGCTGCGGCTGTACCGTAATTAAAGCCACAGCCACTACCTTTCCAGTCCTATCCCTTTCCTATCCTTCTGTTTTCAGAAACCTTTGATGTGTTAGTGTGACGTTAAACAAGTAGCCAAAAAAGAAAATCGCCCTTATTCTTGATAATTGGTACCACGAAACTTTCCCAGAGTTGAAATGGAAGAGAGTCGCCAACTTTCAGCTTGCTGAACATTCGTGGCAGCCACAAATATCTATCTTCACACAGATTTTCTGAGGGTATGTCGTCAGAGCCAACAGCACATCCCTGTTTCATCGTCATCACCACTTCTTCCACCCTTGTTTTAGTTACCTGCTGAACTGGTCCTTCTGTGGGGTCGGATTCCTCTTCTTCTTGATGGGGGAAATTCCTCATTGTAAAGCACTTCAAACTATTCTTTCCATCAGTTGTTAATATGGGCTTCTTTTGTCAGTAACGTGCCTTGTTTGTTGTTAATGCATATCTGGAAGGCACAGCTTGCAACTGTTTACACCACTGGAATGCCATCTTGTACATTTCGCTTGCACTATTCAACTCTTTCAACCCTTTGTACAGTCTACCCTAGATACAAGTGTAATAGACTGATATAACTTGAAAACAGTATTCTTTAACAGATGGGTAAATAATGCCAATATCAAGTTTGAATTATTATTATTATTATTATTATTATTATTATTATTATTATTATTATTATTATTATTATTATTACTTGTGAGGTATGGCTATGAAGTGTTAACATCCATTTAGTATTATTATTATTTATGGACGATCTTATTATTTATGAGGTTATGTTATGAAACATGTGCTGTGTATATTTATATTAATATGAGTTTAGGTAATGTAAGAACTCGTAATTAATAGTATATAATTTATTATTACCTGTATATATGATGTATAATCCACTACAGTATTGTGCAACACACTGTAATATCCAGAATGGCATATCTTTGACACTAGATGGTTGTAGAAAGTTCTTTACATTATAACTAGGCTGTTAGGCACTCTAGAATTTACAAGAAGATATGTTGTGACATATCTTTCTTGAAGCCTGGCCAGGCAACATATATAAGAAGGCGGTCTTGATGGTGTAGTGGAGTTATTGTTTAACAGGAGTTGTTTTGATGAGACTTGTGTAGAAGTTGTGCGAGCAAGTGTTTGAAGTATGTGAATTGATTTTGTTGAGTTCTTAGTTGACATGCCTCTGGTGCAGTCGTCTTCGTATTCTTTGTGATAGGCAGTTGTTCAGTATGGTGGTTTATTGATGTGTGACAAACGTATAACAGTTTGTAAATAAATTACTGTACACAACTGACAGCATTTTGTGTTCGTCTTTGTGGATACATCACCCTGTGCGTGACATTTCGCTACTGCCGCTGCTTCTTCTGCCTCTGTTTGTGCCTTGGTGTATTGCACTCTGAATATGACTCCATCTGGGTTACTCTGTTTTTTTCCACCATGCTTTGATTGCCACTTTCTTGTCCTTCAGCTTTGATTGAATAGCATCTTCCCACCACCAGGTTTCTTTTTCTACCTGTAATATTCTTCTTCATACCCCTTGATGCTGCTTCCTCTTACCAACACAGAATCTTTGAAGTGGCATCCACATTTCTTGCCCATTCAACTCGGCACTAATAGCAAAAAAAAATTCTGAAAATGGCTTTCACATCTTCAGTAAATGTGTGGGTCCTCTCCTCATCTTTTAGCATAAACCATTTGAACTTTACCCATGGTATAACTTGCTTCTTATGAAGGGGTTTCTGCAGCCTCATTTCAGCTAATAAAAGGTGATGTGATATGAGAGACTCACTTGGAATCACTTTACAATCCACAAAATATCAAAGTAACTCCTTGAGGCACAAGACATAGGCTAGCCGTGTCTATGCAATAGCATTTCAGGATTGTGATTTGTAAGTGACAAGGTGTTTATCCATTTTCTGGAAGTTTGTGTTGACAGTGGCCAAATCATATGCCAGAACAAGGTGTAAAGGCTCCTGTCCTTGATCATGTTTTGAACCATAGCCAAAGCTACCATGACACTCTTTATAGTGAGGTACGGTTCTGCCAACATATCAATTGAAGTCCTCACTGATAGCATTTCACTCGTATGGTGAGAACTTTTGCAAAAGTTGCTTAGACTATTCCCAGAAGGTCTGCTTGGTAACTGCATCCTGTCCAGACTGCAGTGCATATGCAGAGATTATGTTCCATGTACTGTCTTTCTTCCACCACCAATTTTATTGACTTCAGTTGATTACACACTCGATTTTCTCCATTTGGTCCATTTTTTATAACCATTGTAGAAAACTTTTTCCATCTAATGTTTCTGGCTTAGCTCCCATCCATTTCTACTCTTGATTACAAGCAGTGTCAACACATCTCTGTTCCAGCACTTCTGCTAGTTCAGCTGTCTTTCCTGTCAAGACCAATGTTCCATATTATGGTGCTTATTTTCTGCTGCTGCAGCTCTTTTCTTGTCTCGCTGATGTAATGAGACTTCCAGCCAAAGAATGGTGTGCTGGTATGGGGCACACTTTTTATGGATAGGCAACCTATTTTGAACCTCACTTTTGCAGGGAGGCAACCTATTCTGTTCACCATTTATTTTGAATACTCTCTTCATATTAGATCACAATTTGGCTAGGGATTTTTATAGCCGGTTGCCACCTGATGGCAACCCAGAATAATCCTCCGACTAGGCCTGACCCTTCACCACTCCTCTTGCTAATACTGGGGGATTAGCAGAAACTTGTTGGTAGCAACTCCGCTGGAGTTCAGACGCTACCTGAAGGATCTTAGTGGCATTTCCTCCATTGAGAGGCCTTCACCCTCCTAAAGAAGCTCATCCGTCCCAAGCCGTTGGCTCCTTCAGGTTGTCAGGTTATTTCCTCCTGCCTAACACTTGGTGTTGAGAAGCCGACTGCATGGTGTACTCCATTACCATAGCAGGATATTTCGTATAAAATAAGGACTAATTACCAAAAGATAATTTTAAAAATACCTTATAATCCTGATTACTACCCATACATTTTTTACAGAAATATTACTCCTTAAATTCATGTCGTCTCCTTGTTGTCTATGAAGAAACGTTGACATCCTTTCATCGCCACATTATTTCTTTGTGGAGGCAAATTTCCAATTTGCTTTCTCAAATTGGGAATGCTGATCAGATGGTCATTTATTTTGAAATGCCACTAGATAATACGGTTCACATTAAGGGCACTAAAAGCGTTACTTTCAGGACAGGTGGTAACAAAAAGCAATGCTGCACGGTAATGTTATGCATGTGAGTTGACGGAAGCAAACTTCCTCCATGTGTGGTTCTGAAAAGAAAAATACTTCCAAAAGGAAATTTGCCGTCTAGTATTTTTGTTTGAACGCAAGAATCCAGCTGGTTGGACAGTGACCTAATTAAGGACTGGGTGAAGTTTGTTTGGCAACGTCGCCCAGGTGCTTTATTGCAGAAAAAGAGCCTGCTAGTGCTCGACAGTTATCGCAGGTACACTACAGACGCCATAAAGGAATTGATTAGTAAAGGAAAAACTGATCAGGCAATAATTACAGGAGGGCCGATCTCTATGCTACAGCCATTGGATATTTGTATGAATAGGCCTTTCAAAGCTGCATTGAAACAACTTTACACCAAGTGGATGGCCTCTGCCGACGATCATGAACTGTCACCAACTGGATATGCATATGGATAAAAACTTCATGGGATTGCATCTCCAACGACTTGGTGAGGAAAAATTTCAAGAAATGTGGAATTTCAAATTCTGTGGATGGAAGTGAGGACAACTATGTGTGGGAAGGTGACAGTGATCAAAGTTCCGATTGTGGTAGTTCTGACAATGTTGAATCGTGACTGATTTTTACTTGGAACTAGTTTTATTTCTCATTGTGGTGTTTTTAATGTTTTTATTACTTGTAAAGTGTTTTAAATTAGCAATTTTGTGACACATTTACAGAAATTTAAAAATTGGTAAGTAAACATGTGCTTTTTTCCCTTTTTTAAATTTTTGTTGTTAAAAATTCAGCTCTTCGGGTCTTATTCAGTGGTGGTATTTGAGATTATACGGTATGCAAACATATTTTAAAATTTATCCAAAGTCGCAATATCCCCATACATAATATTTAGATTAGATTAATATTAAAGATGGTATTTATGATTTCTTTGCTCTCTTTGTGCTCGGACTTGCCTTTCAACCCCGTTTCCTTTAACTCGAATCCCAAAATGAGTTGTTAAGATCTTAATGCTCTACCATTAACTTAAATACTAAGGCAGAACAGACCTAGCAGGGCTTAATCCGTAAAAATTATGGTGATAACATAATTACTTTACCTTCACTACACTGTATGGAAGATGAACTAATTATCTCACCACAACACTTTCTACCATCAATACAGTCATCCTTGGTAGAGTCACAGAGCACGTAAACCATGTTCGACAAGCAACTGTAGAAAATACTCCATTGACTAATTTGTTCATCTTCAAAAAGTGCAGTGATATTGCATTAGTTGTATATTTTATCATAATTATTGAAATTTCAAGAATTCAGTTCCATTATGTTAATTTTATAATTATCTGCCATAATTATAAAAATTAATTTATTTGATTCTTATCATGTCCATTCTGAAATGTAAAGTCATAAATTGTATTAAGCAAGTTGATTAGCTACATGTTCAAGTTCCCCAATATTCAAACTGGAACTGCATGATTTTATCTGGAGATAGAATACATCAGTATTGTAATGTTTGTTTCAACATTTTATCTTTTTCTATGGCTGTTTCTTCTCTTCTCCTCCTTCTTGCTCATTCTTAGGAAAGTACCAGCATCATAGTCTTTCAGCTTTTATATTCTCTTAGTAGCTGTAAATTTTCTCTTCTGAACTACTGTAGCATACAAAAGTTAAGCATAACTAAATATGCAGAAGTATTTTAATGAATGAACTGTCAGAATTGTACAAACATGGTGGAAATTAATGACAAGATTTTCTGATAATCATTAAAAATTACAGTGACCTAACAATATTTCCCTATTTCAGAGACACACAACCTATATAAGCATCCTTCTTCAACAAACAGAAAAGAAGTTAATATTGGGTGTGACCACCCGTAACGGCCATACGCACCTCATAACAATGTGGCATACTCTCTTATGAGATGGTTCAAAAGCTCTTCTGGCATTTGGTTCTATTCTTCACAAAGAGCAGTGTGGAGCTCTGGAAGTGTCCTTGAGGGAGGCGGGTGAACTGCAACTCATCTCCCTACTCGCTGCTTGATGTTAGGCAATGATGAAACAAACCAATGGATCTCTATTGGTGCTTTTACCCTGGAGCCCAGCTGCCTATGCTGCCACATCGATAGTCTCAAACACATTTGTTTTCGGAGCCAGGTACATCTCCGGCTATCCTGTAACCTAGACTGTGATTGGTTCTTCCAAGGTCTCCAGCTCTTCCTTTCTCTGCACTCCATGCAGATGTTCTGTGATCAGTGATTAAAAAAAAATGCTATTTGTTCGGGGCGGTGTATAGGTCTTTTGCCCCTACTTGCACCATATGATATGAACCTGCGTGTAATTGGAATTGTGGAAGTGTAGAGTGTTGAATATGAGGAAAGGACCGTTAAGGAAGACACAAACACCCAGTCCCCAGGCCAGGGATATTAATCAATTACAATTAAAAACCCCTGACCCGGCTGGGAGTCAAACCCGGGGCCGCCGGGTGACAGGTGAATGTGTTGCCTCCTACACCGCGGGGCCGGACGTGATCAGTGATTACTAGCTTTCTGAACCTGATGTGGTCTTGTGTTGTGGTGTTTCGTTTCTGTTATGAGTGACAATTTTTAAACAAATTCTGATATCAGCTGTCTTCAAACGAAATGTTATTAAGAACCTGCGGCAAATGGATCATCATAACAGGTTCAAAATGGATAAACTATGGAATAACGAGCAGCCAGTAGACGTCGTCATCCAATTTATGAGGGATAGTGAGTGGCCTGCTTTATCATGTTTTAAAGTGAAGTTTGTTTACTTTTAACTCTTACTTTATTATTAACTATGCTTTCATTGTATTGACTATATTTTTATCAATCTTTGTGTATTTTAAATATGCTTTTTATCTTTTAATTTGAATTAAACATATGATTTTAAAGGGTTCAGAGGGTGAACTCCGTATTTCACTCTCTTCCTTTTTGTAACGTACCGCTGATGAATTGGAACTATCACTCTCAGAGATGAGAACATTTTCTCAGGATGAATTTTCCACTACAACTGAGAGCTGCCAGCAACATGAGTGCAGGAATACTGCAGGGTAAAAGCTTCATGGTGGGCAGCCTGACTGTAGTCAGTAGCGAGGTGCTAGGGTGAGCATCCATGTGCCAACAGCGAAGCTGTAGCATAAATGTACCTTAATGCATCCCAGGTATGGTCCATAGGGTAAAAGTTTAGAGATCTTGGTGGCCAGTCCTTGCAAAGGATATCTTCACCTTCAAGAAAATCATCAAGCAGTTTGGCTCTATGCGGATGTGCATTGTCTTTCATGAAGATGAAGTCTGAGCCGACTGTGACTCTGAAAATTCCTACATTTTGTTTGTGTATCCCACTCTGTAGTTCTGGCCATTAACCACACCCCCAGTGAAGATGTGGAGCTCCGTACATGCATTGAGCATGATACCTGCCTACACCAGTATCCCACCACCAAACTGATACTTTTTTTTCGTAAGAAGAAAGATGGTGGTACTCACCCAAACTTCTTCATAAACTGAATCTCACACTTTGTTCATATCACCAGATGTACCATCCTCTTCTATTCCAAAGGTACTGATTTTACTACTGCCCCATTCTGAAGAAATTTTCACTTTCATCTGTTTTCCTGGCCCTAAACTCGTAAACTCATAGCACACCGTACAACCTAGCATTTTATTTTGCACATAAAGCCACTCATTTCTCTGGAAGAAGTCGTTTTTCTGAGTTAAAGTCCAACAGTCTGGCCCATTATGGTCAGAATAAAATTATTTCCCTCTTGAACTGCAGTAAATCTGTTGGTACTTGCAATGTTTTCTTCACATTCACTTGATTCACTGTTCACATGTTCAGGAGATTCTTCTAAAGAATCATCATGCTTTCTATTACTGCGCACGGGACAAATAAGTAGTTCTATTATTCATTTTACTTCTCTAATTTGTGAACGATGTGCACGCCTTGCTCCTACTAAATATCTATGAACTCGCTTGCCTCAGCAGCACAAAAGAAGTGTTTATACTTTTCAGACTATTTAAACACAATAAACGCAGTTAAATTTAAATATACATTAACCCCAGATTAACTATGACGGTTAGCTGTTCACTAGTTGTTTGCTGCTTCGTTGGTATTAAAGGCACTTGATGCAATTCAGATACTGTTAGATTTTACTTGACAAGAGCAGTTCGTTTGAAGAGGAGTGGGAAAAACCAACCCTCTACTCTATTGTATTCCATTGACACTGAGAAGGCGGTGACATGGCTAAGCCGGGAGACAAACTTGAACCTTTTTATTTTGATGTTTTATATGGTTTATATTTCATTTTCATTATTCCTGGATTATTTATATGATTACAATTGGAAATTTTAATTTTTTTTTTTGCTAGGGGCTTTACGTCGCACCGACACAGATAGGTCTTATGGCGACGATGGGATAGGAAAGGCCTAGGAGTTGGAAGGAAGCGGCCGTGGCCTTAATTAAGGTACAGCCCCAGCATTTGCCTGGTGTGAAAATGGGAAACCACGGAAAACCATCTTCAGGGCTGCCGATAGTGGGATTCAAACCTACTATCTCCCGGATGCAAGCTCACAGCCGCGCACCTCTACGCGCAGGAAATACTCTTAGGGAAAGTTTCATATAAAAAAAAAAAAAAACGACAAATAATATCTCGTTACTCACTCCGTAGCAATCATATAAACAAATATCGTAAGCACCATCATATCATTAACAAACACAATTATTTTCGATCAGTTTTTGGCGTTCATTCATTGTTATTAAATTAAAATTCGAAGATTTTTTTTTGTGGGGGGTCTTTTTTCTAATGTGTGACTTTATAGAGAAGTGTTAATAGCATTTTATAGTAACAAATCTTAAGGTTAGGGAATGCGCATTGTCTGCACGCCTGGTGGTTGTAATACACAGTCTACATTTAGTGTTGTATTAATCTCAGTTTAATCGCACAGACTTGGTAGTTGATAAATTATAAGAACATAAGCTGATAAGGAAAATCAAATTAACAAATCACAAAGCTTGTTAACATCATCGTATTACATTTTATGACATGGAGACGGAATTTGTGAAGGCCAGTAATGAAGCAGCAGATTCTTCAAGTGTTGTAGATCATATTGCAAGCTTCCAAAATAATTTTTGAATGGAAAACCATGATTACCCTGTCCCCACTGCGACAAACACTACATGAAACTCAATACGCACATAGGTCGATCTCATCCTGATATCCATCGCAAAATAATAGTACAGAGACAGCCTACCATAAACCACTGTGCCACTTCACAAGGTGATAAAACATACAACAACGAAGAATTTCACTCTCAAAATGAGAGTAGAAAATGGTGGGAGCAATAGATGAATATAAAAAGAGCTTGAACCTGTGGAATTTTATTGAACCTGTGGAATTTTAAGTTTTCTTATGGAATGGGCACAGATCAGTTCGACAAGTCTGTCGACGAATTTGCTGTTTTTAGCCGAAGCCATAGATCTTCTACCAAATCCTAAACACCTGGCAAAAAAAAAAAAAAAAAAAAAAAAAAAAAAAACTTTGAGGCAAGAAAAATTAAGAGAGATGCAAAGCTACAGAGAACTTACAAGCAACACTCAAATCTGCAGAGGGCAACAAATAGACATAAAGAAAAGAGATGTAATAAGTACCGATATCAAAAAATGCAGTATTTCTATTACAGTCAGTGAAGAAAATCCATCAGAAACACTCTGAACGACCAAACGACTCACTGTATGGCTGATATCGAGGATATTGAGAATCATTTTTCATCTATTTTTGCCACACCTAACAACTGTAAACGCAAACATTACTACGACCTGCTGACTGAAAGGAAACGTGCTGTACAAGACCAGACCTTCGATGTAACGGTGCACAAGAACGAGGTAATCCTGGCTATGACACGAATGGCTGTGGACACGTCTGCCGGACCCGACAGAGTTCTAGTCAGAGCTGTCAAAGATGATATGGCATCAACTATCATAGCTAAAATATCTACGATAATGTTACAGACAGGGCATGTTCCATTACTGTTCACAAAGGTGCGCACCATTTTGTTACCTAAAAATGGAGATCCAACAGAACTGTCAGACTGGAGGCCAATCACTATATGTTCAGTCCTTCGTCGTGTCATCGAGAAGGTCTTTGACGCAAGATCATGGAGTTACGTCCAATTTAGCGAACATCAAAGAGGATTCGTCAAATCACCTGGCACCATCATAAACACTGCTTTACTCAGATCTGTGTTAAACTCAGCAAAACACAACAAACAAGATGTTACTCTGGTCTTCCTAGACACAAGCAAGGCTTTCGACAATGTGGGCCATTTATACTTAAGGAAAACGTTAGCTATGTCAGCTGCGCCAAGCAAGCTGAGCAATAAATTTACAAGCTGCAGGAGAATAATACAACTCAGATCCAGGCCAATTTCAATAAAACAAATCCCATTAAATTACGCCGTGGTGTAATGCAAGGATCCCCATTGTCACCAGTTTTATATAATCTCACAACAGATCACATTTTTCGAGATATCGGTGAAAAAGAACTATGTGACATGCATGGTTATTCTCTTGCCAACAGACTGCAACCTGCAAGGATAAGGTTATTGGAGGAAAAAACCGAGACTCTGCAGGAGAACTGACGAAATTAGCTTTACAAAGGTTTTGTGAACTTGGTCTAATAATAAACCCTGAAAAATCTAAAGTTATTAATATCAGTAATACTTTATTAATGGTAATACCATTTTACATAACAGTAGAGAAGGATAAACAAAACAAAACACACTAAAAAGAAAGTTCAATGGAGTATAAGTAGAAAAAATATGTACAGATATATACACAGGTTATATTACAAGTAATCACAGGAAAGTAATAGCCAAATTTGGAGATTATGTAAGTGATTTCTCAATTTTGACAATGAGCAGTTAAATATATCAATATCCAGTTTGTTTAGAGATCTTGACATTCGTTCAATTGGCCCATTGAATGCGTAGTTAGTTCTATGCCAGACAGTGTATTCTTGAACCTTGTGCGTCTGTCTGGTACATGTACGTTAATTTTTGCAAGGAGTTGTGAACAATTCACCAAGGAATGAAGCAATTTAAAAACGAAGAGTGTATCCAATAATTCACGGCGTTGTGACAGGCTATGATTATTTAAGGACTGTTGAAAGGATGTATAATCAACATTATCATATGAGAATCCTGCTCTACATGAATATAAACGAAGAAATTTATGTTGTACTGAATCTAATCTATGGATAGAGGTCTGATGAGAAGGGTTCCAAACAGGTGTACAATATTCTAGTATAGGGCGTACCATAGACACATACAGCAATCGATAGGTAGCTAAGTTTGAAAATTCTCTAGAATATCTAGTAATGCGACCCAATCTTTGAAATGCTTTCTTACAAATATTTTCAATATGTTCATTAAACGATAGGTTATAACTGAGTAAAACACCAAGGTCATTAACTTGTGAAACAGGAGTTAGAATGTTGTTATTACTAAATTTGTACTGAAATGATATTTTCTTCATGTTTTTAAAAAACGATTTTATTTTACATTTCTCATGATTAAGTTTCAACCTGTTTTGAATGCAATACTTTTCCATATGATGTAAATCTTCTTGAAGTTTTAAACAATCAAGTGGACAATTAATTTGCATAAAAATTTTTGCATCGTCAGCAAACAAAAGCAATTCAGAATTCTTAAGTATATTTTTAATGTCATTTATGTAGAGAGTAAAAAGTAAGGGCACAAGGTGAGACCCTTGAGGAACTCCACTGGTAACAATAATAGGTGCAGAAAAATTATTCCTTATTTTAACAATCTGCAGGCGATTTTTAAGATACGATTCAAACCAAGAGAGGAGAGGCCCATTAATTCCGTAGCCTGTTAATTTTTGCAGCAAGATATCGTGATCGACAGTGTCAAAAGCTTTTGAGAAGTCTGTATAAATGCAGTCCACTTGGGAATGGTTCTCTATTGCATCCAAGAGGAACTGATAGAATAAAAGAAGATTGCTACAGGTTGACCGTCCTGAAAAGAATCCATGTTGCTCATCAATGATGATGTTTCTAAAGAGAGGTGTGATTTTGTCAAGAATTATTGAGTCAAAAATTTTGGAAATATGAGAAGAAATTATAACTGGTCTATATTGTTTTATGTCAGTTTTATCACCATTTTTGAAAACTGGACTAACAAATCCTTTCTTCCATTCCACTGGAAAAATGCCTTGGTTTAATGATAAGTTGAACAGATAAAAGAGTGCTTCACATAAAATAAATGAGCGGTACTTGAGCAGGTATGTTGAAACACCATCAGGTCCGACAGTTTTCTTTAATTCCAGAGATATCAGTTTGTTGTAAATTTCTGCCTTACTAATGTTTATAACTGATAGATTGACAGAGAAAGGATGATCATATGACATACTACTACTATTCTGATAAGAAGAATAAACGGATGAGAGGTGGTTAGCAAAAAGACTGACAATATTTTCTCCAGTATCAGCTGTAACTTCATTAAGATGCATTGTTGAAGGAATATTATTACATGACCTTTTAGAACTTAGATATAGCCAGAATTTCTGTGGATTGGAAATAATACTTCGTTCACAGTTGGAGACATACATTGTATAGCAAGATTTAGATTCAGACTTGCATTCATTTCTTAATTTCGAGAAATGCTGATAATCGCTATTGAGACCTGATATTTTGTATCGCTTGTGTGCTTTCTTCTTTTCAATAATCAGGGACTTTAATTTATGATTAAACCACTTTGGGAATTTGGGAGTCTTAAAATTCCGTATAGGAATGTAAAGTTCCATGCCATAATGTAGTACTGAATAGAAGATTTCTACTGCTTTATCAATTGATACAGTTTGAAACATCTCCTCCCAGCTGAACTGTGACAGATAATAATTTAGTCCATTATAGTCACCATTTAAAACGAAGGGCTCATGACAGTCGAAGAAGGTATGGATATTAAATGTATTTTGAAGAACGAATATCTCAAATACTTAGGGGTAAATTATGCAGATACTATGTTATATAAGTCCAAGAAATCAGTGACACTCGTTCAGCAGAAACTCACCTCATTATCATCCTGTCCCTGGCTGAATCCGGATCAGAAATTTTCAATTCTAAATTTTTCAGTTTGCCCTACGTTGACTTATCAGTTTCTCTGTGTTGCTGCAGGTAAAATACCACGGCGATTTTTGGAAGATGCTGATAAACTTGTTAAGAGTACACTAAAGGAGATCTTATCCCTTCCTACTGATACTCCGGATTCTATGATTTACTCAGATAAACGGTACAAAGGGTTAGGTGTTTTTAGGGCAAGCTGGGAAGCCTTGATTCAGAATATAAACAGCTGCAACATTCTGAAACGGGAGGGGAACCAATATATTGAAGCCACTAGAAACCTAGATGAAGAAATTAACAGATGCTTAACTGAGATTAAACGTAAATGATAAAACTGAGGGTGTGAAGAACAGGCACCATGAGTATGACACCAAGAAACTCAGAAATAAATTACGAGATTCTGAATTTGAGAAATGGTGCCTGTTGAGAAGTAAAGATCAGGGAGTGTGTCTGTACAAGGAGTTCCCTCCTGCAAACCGCTGGGTTAGAAACCACAATGACCTTTCTAGCACGGAGTGGAGAGATGCGCTGAAAATGGCATGTAACGTTGCACCTGTAAGAGCTGTACCAGGAAGGTCCCTTGATGGTAACCTCTGCAGAAGATGTAGTGAGACTGAAATATTACCTCACATCTTTGGTTCCTGTGCCTTCGGTGAAGCTCTTCGAAACACCAGACATCACAACATCAGGTCATCCATAGCACAGATGCTCTGTGAGAAAGGATTTCAAGTGCATGAGGAAGTCTATGGCATTGGAGTAAATGGCAGCACGAGAAGGATAGATATGATCACAATTAAAGGGAAGAAAGGATATATATTAGACCCCACAGTAAGATTTGAAACACACTCCAACCAACCAGACGAAGTGGACTGACAAAAGAAGTCTATCTACCTGCCTACAGTGCCATATTATAAGAATAAATATGAACTGGACAACATAGGAGTGAGGAGTCTCATGATAGCTGTGAGAGGGACAGTCCCTAAGAAGATGATAGAACTGATGAAGACCTTTAACATCAGTACCAAGGAGTTCATTGACTGGGTGCTGAAAGCGCTCAAGGGTTCTCTTTTGTTACTCAGACACCACGCATGTTCGCCAGACTGAGATGTAATTTACTTATTTTTTTATTTTTATTTTTGAATGAAATTGTTTGTGTATTCTTTGTCTTTGTGGGCCTCCGAGTGGAGGAAGATTTTGAAAATGAAAAATAAATGTGGAAGGATAAGAAACAGCAAGAAGAAGATTATCTCTTTCATTTTATTTTGCTGTGTACTAACAAAACAAAATGGTTAATAGGACAAGAATGATATTTTTAGAACATCACTTTACAGAAACCTCAATCATGTGCTCTTACGCATTATATCTATAGAAACGTAACAAAAGCGGACAAACAAGCTTGGTTTTAATCCATAAGCCAACTGTTCATAGGAAATGTGATAGGAATATTCTGAATAATATCAAATTAATTTTTGGGGGTTTTTTTTAGAGAGAAAGGTGCCGATACAGCATACCATTGCACAAAACAAAAAAATTGCACTGCATTTCCATTATATTCCTGGGATCAAATCATACTCCATGTTCTGCCCAGATGAATACACATTGAGAATCATTATCTAAACTGAATCTGGACTTAATCTGTGAAGAACAAATTCATCCATTCATTCAGGGTCCAGTTGTAAAGCCCACAGTAATCAGGCCCTTCTGCAGTTTAAAGTAAGCAGGGCACACACTACTACCAGACACCTGGGAAAAACCAGCCCTTCTGAGTTTCTGGTACACAGTCTGCTGAGAAACACGAACTCCTGAAGCAGTTGCAAGGTCTGCAGAGAGTTAACTTGCAGGCATCATCTGGTTTCACCGTGCAGTTAATGACAGATGTTGTTCCTGGTGTGGAGTTGTAACTCTTGGACAGCCCTGTACTGGCCTATGATTAACATCTCCTTCTCTTCTTCTTTTCTTCATGGGGCCTCTAAATATTAGTTCCTAATTAGCATCGACCTCTAAGGTCTTTTGCTACCATGTTTTTCCTTCATTCCCACCTAGATATACCTGCTCTGTTCACAAAGCTGCAGGTTGTTCTTATTGGGTCTTCTTGGATTTTTTCTCTCTCTTCACCTGGTAGTCCTAGAGTGCAGAGTCTGACTCTACCCAGCACCTCACATTTGAAAAGTATGTGTTCAGCTGATTCCTCTGCTTCATTGCATTTCCTACATCTATTGTCTCTTATTACTCCAATTCTATGTAGGTGTTTTTTCAGATGGCAGTGTCCTGTCAACAGTCCTACTAACCATCTTATATTTTCTCTGCTGAGTTTCAACAGTTCGTTAGTATGCTTCTTGTACCAGACAATTCTGGATATTATCTGGACTGCTTCTAGTGCCTTAATGAAATTGGCTGTTCGTAAAAATGAAAATGTTCTTATTCCTATAGCTTTTCCGCTTGAAAGACTGTAGTGTGTTTGCCCAGGCTCATCTGGATTGATCTCTCAGGTCTTCCTCCATTGATCCCTCCTCCTGTGCCGTCCCCAGTCTCTGGGCCATCAGTCCACTGCACTATATCTTCTTTTTCAGTATTCCATTTGTTAATATACCAGTATTTTTTTATTATCTGGGTCCCAAACGGTTTTTCAAAGTTGTACTTTGGTATCATATGATCAGATGGCATATGTAGGACTTCCTCTGTTATTACTCTGTTAATTTTACAGTGTCCTAGATTGGGTCTTTGTGCATTCCAGCACTCTGATTGTGTCAATGTATATGAACTCATTCTAGCCTGTTCTTGTATGAAATTGCATAGTGATGGGAGGTCTTGTAAAGTAATCAAGGCTTCTGTCAGCATAGTTCTCATAGCCCCAGTTATGGCTAAGCATGCCATTCTCTGTAGGCTATCCAATCTACTACTGACTTTTCCTTGTCTTACTTTCTGCCACCAGATCATTGCAGCATAGGCCATCAATGGTCTAATGATCATTGTATATATCCACATTACCATTGATGGTCTTAGGTCCCATGTCTTCCCGACGGCTCTTTTACCTGCATACAGCATGTTCTTGGCCCGGGTTATGTTCCTGTCTATATGTGGATTCCAGGTTAGATTTTTATCTAAAACTACACCTAGGTGCAGTGCTTGTTCTTCCATATATATATATCTTGCCCAAAGAGCTTCAGTGATCTCTTTCCTTCTAATTTTCCCCTCCTTGTAAAAGGGACCATAGTTATCTTCTTCGGGTTGACTGATAGTTGTTCTTCCCAACACCAGTTCTTTCACAAGGTTAAGTGATCTTTGCATGAGGTCTTGGATAACACTAATAATCTTACCTCGTATCACAATCACTAGGTCATCTGTGTATCCTTGTGTATAAAAACCTTGTTCGTTGAGCATAGCTTTGATTTTGTTCACCACGAGGTTCCACAGCAGAGGAGAAAGAACTCCTCCCTGAGCACAGCCTCGGGTGGCCCTAACTGTCAGCGTTTCTTCAAACAGGGTTTCTTTTATCTTCCTTCCATCTAACATGGATTTAATCCATTTGACGATGGTTTTACTCACCTTGCTCTTTTCCAATGCTTTGATCATAGAGTCATAGATTGTTTTGCTGAAGGCTCCTTCTATATCTAGAAATGCCGCCAGTGCAATTTCTTTATATTGTAGGCTTTCCTGTAGTTTACAAACCAACTGGTGGAGTGCTACTTCAGTGGATCTGTCAGGTCTATATGCAAACTGATTTTCATGTAATGTTGAGTTCAGTTGCACTGTTCTGATATATTTATCCAGAATTTTCTTCATTGCTTTCAGCATGAAGGAGGTTAAGTATAATGGTCTGTATGCTTTGGCTTGGGCATAATTTTCCCTCCCAGGCTTAGGTATGAATACTGCTTTAGCTTCAGACCATGATTTCGGCATGTATCCTAAAGCTAGACTAGGTCTGAAAAGGTCCATCAGGGCATTGACGAGTATCTCCCATCCTTCCAGTAGGAGTATCAGAAGTATCTCATCTGGCCCCGGAACTATTTTACATGGTTCCAGTCTGCTCTTTGAGCTCCGGTCTCTGTTCCAACCGTTTCTTCTTCTGTTATCTCCTCAGCCTCAGAAAAGTGGCACACCATTAGTATCTCCAGTGTGTCCCTCCCCGCCCAAGTAAATTATCATCTGGTTTCTCCAGTGTCCCCGCTTGATTTATATGGGTTGCTTTCAGAACCTTCTGGAGCCTTACTGTTTCAGTGTGTGATTCCACTTTCTCAAAGAACAGTCTCCACAATTTTCTCTTTGCTTTCTGTATATCTAGGTTATACTCAGTGATTTTCCTATGATATACCATTTCTAGATGATATTCTATACAACATCCTAACCTCTTTTTTCATTTTGGCTAGTTTGTTGTTTCCCCACCTTACTTTTCTGGTGTTTTTCTTTTCTTTGAGAGGGCAGTCTTCATGGAATGAGTCTATAATGGCCTCTTCTAATAGTTCCACTGCCTCATCCAATTCTTTCTGTCCTCTCACGTTAGTTGGAATTTTTTGTACAGCCTTCCCTAGAACTTCTCTGTATCTGTCCCAGTTAGTTAATTTAGGGTCTCTGTATATCTCAATCCCACATAGTCTCGCATCTATTGCAAATTGGATGTGCTGGTGGTCTGCCAATGATTGTTCCTTCAGCATCTTCCAGTCTTTAACAAAGTTTGCAATATGCGTAGTGCTTAGTGTAATGTCTATTACTGTAACCTCACTTTGTTACACACAATAACGTTTGATACATGGAAATTATAATAGTAATAATGAGGCAGACTAAAAGTGTTTAGACGCGATCAAAACATACGCATGTTTAGCACAAGAAAACAAACAGTAACGATCAGGTTGAGCAACGTGACAACTAAGGAAAGGAAGTGAGAAGCGGTAGGTCCATACGCAGGTGGTGAAAAGGTATTGGCAGTGCTGATGATACGAAAGCAATGCTGATTCAATTTAAATACAGTTTACTGAATTAATCACTGAGGTAGAAATAACAATTTGCAGAAGTAACCAAAATAACATTACACAAGGAACTCGCAAAATAATAATAATAAAATATCACACTGATCGTAAAAATATCATAATTTGCAGAAGTCACCAAAATAACATTACACGAGGGACTCGCAAAATAATAATAATAATAATAATAATAATAATAATAATAATAATAATAATAATAATAATAATAATAATAAAAGATTACACTTAACGTACAAATTTCCATGATGCTAATTTACACTATTTCAAGAAGGAACATCACATTTAACATGTAAATTTCGTGCGCAGATATTAAGTAATTTACGTTGCAAGAAAGAATATACACACACAAGGAAGGAAGGGAAACTTCCTCTTAACAAACATGATATGACTCGCCGCAAGCGCTAAGTCGTGAATTAAATCTGGCGACTGACAGAAAAGCGGGTAAGCTCCGCCGATAAAGAGAAATAAAACTGAACACTACACTTGAAGATTACTACCCGAAAAATGAAAAAGCCAAGTGCTTACCTATAGGGGGGCCAAGAGAACCGTCACCTGGAGAAGGCAATCTCTCCCGTCGGTGGTCAAATGATCAAGATGGCTTGGATGTGCTTGGCTCTCGCCAAGAGCTCCTCTAGGCATTGATATCAAGGATAATTTAATAAAAAACCACCTATTCAATACTTTCCACGTTTAATGTGGTTATTATCTACATGTAAGCCTAACGGCATCTTCAATACGGAACAATAATGAGAGTTGTTACTTGTAAGAGGTCCTCTACCGGAAATTGTGAAATCGTGAAACAACCAATGAGCGCCCCTCATTTCTCAGGTTTGCCAATCACAAATAGCCTTATTATGGCCAATGAGGGCCCAGAAAAGCATATAGCTTCGAGAAATTTCCCAAACTGATGCAACCGGAAACTCCTCGAAGCATACTACCAGATCTGGCACGTGCGCCACCGTATGTCCCACAAGTTTTTCATCTTACCTTTAAACGTTCCTAAGACCTAATAAAATTTTTCACAATAATTAAATAATTTTGTAGTAGTTTCATAACCAAATAATTCTAGATATCTTTACACACAAAAGACATAAAAAACAAACCAATAAATTAACTAAATAAACACATGAACATACAAAATTCCCCACAGGTTTTCCAAGTTCAAATAAATATTGTACAATCACTACAATTACCTTCCTCCAATTTTTATTTGTAAATGTAGGCTTGTTTTCTAGGTTTAGTATCATCTACTTAGTTCCAATAATAAACTGTAGTAAAGACTCTCTTGCATTGCAGTTCATGCTGCCCCATGTTGTGTGGTGTGAATTTGAATCTGCTCCAAAGACTAAGTGTTTGCCTTTCCTCTTTGCATTACAAATTAGGTTCTCAACTTCTTCTGATGGGGGTAGATCAGTTGAGTCATATGGGAGGTATACAGAGCCTATGGTTATTTCTCTGGGTCCCTCCCAATTTCCAAGTTTAATCTTGGCAGCGGTTAAGTCCAGTGAACAGTGTTCCTGCAACATAAGACATTGTAATTTCCTGTTCACAAGAAGACGTTCTGGGTATTTCTGATGTTGTATCGTTCATCTGCTTACCTCCAGATTCCGCCAGTCCTGCTACTCTGCCCTAGAGTACCCATGACTCTTGAATAAGGGCCACGTCAATAGCCTCGGACGTGAATTTCCTGGCGAAATTGGCCACAGGTGCTTTTTTATGCTGAAGATTGGCTGGAAGGACCTTCAGCTCCATCTTTATCAACATTGGGTTTTGTTTTTCCCTTGATGACTTGAAACTTGATCTGCCGAAGTCCGAGGTTAGCCTTAAGGCTTCTCTTTTTGAGCTCTTCGAAGTCTCTTTCACCAAGGGCTAAAACAACTGTCCTTCCTGTCTTATCGATTGAAGTGGCATTCAGCACTCTCCACTCTTGTGTTAGAAGTTTGGTATTGTGCTGATTGATTCTGACAGCAGTCTGCTCTACTGGAGCTTCTGTTGCCCTTTCTTGTTTTGAATCGGCAACAGCCTGTCCAATTGGGACTTCTGTCTCCATTTTTTCATCTTGGGCTTACTCCCGGATCTGCTCTACTGGAGCTTCCTTGGCTTCCCTTGAAGTCAAAATTTTTGAAATTGGTTCTTTATAAGCATCCATATTTCAATCAATCATGGGGTTTTTGCCCCTTTTAGGGTCCTGAGCATTGTTCTCACCATCCATGGTGAGGCATACAGCCAGACATTGCCCTCCCGCAACTCAGGCTCTCCATAGCAGAGACCATGCCTCTCAGTTGTCCATCCAGTGGACCGCCCGTGGCCTGGACCTAGCCAGGTTTGTTCCCCCTTCAGTAGGCCTACTCACGTGGTCTCTACTTGGCATTATCATGACTGAGTTTACAGCCATGACTTTTCCCCTAGGTTGGGATCGCCCCTTTCCCAACCCACGGCTCATCCAAAGTGATGTGTTGGTTCCAGCACCCCACAGTGAGCCTTCACATCAATCACCAGCCCCACTTCACCTGAACCACCGTATCACCCATGTGGAGGAACCATGTATGGGCGAGGCCTCCACTTCCAAGCCTTGACTTGGGCTAGTAACAATCACAATGCCTCAAGCCGTTTTCTGGCAATACCTGTTTTTGGTCCGCGAGAGGGTATTTTATTTCTCTCAGACCCTCCAGACAAGTCCGGAGGGCCCCCCTATCCGCCACCGGTGATGCGCCTGATAGGGGAACAAGTAAGAAAACCCCCACGGGAATATCTCCTTTGTTTTGGAACTGTTGCCAAAGCCTGGAAATAACACTTTGAGCACATTCAAGGCTGCTGAAACTTCAGTCTCGGCCGAACCTACTTTCAGGCATCTGATGATTTGTCCCTTTAATATCGGCTCCAACTGACGTCTTTGTTCCATATTCTCAAAACACAGTACAAACCGTACTTTCTGAATGCATTGAGAGGCAAATACAGAATTAGACACTCTTGGTCAAATGTACTGTGGTTTGTTTACTGTCCATTCAAGAGCCTATGTGACGTTGACAGCACACTTGCATATGCAAGGAAGGTGAGTTATAGCTGCCTCAAATCAGTTCGGGACTTGACAGAAAAATCAAAGCCTGCTAGCTGACCTATCTCATGTTGATTGACAGCTGGTATACTAGTGGAAGGCGGAAGTGGAGTGGAAAAGGAAGGGGCTGCTTCTTGTGACAGACTTGACTGGGAAGTACAGTTAGTAGCTTAAAGCAAATCAGTTCATTGTCAGAGTCAATTCTTACCTGTGTGTGTCAAGTGAGTTATGCTGCTTGTCAATTCTAAACTGAAGTTTATGACAAAAAGAGGACAAATGCAAGAGATTGTTCTCAATGTTTATGGTTTTGTGAAAAAAGAAGCTGAGGAGAATAAAAATAAAATGCAAGAACAGTATAGAAAAGAATTGTGGAAAGTATAACGGAAAGTAGCAGATTTAACAAAAATGTTGTTGAGGATGGCCAAGAGAATTTTAGTAGAACAGAGACAACATGAGACCGAAGGAACTTCGTTTGGTATGCCAGGAAGAACATGAAATGAAAGGAAGTGTGTAGAGGACATTGACAATTTTGATAAGTGTTATTCAATGCACAATCCATGAATTTTACGTTCATCAGAAAATAACTCCATCAATATCTAAATTATGGCCTGTGTTAGAAGATGGTTCCCAAGGAGGTTGCACCAGTTTGGGAAGTACTGTAAAAGAGTTAAGCTTCAAGTGGAAGAAGACTAGATATAATAGAAGGGTTTTAATTGAGAAACAGGACATAAAAATCATTCAAATATCTTACCTTACAGCCATGAAGAAGTACAAGAAATAATGCCATTCCCATCATGTCTGAAGATGAAACCTACATACATAGTAGCCATTCTATGCCTAATGATAGCACTTCAGGAGTGTACCCCCCCTGTTTCGAAAGGAGATCGACTGGTTATTCTGCATGCTGATGGTAGGAGAGGCTTTGTTCCCAATGCTCTGCTTATTTACCAGTCCCGCCGAGAAAAGTGAAGACTCTACAAAGATATGAATAGTGAATATTATATTTGTTGGTTAAAAGAAAAGGTGATCCCTAATCTGGAGCCCAATTCATTGATTGTTATATACCACACAGAAAGACAAGGTCAAATATCAAATTTTAATATGTGGATACTATGAAAACCTGGCTGCAGGTTAAAAATATTCCCTCTTTGATTCCATGCTGAACTTTGAACTATATGAACTTAAACTTCATAACCCATGACACAAAACATATGTAATTGATGAAATAGTGGCTACTAGTGGACATGTGGTATTAAGACTGCTTCCACACCATGCAGATCTACTTCCCATGGAACTCCTCTTGTCCAATATAGAATAGTGGGATGGTGCTAATAAAATCACCTTTAAAATTGATAATGTTAAATGCCTTTGCAGAAAGAGATTTTCAGAACTGTGGGAAAGTGACTGTATTAGCATTTGTGATGAGATGAAAAAAATGAATATGAGTACTGTGAGCAGGAGGGACTAGTGGAGGAGAGAACAGAATCCATCATAATAACTAATGACAACAATGCCAGCAGCAGTGACAGTGAACTTGTCAAAATTATTGCAAAATATCTGGAATTGGATCCGTTGATGTTGATTAGCTACTGCACAGTGATTACCTTTTAAGTGAAGATTTGAATTTATTATTTGCTGGGCTAATTAATTGATTAATAATGATTAATACATTATTACTAGACTGTCTTGTCAGAATATTTATGTTATTGTTCCTTTATTATATATTTATTAGTGTTGCTGTATATATTTTATTTATCCCTAGTAGTTAACAAGTTAAATAAATTATGGTACAGTAGAAGTTCGCTATAGCGAGTACGGCATATAATGAGAACCTGTTTTAACGACAATTTTGTGTGCCCCTTCAAAATTCCTATATTAAACTGTATTATTCTTCGGTTACAGCGAGAGCCCTATCACTGAAGCATCTGTTATCGTGAGCAATTAAGCACGCACGAGTTTTCCGTTACCGATATTTATGCACCTCAGCGATTATGTTACGTGCGATCAATCACTTTCGGAATTATTTCCTCGCTATGTCCACTCGTCAACAATCAAAGGCGATGTCGAAATCGATTAGTAATACCCGTCGACTGCTGTTCCGTAAAGAAAATTCAAAATGAAAGAGAACATGTTTTCGTAATGAGCATGTAAATAACGTATCCGATAACAGTTAACTCGTTAAATATAAAAGCTGAATAAACGATCTCTTAATTTTAATGTTAAATACTGCAATTAAGTAAGAATGGGATACACGTCAAGATATGGCAGAGTGCATCATTGATTTCAGAGGTTAGTTTATATTTACTCGCGTCCGGTTAAGTTACCAAAAGGCTATTATCAAGTAAATTTATAGCGAGAAGGTTATCATTTCTCTACTAGCACCTGAAGTTTGTTTTCATCATACTTACAGTACGCTTACGTTAGGATAGCTGACGCTGTTTGAATAAGAAAACTGAATCGTTTGCCACAAAATGCGATCATTAATCTTCGGTGCCGTATAGTTTCCTCCCTATGTGCATTTGCGAGCTCTTTCGTCGACATTCGAAGGCAGTGTTACAGTCTGTTAGTATAAGAATGTGATACACCTCAAGATACAGCAGAGTACATCATTGATTTCAGAGGTTAGTTTATATTTTATCGCATCGGGTTAAATTTCGAAAGGTTATTCCCATGTAAATTTTTAGTGAGTAGGTTATCATTTCTCTACATGCGTTTGAAATGTTTTCATGATACATATACGGTTAGGTTAGCTGATGCCATTTGAAGAAGAAGCATGAAATGTTTGCCACAGAAGCCTCTGGAGTAATACCGTATTTCTCTGAATCCAAGATGACATTTTGTCCTCAGAATCTCATGTGAAATATCAAGGGTCGTCTTGCATTCAGGACCTAACAGTAATGAACACCACTGGCAACTACCACGGTAACCACGCTGCTTCTTTTCACCCCCGCGCGAACGCACAAAAAACTCATTGACAATAAACGACTGCCTCTTTATTACACATCCCTAGCCGCGGCAACCGATTATAACAGTACCTCTGTGAAACGTCACTGGATATCAGGAAATAGTTACGAGAGAATGGCGTTCTATTAGCCTCTACAAAAACGTTTTTCAAATCTGCAGAATGGCATCAAAACATGCAAACCTTCGAAATCGTAGAAAGGCCACAGCTCAATGGCGGAGTTATAATGCATCTGCTGTACCTGACTTTTAGTAAAATTAAATTTTATAGACAGCAGGAATATTTTTGTGATGGATCATCGTAATGTGAAGATACCTACCTGGAACAGGTATTGCCGGCAAATTTTCAACGGGTTCTCGTCAATATTATGATGCCAATTTGTAGTTAATGGTTATTAAACACTCGGAAGTGTAGAATAATTGTACAGCCGCAAGAAAATATGGCATAGGCCTAACTAAAGCCAATATTCGCCTTTAGCCGGAAGACAAAGAGAGCTAAAAATGCGTACAATAAAAAAAAAGCATTCAGTGGCCCACAACAAGGACGCTTTAAAGGAGTTGAAGATGAAATTGTGAGGTATCTGCACGAAAAACGCAAAGGGCGGAACGGCCATGCCACGGCTCAGTAAACTCGTTTGTTGACTTTCACCGTCCGTGATTAGGCCTATACATCGCTAGCCTCTGAAGTTAGCCGAACCTGGCAAGCGAGACGCGCGTGTAGTGGTCAGTTGTAGCTGACGCTGAGTAAGAGTAACAGTTTTATACACAGCAAGAATATTTTCCTGATGGATCGTCGTATTGTCGGTATTATGATGCCAATTTTAAGTTAATGGTTATTAAACCCACAGAAATGAATAATTGTGCAGCCAAAAGAAGGCACAACTAAAGCCAATGTTTGGCGTTGGCATGAAGACAAAGATAGTCTAAAAATGTGTACTGTACAAGAAACACATTCATATGATTTTACAAAGTAGTTTTTAAGCATGATTTATATTTTTGAAGGAAAAAGAGGGGGGTTGTATTTAGTGGTGGCTCGTGCATTTAACATTAGGGGGGTTGCATGTATAATTACTGAATTTTACCTTATTTATAGATGAGCTGCATGCGGCGAGACTCGTAGGTTGAAAATACATATATTGATAACCTTCTCATTGAAATTTGGTATATTTCTCATCAAAGTAGTTTCCATTGACAGCATTGCCAGAGCTATCAGACTTTCTTCACCCATAGTGCTGCAAAGGTACATTTTTATCCTCTTCATGGCTGAGAAACACCTTTCTGGTTCACTCGTGGTAGTTGGCAGAGTCGTTGCAATGTGAAGAAGTTTCACTACTTCTGAAAGTGATGACTGAAGATGACGAACTGAAGCAGCTGGATAGCACCAGACAGTGGTCTGAATTCTTCTCTGGAGTATAAAGCAGATAGTTCAGTTTGTAGTTTTTCTTCGTGAAAAGTAGGGAAAAGTTGTACACAGTCATTTAGCTCTTTCTCAGGAAAAGCTGATTTGAAGGAAGAAAAATTTGATGGCATCACCAGAGTTGACACTTGGAGATGATTTGTAAATTGAAACTGGCTATTTGCCTGGGTTATGATGACATCACAGACTTCTATGGCCACAGACACTCTTGTCACAGTTTCCTGAACATGGTGCCGTTTGTTTACATTTCTGGTTTCAGAATTTTCATTGGAGTCCAGTATTGTATTTCTCACATCATTAACAGTTTTAACAAAGTTTGAATCATGGCAACGAATTTTTGCTACATCTCCCTGCCGATTTTGAAGTTGATTGTATAAAATATCAACATGAGGCATGATATGATGAAAGAATTTCAGCCAGAAGTTGAACTCTTCATCCTGAAGGTACTTGTACAAAGTAGATGCTTCTCTGATTGTGATGTCACTTGAAGACTCAGATTCCATCAGTAGTTCAAAACAATCTATTAAAGCATCTTTTTTTCTCGAGTACAGTATTGACTACAACAAAATTAAATTCTTTTCAAGGTCCACCTATTCAATACAATGACGTTTTATTGTGATTTAATCACATGTCAAATAGTCAAATGGTACCAGTTTCGGCATCTATGTGCCATCATCAGCCTTGGGTACAAATTAAAACAAGATATACATTCCTAAAACATCTAAAACACATTTTAACACATTATAAAATAACATACAATTAATGTGGTGATACATGAAATACGATAAAATTATGATACAATTGGTATGATATAAAATTCTTAAAATTCCGGCTGTTCGTTACATAATTCAGTCTGTGTGCATCCGGGTGAATTTTTACAGTTGTATGCTGTCTATGTGAATGACATTTGTTCCTTTAGATATTAGGTGGTTCCAGGGAAGTTTACTTTGATCATGTAAGATCGCGATGTATTTAGAGATGACTTCCCACTTCAATTTGAACCTGAAGAAGAAATTAGCTAAGTTAGATGTTGGAAGCAATGTATGGAAGTTACTGGAAACATTAGAATCGTTAAATGATGATTGACTCACCTTGAGCAGCATGTGAACGTGTTGTTACACAGACGGAGCCAGACGAAGTGTGTGAGCAACGGTAAAGGAGGCTAGGGGAAGGCGAGGGGAAGGAAGGAGGCGGAGCGCTTGCGGGGGAATGGAACTAAGGCGGGGCGGAAGGATGGGGTAGTGGGGGTAATTGACGGGAGTGTGTATTCCGGATTACTTGGAAAATCGAACTGTTTTTCGATAGTTTGGTATTTTTAAGCCAATCGATTAAAAGATCAAAAAGAATATTGGGTTTCTCGTAAATCTCATTTAAATTATAATTGGGGTTAAAATATTGGTCGCAGTTGATGTAACAACTTTCAATGATATTCATTGTGGGTCCCTTGTTTACTGTTTGAAGAACTTCCATATCTTGTTCAATGTCGGTAAATTTGTGATTAGTGTCGTGCATATGTACACCCATGGCGGAGAACTTATTGTGTCTCATCGCGTTGACGTGTTCCGAATATCTAATCATAAAATTGCGTCCTGTTTGACCTATGTAGGAGCTGCTGCATTCATTGCATTTTAGTCTATATATTCCAGATTTGGAGTAGATACTGGGGGTATTGATTGATGCAGAGTTGTGTAAAATTTCGGAAGTTCTATTGTTAGTTTTGAATAAAATTCTTACGTTATGTTTTCTGAAAAGGTTGGTGATTTTGTGGACGTCATTATTATAAGTGAAGGTGGTTGAAATATGAGTTTTTTCTTTTTCTTTTATGAGTTTAGTTTTCGGCCGGTACCTATATGTCTTCAGGTTCAAATTGAAGTGGGAAGTCATCTCTAAATACATCGCGATCTTACATGATCAAAGTAAACTTCCCTGGAACCACCTAATATCTAAAGGAACAAATGTCATTCACATAGACAGCATACAACTGTAAAAATTCACCCGGATGCACACAGACTGAATTATGTAACGAACAGCCGGAATTTTAAGAATTTTATATCATACCAATTGTATCATAATTTTATCGTATTTCATGTATCACCACATTAATTGTATGTTATTTTATAATGTGTTAAAATGTGTTTTAGATGTTTTAGGAATGTATATCTTGTTTTAATTTGTACCCAAGGCTGATGATGGCACATAGATGCCGAAACTGGTACCATTTGACTATTTGACATGTGATTAAATCACAATAAAACGTCATTGTATTGAATAGGTGGACCTTGAAAAGAATTTAATTTTGTTGTAATCCCACTTCAATACGGAACCAATGAAATTCATAACTATAAGTACAGTATTGACTGTTCTCGATTTAAAATTCCATCTTGTGGCTCCAGCAGCAGGTATCTGTTTAGCCACACAGACACTCTTTGGGATGATCAGAAAAAGAATGCCGGTATTGAAGACAAATTTGCAAAAAATATTCTTTCGTGTTTTGCCTAGTAACTCTCTCCGTTATCAAATTAAGTTGGTGTGCAAAGCAATGTATAAAATGGGCATTAGGGTACACTTCCTTAATGCTCGTCTGCATGCCAGTGACGGCACCACTCATAACAGATGCACCATCGTACGTCTGGGCAATGAGTTTATTCTTCTTTATCTTTCAGAATAACGCCAAGCTGGGAAAGAATTCATTCTGAAATGGCCTCTGCATTTTGACCAGAAGGATTAAAAAATCCCCAAAACTGCTCTGCAGCATTACCTTGCGAATCACAGTACCTTAGCACAAGAACAAGCTGAAATCCATCTGACACATCCGCCGTCTCGTCAGCCATGATTGGTGAAAATTCAGACTCGATTATCTCTTCCAAAATAGCCTCGCTGCATACCTCCAGCATACACTGCAACAATTCTTCCTGGATCATTTTCGATGTTCCTTTGAAACACGAAGCACTCTCTAGATGTCACTTAAAAACAGAGTCTAGTTCATTCATGTATTTAATTAAATTCAGAAATATACCACGATTCTTGGAGTCTGGCCTCTCGTCATGTCCTCTCAACGCCAGTTCGTTTGACCCACAAAACTTGATACAGTTTATTATTCTGGATTGTACTTGCCGATTTTTTGCTTACTTCATTGTTATGACGCTGTACAGATTCCTCATAGGCCTTACTTACACCCTGGCGCACATCTACGGAAACTAGCACACTGTTCACATGTTTTTCTGATTTTTCATGTTTCTTTATTTTATCACTCTCTTCAGATCACGAACTCCTACATCAACCCACGCACTGTTTGCTCCTTCACTGGCACTTCCAAAAATAAGGCACAGGAAACAAGGAAGTGCATTTTGAACTTCACACCCACACAACCATTCATGTTTACTATATACATCTGGATTGAAAATTCTTGTGTACTCTTTGTCATGGCTCTTACCAGTCTGGGAGATTTTCAGTTCTGGGGTAGGTCTTCCTCGAGCTTTAATATCACACTTTTCATTTAGGGTTAAACTGTTTAGTTTGATAGTTTTTAAAAACTGCACTGAGTTAACAATACTCATGTTGTTAGAACTTCTACTGTCATGATTGGTGGACAGCAAATAAGACACACTGGTCTGCAATGCGTGCAGACCGCTAGATCGGGCTTGGTGGGTGCCTTACAGCACACGCAGAGGGGGTAGCGGATTCAAAGCCTTATGGCCAGATAACAGAGCCATGTCTTGGCAGTCCCAAGAGAGGGAAGTGGAATCATCCGACATTATCATGTGAAGAGAAGCATTCAATTATTGCGCTATTCCGGAGTTGAAAATCAAGTGTTAAAGGAACTCGCAGAATGGATTGGCAATATTTCCCTATTGAATATGTAATGTTGCTTCGTGTAAATTACGTGTGAAGAACCAGGGGTGCTGCAGTCCTGCAGACCACCCACTAAATCCGCCACTGGTCGTATTGCATTCAGGGTCATCTTGGATAAAATTAAACATACACTTCCACGTAGTATTGGATTTTGAAAAATAACAAACAAGAGAGCCATAGTGTGGATATCATCCGTGAAAACGCAAGATTTGAACAAACTGATTGCCGTTTCATACCGATTTTAATGTGTATGGGGGTTTTCCCGACTTTTACAAAAATTGGATATAACGACAATCAATCCGTTATAGCGAGTACTTTGTTTGCTGTTACGAATTCTCGCTATAGTGGACTTCTACTGTACATAGTGGTTATCTTGTGAATAAATTTGTGAGTGAGAGTTGCTGCCGACACTGAGTGTACTTCTGACGGCTGACATCCAACAAGGAGTTAGCAGGCGACACAGGACAGCATGCTAATGTAAGTAAGGAGACTCTCTCTTCAGCTTCTTATCAGACTTGCTCAAAGACCAATTAGTTTTGAGCCAATAATACACTCCATGCTACATACCGGTAGTTCCGGCAATCATGTAAAGCTTCCGCTTCCATTGTTCCAGTTTCCATATTATGCTTAACTTTTGGACACTAGTACTGTATAATACTTGTTCACTCATTTCTCTTCTTGGAGAATTTCCTGTCTGAACATTCATCTTGTCTTCTGTGGTTGAAATATTATTATTCAGTGCAACTCACTCTCATAATTTAATAATTATAATGCAGTCACAAACTGAGGTATTGACTTTAACTTCATAGGGTGTCCATGGAACGCAACTCCTACTATCGGCCCAATCCTCCTCCTTACTCTGGCTCGAGCTGCAGGTGTGTATATGTCTGCATTGCTGTATGTCACTGTTCGTTCTGTGTTGCAAGCTTGGCTGATATCAGCCCACTTTGCTTAAATATCGTGTACAATATTAAAATATCCAGCTCAGATATCATTTCTTTTGTTTCAGTGGTGGTAATCGTGCCGATTTCTGACTGTTGGAGGAGCCCAAGACCTGGTATTGCTGAAAATCTTGGTTTAAATAGGCTGGCCAGTTAAAGCCAATTATAGAAACATACGATTTGAAAATTACAGATATTTATTCAGTGCAGTAAGAATCCTCTATGCTCTTAAAAATAGTAAAAATAAAAATAAAGGAAAAGAATTCTACCTTTCTGCAAATGATTGAAATATGTTATATTTCACTGTTGATTTGGTATATGCAAGTGGTCGAATTGACACAGCTTATTCAAATTTCTTGCCCTCTGCATGAACCTACTTCTGTTCTTGGTTGCAAATAGTGTTGGTGAGTGCAAATTTATGTGAAATACTGATGTTTACAGCATGTAACATCACGCAGATTTTACAAGCAATAATATTCTGTACTAGGAAGACTAGAATTTCAAACATAAAAGGCAAGACCTGTTCATAAAATTGGCCTAGATTTTTGCTATTAGCTTACATTCCAAATCTAAAAATTCATGCCTAAGCAGAAGCCAGTTTTAAGACAACATAAGTTTTCAAATATGTGATAGCTATTGGATGCAAAGGCAACAAAAGGGGAAAATATATATCAATAATAATTTTAACATTATTATTATTATTATTATTATTATTATTATTATTATTATTATTATTATTATTATTATTTTGTGTGGCTATTTAAGCTTGGTGCAGCCCTTGTAAGGCAGAATCTCTGTCAAGGGTGCAAATCCACTGCTGTAATCAAAATAACGAACCAGAAGGGAGAAAACTTTGCACATTTGTGTTTCGAGAATTCAAAGTATGCAGTACATAATAATCCGACTCCTTGGCTGAATCAGGAATTTTAATCACCTGCGAATAATTCTTCTGCCTCGGGGACTGTTGTCTGCATTAGTCCCAACACTCTTCTCTTCATATTCAAATAAAACACCATACTACCAACCAACACAGAAACATGCAGTAGTGATTACATCCCTCCACAGAGGGTTGACATCAGCAAAGACTTCCAGCCATTAAACAGGGCCAAATCTACATGTGCAACATAGTTTGCACCTGCGACCCCATAGGGTGTGAGAAAAGTGGTAGTGGTAGAAGAAGAAAAAGAGTATGCAGTAATAATTCACTTTTTTAAAATTCCTTTTCCACTCAGTACCTTGTAAATGGACTGATTACATTAGTGTCATTAACCTCCCATATTTGTACACAAAAGTTTTGGATGAAAACACATCTACATAAATTTAGGTCAGTTACGTTGCAAGTTATAAGGTAACTAGATATGGCTGGGGTGGAATTTCTAAAACAGTTATTGGTTATGTAATAATGTATAAACTACAGTAAAACCACTATTTAACATTTTTTTACAGGGACCTGAACTTTTTTGCCTTAAATGGGGTTTACCTTAAATTGAGGTTTCAGTAGAAAGCACACACACCTTTTCCAGAAATCTTCGCCTGTACTCATTCGATTACTCATCTGATGATAGATGTGATAGTTATTGGCCTCCAATTTGTAGGTAGAGAAGAATCTCCTCCTTTTTGAATAAGGAAGGTTCCAGCGAGTTGAAATACAGGTGGTACAATCACAGACCTCGGCATTCAGGTAGCTATTGTTGCAATAATTTCAGATGCTGTACTTCTTGATCATTCTCATCAATACATGATCTGGACCACTAGCCATGTCAACTGAGATACCGCTCATCACTTCCTGAACTTTATCTTTGGAGATCTTGGGATTGAATGTCTATTCCAGTTCTACTAACTCACCATCATGAAATCTGGAGAAGTATGATTGAAGAATGTTATCGAGTGTACAAAAAGGTAGATCATTATTAAAGAAGTTACCATTGATGCTTTCACGGTGCGCAATTGTAGACATGACATAGGTTTCTGGAGACGTTCTCTGCGAACCTTATTTTCATGACACGACATAAACTCAAAAAGCCTATATCCTGTTTATAATAATTAAGGATGTTACAGATTAATAAACTGCCAGAAAAAATAACCTGAAACCAAAAAGCAACTCTCTATTTACACTACATAACCCATTGTTGCTATGTAATTCATGAACAACTTCAGTAACAGTAAATTGAAAATGTTAAGGATCCACCTTTTCAATACATTGAATACATACAATACTTTCAATATATTGAAAAGGTGGATCCTTAATACTTTCAATTTACCGTAATCCCAGTTCAATACAGAACATAATGAAGTTTCTAACTTTTAACAACTTCAGTAATGTGATTTTGCATTAAAAGAAGTATAAAATAGACTAATGTGATATGAATGGTCATAAAAAGACACATAAAGAGAACCATAACAAATTTAATAACACTGGAGGAAGAAGGAAATTCACAAAAATTACAAAGAATAAGGGACAAAATGTTACACTCAATCTCACCAAGTCACTGCCCTCTAGAATCAGTACTCGTAGTGCAAAACTGGAAAATTGTTCATCCAGGGTGCACTGACACTGCTGTCTGTCTACTTTCTCCCAGTGTGAGAATCCCAGCTTTGAATGATGGTTTCAGGTGAAGTGCATTGTACCAATCTAATCAGATCCAATGAGATGCTATAGCTGTCATCATCGAACATAATTATGCCGAACAAACTTAAAATACTACATTTTTATCAGTGGAAGGACAAATGGTGCATAAACTACACCTTGTGATGTTTATGGCCTTGAGAGCTCATTAGAGCTCATTAGAGCTTGGATGGGAGTCTACATCCATGGAAAACTGCACCGAACAAGGACTGCTATATACTCCTGACAGCCTAGAGCAGGGGTGCTCACCTTAATTTGCAGGTGGGCCGAATGTTAGATTCCAAAACGAAGTGCGGGCCATGTCACTCACCACCCCCCCACACCCCGTTCTTCCCTAACACACAAATACCAACCAATTAACCAACCAACCAACCTCTCACACTGCTTTTCAACAATACGAATAATAACTTGTCACACAATACAAAACACATTGAGTAAAGTGAACAGTACTCTGTAACTTTGGATAAACTTAGCATTTTTTTTTTTTTTTGCTTTACGTCGCACCAACACAGATATGTCTTATGGCGACGATGGGATAGGAAAGGTCTAGGAAGCGGCCGTGGCCTTAATTAAGGTACAGCCCCGGCATTTGCCTGGTGTGAAAATGGGAAACCACGGAGACTTAGCAATTAATGAGAGATCTGGAGCCTTTGCTTGAAGGGACAGGTATTGAAATGTCTGGAGATAGATTTGACACAGGCACCCTCAGAATGGAATGTAGATGTTCATCACTGATCCTGGAACATGATTTTGGTTTTATAAACTTCATTTCTGAACATGTTGACTCATAAATGTCAGTACTCGCAAATGTGCCTAAGTATTTTCTGGCAAATTTTAAGAAAGCCAAAAAATTTTCAATACTAACCGCTCAGTAAAAGTTAATAAGATTTCCCTCCGTGAACTTGTCCCTAAATTGGGAACATAATTGAAATTCAATTAATTCAACCTGTAGTTACACAGGTGCATCACTGACTTCAACTTCAAATGGATTTTCGAACAAATGAATTTTCTCCTCATTAACAGAAAGGTCTTTAAATCTTTTTCAAACCCATTCTTCAGTACATCAACTTAAAAAATTGATCATATGCCACTGAACTGTTTGAGTTCGCTTCTTGAAACTCAGTAAATCATGAAATTGCTGTTGAAATAATTTCAAATTATTTTGGAACACATAACTATACACTTCATTTAAAAACATGCCTTTCCCTTGTAATCCCTTATTCAGAATGTTTAAATGTTGCATTAAATATGTGAGTATTGCAAAATCCCACATCCAGTTTTCATCGCCAAATTCTACCAATTTTTTCTGTGTCATGTTCATAAATGTTATTTCTTCACGAAGATGAAAGAAGTGTTTCAAAATATTACCACCGACTAGGGCAGTGTACCTTATTATGATAGATTTCATCGCTGTAATCAGAGTCATTTTCAGCCAGAATTGACTAGAACTGCTGATGATTGAGTCCATGTGATCGAATATAATTAATTGTAGATGTCACTGTGTTCATCACATGTTCCACATAGCACTTGTTGATAAATACTGCAGTGTAATTTAAGAGGCATATCAGTATTTCTGTTGGTAAATTCAGTTCTTATTCTTCCAATGAATCCAGTTTTTGTACCACTTATATTCCTTGCTCTATCTGTTGTTATAGCTGCCAGTCCATCCCATCCTAAATTGAGATCCTTCAATGTTTTTCTCAGTTGAAGATACACCTCCTTGCCTGTTGTAGTTCCATGGATGCTTCTTAAAAATGCCAGCTCTTAAGTTACTTCACACGCTTTGTCACTGCCACGAATATAAGATAAAAGTTGTGCTGTATCACAGATGCCATTACTTTCATCCAAAGCCAACGAAAAGCACTCAAATGATTTTGGTTTCTCACACAGTTGTGAATACAAATTTGCCCTGAGTTCTTCTGTTCTTCTCATCATTGTGCTCCACAAATAAGCTGACCAAATTTATCAGAAAGTATAGAGCTCTTCACAAACTCTCCATTAGAAAATGGTTTCCCTTTCATGGCTAATAAATGTACAACTCTATAACTAGCATAGACTGCAGCTATATTTTCTTCAATCTATTTCATGAACATTTGTTTTTGAGCAGTGAGACCTTTCATTAAATTTGAAATGTTTCCCTTCAGTAATATTACATTGTATTTTATACACATCTGTGGTTAGAATCATAATGCCACCTGATGTTGTATTCTTTAAAAACTGAAATATTTTCCTTGCGTTTCAAATACATTACATTTCCGTTGTTCTCTATACAAAAATAGTCATCAGTCCATTTTTCTTCAAAAACACGGCACTCACTATCCACTTTTCTACATTTGGAAAGGAACATTTGCATTCACTAATCAATGATTAAAACAACTTTAAATATCAATAATTCATGGGAACGTTAGGTCACAATAAAGTAGTAAACCACAATGAACCTCCTGAAGCAATTTCCGGTGTAAACTGGCCATTTCCTGTGGATGTCCCAAGATAATTGTACTTATATAATCCCCCATGGATTTCAGCAGGTCTTTCACTTTCCGGGGAAGTCTGCAGCTGTAATTCCAAGAAAGGAATGGAAAAAGTCTAATCCTTATCTGCTTTTTAGGTGGGAATAATTATACATCTTAGAACTTCCCTACAGCCCAGTAAAAGAAATATCATGGCAGGAAGAAAACTATGAATAATTCAGAGATTTTTCGTACGATCTCCTTTCTCTGTAAATTACAACAATGTTTGTTTATCTATGAAAAACACAAACTGAAACTTAAGCACATTATAAAAACTCAGCCAGGGGGCCACATAAAATGCCTTTCCGGGCCAAGTCTAGCCTATGGGCTGTATATTGAGCACCTCTGGCCTGGAGGAACAGATGCCAGACAGCGAGTAACATTGTGCAATAAGTTCAAAAGGACACAGAGACATGCAGTTTACTGTTGCCAGATAACATACTGCATTCGATCAAATACTTACAATAAAACCTTGGATTGTGAGCAACTTGGTCTGCAAGCATCTTACAAGACGAGCAAAAAAATGAAATGAATTCTAACTTGATAAACGAGCGAGGTTCCGTACTACGAGTAGTACTGATCTGTTTTTTTAGAAGCCTAACTTTACTACAGCAGGAAGTATGAAAAAAAGGTGTACATGTGCCCAATATCATGAGATTTCACACAAAGTCTACAATAAGTAATTGCATAATATTGAAGAAGAAAGAACAACTAAACAATCTGGATGTAGCAAAAAGGAGTCATGAGAGTATCAAGGCAATGTTCATGTGTTCTAAAACATGTAGGAAAGTTGCTTCTCATGTGAATAATTTTATTTCGATACAAATTTTTGGGCCTTGAAACGAATCACCTGAGTTTCAAATATTTCTTATGGGAAAATTTGCTTTGATATAAGAGTGCTTTGGATTACAAGATGAATTATGCTCGCAATCCAAGGCTTCACTGTATAATCTAAAAAGTTCTTTTTATTTCCGTAAAAGCCTTAATAAGCTATTTTTACAAGCAGAATATCATGCAATATCATTTAATTTTTTTGAAAGAATTGAAACAAATGGCACTGAATGATAACTTTTAAATTTCTGACTTATCACCTTTTGTACACAAACTATCCTAGAAATTTTCAACTGTTCTGGAAAGTAACTTGTTAGTGAAATTAAGATGGAACAAATCAGAGATTTTAAAATGTTAAAGCGATAGTGATCTTTACTATTTGAAGGTTTCATATTATCAACACTTTTTACAACTTGACACTGGTATCTTGTTTAAAATGTGATGACTTGTGTTCAATTGGATATTGTCCGGCTCCATGGCTAAATGATTAGCATGCTGACCTTTGGTCACAGGGGTCCCGGGTTCAATTCCTAGCAGAGTTTGTAATTTTAACCATCATTGGTTAATTTCGCTGGCAGGGCGGCTGGGTGTATGTGTTGTCTTCATCAGACGATCAGGAATGCCAGAAGGAAAAGGTGGAATGAGAGGCTGGAAGAAGCTGATCATGCGTTTAAGAAAAACAAATCATGATCCTTCTTTAAGGAGATGAAGAGCAGGATAAAGGGTTATGAGGCGAGAGAACCTTTTGTGAAAGAACAAGATGGCGAGTTGAAAATAGGAGAAAAAGATGTATGCGAGGAAATGGCAAGATATTTCAAAGATCTACTGAACACAGAAGCACCCACAGGGAGCATTACTCTACAGTATAGCAGAAACATCAACCAAGGACGAGCACCCACCAAAACAGAAATTGTGAAGGCAATCAAGGATCTCAAGAACAACAAAGCGGCAGGTAATGATGGTATATGCGCCGAGGAGATCAAATGGGGTGGTCCTGCAATGGAAGAAAGCATGTACAGAATAATAATGGACATCTGGATAAATAAGAAGATACCTAGCGACTGGAAAGAAGCCATAATTATACCAGTACATAAGAAAGGAGACAAAAGAATACTGGATAACTACAGAGGTATCTCACTGCTAAATATTGGGTACAAGATACTCTCGAGATTATTGCTGAACAGAGTGGAAGCACAGCTTGAATCGACCATAGGAGAATACCAGGGTGGTTTCCGGAAAGGGAGAAACTGCGTAGAACAGATCTTTGGACTAAAGAGAATCATAGAACACAGACACAGGAAAGGAAAAGACACAATAGTTACATTTGTAGACTTCGCAAAAGCCTACGATTCAATAGACAGGAACACACTACTGAACATCCTACGCGACAGAGGATTGGATTCTACGACACATGGATTGGTGGGGGAAACATTGCAGGATACAACTGCTAGAGTAAGATACCGGAGTATGTTGTCAGACAGCTTTGAAATTAAGACAGGAGTCCGACAAGGGGATGGGCTGTCGCCAATATTATTTAACCTAGTTTTGGATGAAGTGGTGAAGCAGTGGAGACAGTTGAATAGAACCATGGGAATTGAAGGTGTACATATTGGATATAAGATCAAAAACAATGTCATAGTGGATTGCCTTGCCTTCGCAGATGATATGGTGTTGTTACATGAGAAGGAAGAAGAAGCAAAGTTGGCACTAGCAAATCTAGCAGAAACTGCAGCAAAGGTTGGTCTGAAAATAGCCTACAACAAGACGAAGGTACTGAATACGAAGACCGATTGGAATGTAAAAGGCCAAGTGGTAGAGAGAGTCGACAGCTTCCGGTACCTAGGTGAGAACATCACGGGTAAAGTACAAAGCAACAAAAGTACCACAGACAGAGCTCAACTGCTGCTGAAACTACGATATGCAGCCATGACTACATATGGAAAGAAGAACCTCTCGAGGAACGCCAAACTGCGACACTACATGATAACCATCAGGAATGCTGCATTATATGCAACTGAAACGCTGACATTAGGCAAGAGAGCTTGCATACAATTGGAGAAGGAGGAAAGAAGAATCTTGAGACATATATGGGGCACCAAAAAGCAAGGTGAAATTTGGGTACACAGATCAAGGCAGGAACTACATGCGAGTATAGAACCAATCTCGAGTGTGATAAGAAAGAGAAGGTTAGGATTTGTTGGACATCTCATGAGGATGGATGACAGTAGGCTGACGAAGAAGATATGGAATGCAACCTGCTTAACTGGAAATAAGTGGATGAAGGAAGTCAGAGAAGATTGGGAGACTATTGGCATAAAGGAAAAATATCCACTGATGACAGTACAGGATAGGTCCAAATACAAAAAGCTCGTGGAAGGTCACAGATGGACAGACACCAGGATCCAGATTCAGATCACGGAAGCCGAGAGAAAGAGGAGGAGTGAGAGAATGAAGAGGTATTGGGAAGAAAGAAGACATACCGAACAAGTCACTCGTGATCCTCAGGGGTCGTAACGAACCTAATAATAATAATATAATAGGCATCCAAGAATTGCTGATTTTGTAACCTTTCTCTAAATTCATATTGTTGGGGTGCTTTCTTAACATGTGAGAGGTCGTGCACATGGCAGTTTGCCCCACTTTTTTATATTTGTTAATAATTTTGTTGCTAGCAGCAGTAGGGTTTAGGGTGCCTGTTTCATCCCCCCCCCCCCCTCTCTCTCTCTCTCTCTCTCTCTGTCTCTCTCTCTCTGTCCAATAATAAGAAATATGTATATTTCTAAGAAAATTGTTTCTGTTTTTTATATTCCTGAGATTCTTGTAGCCTAAAATATTAAAAAATCGAGTGATATGTTTTATTACTTCTTATATGATTTATGTTTTAACTTTATTGGAATTGGTATCTGTATTTTAATTTTAAGTTTAATGTTTAATTTGATATTTTAATATTATAAAATGTAGTTAGTATATTCATAAACTTGTATTGTGTTATAAGTAGACGCTACATAAAGGGGCTTTTCAGCCTCAGTGGCATGTATATCATCATTATCAATAAATTCAATTCAATTCAATTCAATTCAATTCAATTCTCTCTCTCGTACCTGACCTTGACTATCATCAGTGTATTGCCTGCTGCATTCTGGAGCAGTTTAAGTTTCATTCAACTCGGGCATCTGCCGCAGCAAATTGCCTTTGTGCGACCCCTCGCTTAGTGCATTTTTACATGACTCCGCATTTCTGAGAGAGTTTCATTAAGTAATGTTCATGAGGTTTTTGATGGTTTTTAGTGAAGTAATGTTGTAGTTTTATCTATAACAACAAATTCTGAAGAGGAACAGAGGGAAATTAGACAGTTGTTGGAATCTGTTCCCTTTTTTTTTTTTTTTTTTTTTACCCCTATATGCTTTACGTCGCACCAACACGGATAGGTCTTATGGCGATGATGGGATAGGAAAGGCCTAGGAATGGGAAGGAAGTGGCCGTGGCCTTAATTAAGGTCCAACCCCAGCATTTGCCTGGTGTGAAAATAGGAAACCACGGAAGACCATTTTCAGGACTGCCGACAGTGGGGTTCGAACCCACTACCACCTGGATGCAAGCTCACAGCTGCGCGCGCCCCTAACCGCATGGCCCACTCACCCAGTGGAATCTGTTCCTGAGCAGGTTTCAAGTGACAACAGTGACATAGATGAAAGTGAAATTGTAAATAATTTTGAGAGTGATAGTGCTTCAGAAGAAAGTTTAAATGAAGAGGATGAACACAGTTTTGATGGAGAAGAACTTGAAGGAGAGCCAGAACAAGGTGAGGTTCTTGCTAACCCTATCTATAGCAGCAGGCTCATCCTGAATCCTACAATTTGGTCAGATAGGCCACAAAAAAGATATAATCGCAGTTGAAGGCGTAATATTGTTACTCAACTTCCAGGGCCAGTTAAGAATGGAAGACTTACTGAAACTGAATTAGAATGCTGGACGCTATATTTCCCAGATCACATATTATAAAAAAATTATCTTGTAACTTATACAAACCAAAAAATAAATGAGGTAAAAATGAATTACGAACGTGATAGAGGCACAAAGGAAACAGACATTATGGAAATAAAAGAATTAATAGGTCTGCTATACTTAACTAGTGTAGTGCATTCTGGACATCAAAACAATTTTGATTTTTGGCAGGATGATGACTGTATGAGTTTCAGTAGATTTAAATTTTTGCTGAGAAATCTAAGACATTGAAAGTCATCAAGAAAGAAAATCAGAGGATAAGTTTTACTACATGAGAGAATTATTATTATTTGATGAGTTTGTCAGTTTGCATAAGAAGATCTATAGCCATAGCTAATTTGTCACTGTAGATGGAATGTTGCCTAATTTTTTAGAGAAATGTACCTTTAGAATCTACATGCCAAGAAAGCCTGGTAAGTTTGGCATAAAAGTGTGGGCATGTCAGATTCAAGGACTTTCTACACTTCCAACATGAAGGTATTCATTTTTAAGCAAGGAAGAGGACCTTATGAACAAAACAACTCTGCTAGGGTTGTTATTAACAGGCTCACATCATCTTTCTCAAACACAGGACGAAATGTCACTTGTGACAATTATTTTATCCCCCTTCCCATGGCATAAGACTTGCTGGAAAAAAAATAATCTGACTCTCATAGGGACCATCAGAAGAAATAAAAAATAAATTCCTAAAGAGCTGACATTAGAACCACAAGGAAGCAAACAACCAATCAACAGTTCATTGTTTTTGTTTACACACAACAAAGTATTAGTTTCTTACAAGCCCAACAAAAACAAATTTGTTCTCTTGCTTTCAGACTGCATGAGACAGATGAGATTGATGAGAACTCAGAAGAAGACTTTAAGCCCAGTATGGTGACCTTTCACAACCAGTATAAATGTGGAGTTGATGTTGGTGATGCTATGCAGAAACAATACAGTGTGGCAAGAATATCAAACCAGTGGCCAATGATGATGTTTTTCTTCATGCTGCATGTTGGGGAAATAAATGGTTATGTAATTTACAAAGCAAACAGCCAGACATTTGAACACAAAAAGGTTCTCCCTCACTGATCATTTATGACCGATTTAGGGCGGCAACTTCTTCTTGATCAAGCTTGAAAAACATCAAGTCCATGATACAATATTGCACGACAAATGAAAATAAGAATAACTGAAGTATTCAAACTGGAACCTATCCAAGAAAAATCTGAAGAAACTGTAGAATATGTCCTTGAAGAAATATAGGAAGACAACTGTAACATTCAGTTCCTGCCTAATACCAATTTGTAAAGAACACACCAAAGCAACCTGTACAAGATGTGCGGATGAAGTCATGGATACTGACTAGAATTGTTAACCAGCATCAAACAGAATTATTCAACAAAATTTAGTTTTTATAATTTTGTACTTAATTTTAAGAATATATTTTGTACTTGAATTGTGACCAAATCACTCATTGAAATGCCCAAGGGCATACTTTGAGGCAATTTGCTCATGCATGACCATGTTTTCCAATTATTTTTTTTTACATTGAGAAAATATTTTTACTGGGCAATTATATTGGTACTAGTTGAAAGGCAGTTAAACAGGGTACATACTTATATTTTTATCAGCAAGTATGAATAAAAGTAACAGTAAATACATAGTACACAGTGGCTGCACCAAACACTAGGAGCAATATGGAAAGAGAGTAAAATACTAGGTGATTGGAAGAAAGGTCCGATTATACCATTATTATTTAAGAAAGGAAGTTGGAAGAAGTTTACCAACTATAGAAGGATAACCCTGCTATAATAATAAGCGTCAATTAAGAAGAGGCGGCTATTATTTTACGGCCATCTCTTGAGGATGACTGATGATCGACTAACAAAAAGAATATGGAATTTTATTCAATCTAAGGCAACAAGGCCGAGATGGTTCCAGGAATGCAAAAAATGATATGAGGCAGACTGGTATTTCAGACCAAGAAATTCATGACAGGAACGCATTCAGAAGATTGGTGAACAACTGTCAAGGTTTCAACATGGCATCAACTTCCAGAGGACGGAAAGGACCTTTGTCTGAAGAGCATAAACAGGCACTCGTCGCTGGGCTCAGAAGATACTGGCAGGAAGTCAAAGCTGGAACAAGAACAAGACCTAGACACTAAAATTAAGTTGGTTGTTACCACACAGTCCATAGAGGCTAAACTCGATGCATTAAAAAAAAAAAAAAAAAAAAAAAAAAAAAGAGAGATGAGAGCCCTATCTAGGATGATTTCTAATGTTGAATACGCCACACACACCCAGCCCCCAATTAACCAATTAACCCGTCCCGGGCGGGAATCGAACCCGGGACTCTCTGAACCAAAGGCCAGTACGCTGACCATTCAGCCAAGGAGTCGGACATAACCCTGCTGTCACACTACCTTAAGACAATGGAAGAGATCATAGAGAAGAGACTAAGAGCAATAACAGAATATCAATTTGAAGAAGAACAACATGGTTTCAGATGCAACAGAGGGCTATTAGATCTTGTCTTTGTCATTAGACAGATAATAGAAAAGTACTGGGAAAGAGGAAAATATCTAATTTTTGTGTTTTTGGACTTAGAAAAAGCTTCTGGTAGCATATCAAGAAATAAAATATGTGAGAACCTAGACGAACTAAAGGATTCAAAATCTCTTACTTGGAAGATTCAAACATTGTATGAAAATTATGAGAGCAGTGTGTGCCACTGAGAAATGGCTGATCGGAATGGTTTGCTCTTTCAGTGAATACTCTGATAAAATCGATCTGCTCCGGATTACTTCCATCCGTTCATCAATTTCAGGGCCGAAATAAGAGAGTAGTATAGCAAGGTAGTTGTCCCCACTACTCTTCACAGAACAGGAGTAACAGAGGATGTTGACTTGTTGGAGCAGCATGTTTAGAGAATATAAGTTAACTGTGAGCAAGAAAAAGAAAATGAGTAGAATATCCACTTAGTGTAACCTCACGCTTCATGGAAAAGATAATTGAATGTGTGAAAAACTTCAGCTATCTTGGAAGTGTTGTCCCCAGTAATGGAAATGTTGAACCAAAAGTTCAAACTAATGTGTCCAAAGGATCCAACTTCTTCTACCAAGTGTTTAATCTATTCTGGGACAAGGCAGTTCCTTTAGAAATGTAACAGACGACGTTCAAATATACCTTCCGCCAAACATGACGTAAATTACAAGCATGTGGAATAAAGTTTCTATTAGCTCTGCTGAAGATGAGAAGGAACAGAATCAGGATTACCTCAGAATGGATATGCAGGTGAACTCAACATAGGAGGGAAACCTGAGAGCTGCACAGCTGAAATGGTTTGGCCATGTAAAGCAAATGCAGGTGCAGATTTGTAGGAATAACTTTGAAAGAATGGTGCCCGGAAAAAGACCCATTTGACATCCCAGAAGGAGATGGTTGGACTAAATTAAAGAAGATTTAATTTAAAAGGGAGAGCCACTGGAAGACATAATTGGAGAAGTAATTTACAAAAACAGAAACAGAAGTAGGCATATTGTTCACACAAATCCTATCCAGTCTGCAAGCACTTGTAATTACCTTACAAGTGAAGATTTCTTGAATTTCAACCATACTTTTCTTTTAGTAGATAATTCATGAGAATGATCTCTGTCATCATCATTTCATTGGTTAAAATATCCTGAAATAAATCTGGTTTCATTTTATTATTGTCTAATGAAATAATCATAAAGTTTTGTCTAGTCCAGTGGCTGAGTCGTCAGTGTCTTCACCTTCGGTCTTAGGTGCCCTGGGTTTGATTCCCAGTCGAGGAGGGTTTTAATATAAAATGGGTAATTCACTTGGCTCAGGCATTGGGTATTTGTTTTGTCCCCAACATTACTGCAACTCACATACCAACACAGCTCTATCCTCCAGCGCACTAGCACAGTTACCCATACATGGCAGACACCACTCACCTCCATCAGAGAGTCTACTTTATAAGGGCTGCACCAGGTTAGCAATGGTCATACATAATAATAATAATAATAATAATAATAATAATAATAATAATAATAATAATAATAATAATAATAATAATAATTTGTTATTTATATAAAAAGCATGAATTCAAGCTATCAAATAAAAAGGAGAGAGTATGTACTGAGTAGAATGTAGTCATAATAACAATTACAAAAGACCCAAAAGTTGCTAACTTAGTTACCTTTATTTCAATAAAACAGTTGCTGTGTCATTTTGAGCTACTTGGCATTTTGTTATTTTCATTAAAGCCATTGTGATTTCTTTTTTGAACTACAAGTAAATATAACATATCTTCTAAATTGTTTTGAAAATTGGCTTAAATTGGCTTTAAGCAAATTACCTCTAAAATAAAGCTATACCAAAATTGGGCACCAATTAATACTCAGATTTTACCTTCTCTCAATTACTGTATGCTCTGTTTTGAGCTGTTCAATGTTAGTCACAATTATATTCAAAGTTATATTTTATTAATGGATTGTTATTATTTATATTTTTGAGCATTTTGCAAGCCATTTTCAAATAAATTATCTGAATGAAATACCAAGATTTTAATTTGCTAACAAAAACAAATTATTTTGTTTAGTCAGATTCAAATACAAGGTTGGTTTAGTTTATTAATAGAACTACAAGTATGCAGTACATTACAATGAGAAGTACACTGCAGGTACAGATTTACAAATTAGTCCTACCGGCACAATATTGACAAAGTTCTGCCAATTCTTGCTAGGTTCCATTTGCACGAAACTTCAGTTAATGAAGTGCCTTTGTTTACCCACTTCGAAAACATTTTTGAACATGCTAAAGAGCTACCTGTATAACTGATATCAATAGGCATTTGATATAAATGATCCTGTTGATAACGATGGATACTGTTGTAATTTCAGATCTTTTTCTCCCAATTATTTTTCTTCCTCCTTTTCTTATGTACACAATGTAAACTTTGTCAATTGGGCAGCCAAGTTGATGAAGAAAAAATGCTTTACTGTAAGTATTTATTTATCAAATAGTTCTACACATGCATAAACAGTCAAACTTACACTTAAAACAATAATCACCACCTCCGCCATCTTCTGAAAACCTGGTGAGCTCATTTCTACTTCCCAGCTTCATTAGGTCAAACATTAACACCCACTGGTGGCCCCCTTGACAGATATTCAATCTTAGTGTGGGAAATGATATTTATCCATCCACATCCCACATCAAGGCTGATTATCTGTCAAGTGACCCCTTAACGACCTTCAGTCTCTGTCTGATGAAACTGGAAAAGAGAACTGAGATCAAGGTTGGTGGTGGTGGCAATTATTCTTTTAAGAGGAAGTACAACCAGGCAACCATCTGCCATTAACACTAATCAGAGGGAAAAATAGAAGGGATCCAACACTTCAAACAATGAAGAAGTCGGCCATAGGAAGACAAGAGCCTCGAACGCTCAAGAGTTTACCAAGGGAGGTCAGATCAGATAGATGAAATTGAAGAGCACGATACACGTAAGTGGAAGAAATGTTAGGACTCAGCTAAGGCCCCATGGTCGCAAACACATGCTCCCAAAGAATTGAGATCATCAGGGGCTGAAAATAAATTAATGTATAAGAACCAGAGTTGATGAAGCGAAAGCCCATCTGTGTGAAGATGGCAGTGTATGAATATATGAAGATTGTCATCATGTTTTCATGTAAGTCCTTGCACAACTGACTTGATGCATCGCTCTAGCTAATTGCTTTACTGGCCTTGACAATCAAATTTAAACCCTAGCATGAAGCTGTAATTGGAAAGTTTCTCCACAATGCTCCTGGAGCACTGGCTACCCATGATACTGACAGGAAGCTTTGTACTGTAATGTATTTCCCATTTCACATGTATTGGTTTATTGTTGCCAGTGTTGCTAATGGGTTCATAATAAGAAGTTGTTTTTTTATTAAGAGTTGTTAGTTATTGGATATAAGGCTTTTCAGATGTTTGCTCTATAAAACCAGCATTTTGTCTTTGACCTGACACTAGACTCATCAGAGTGGGATGGGTCAGGATGTACCCACTGACTCTGAGATGTACACTACTACTACTACTACTACTACTACTACTACTACTACTACTACTACTATTACTAAAATGTTTTCATTCTTCCCCCCAAGGGGGAGGCGGGCCTCTTAGTCGGTAACGCCATCTCTCAGGACGGGAGATTTGTTACGGTGAAGGAGATGCTCGGAGAAGGTGAGGGGGTTGGCGGCCATGGCCTATACTAGGAACTATCCCAGCATTCGCCTTAGTGCAAGAGAATGGAAAATTATGGAAAACCATTCTCAGGACAGCCGACAGTGGGGACCAGCCAAGAGGTCCAGCTCTTTTCCGTCTCCCGAATACACAGGTGTAGAGCCATGGTAGAGCCGTAACCACCCCTCCTCTGCTTGGTTGGCCAGTCAGAGTGCAGAGCTGTTGGACCACGAACCAGCCATGGTCACTAGTGGGCCGAGATCCACTGTGCATCTACCAACAGTGTACAGTATATCTGAAGCAGATTAGTAGAGGTACAATCTGATAACTGCATAAGAGAGATAAATTTTCACAATGGAATTATTGCCTGCCTAGTAATTTCTAATGGCAAGTTCATAAGTTCGCAATGAGGGAATTAGATTTTTCACACGATAGTGTCAACATGGCCCTCATTCTTCTGATAGTAAAATTATATTAAATTTCATATGATATTTAATATTGTAACATATAAAATTGATGTAATAGCATGTTAGTATTTGAAAAATAATTGTATTCATTTGCAAGGACTTACAATTGTAACATACAGTTTGAACTAAAATTATTAAAGAGTCTTTTCTTTTTAACACTCAAGATAATGATGTGGGAAATTATATTTCTCGAGTTTTTGACAGATTGCTTAGTAACTTAAGTAGAATAATTCCTCAGTTGTTATTACTATTTCAGATCTGTAGTTTTAATATTGTTTCCTACTACTTCCATAGTTAACCATAGTCATTTAGAAATGTATGCAGTGTGATATGTCTATTCCTTAATACTGATCAATATTAGACCTAGACCTCATGAGGTACAAAGCCAATTCATCCATTTGTAGTTGATTCAGCACGAATACCAGCCCTACTCATAAGAAAACTCAGCTGACTTGTGCATCATGAGAAAGGTTCATACTTTGCATATAGCAGCAGAAGCCAAAAACTAAACATAGATGAGATGTTGACATGTACTGACAATGATCATTTGATATATGGAGGGTCTGATGCCAGAATGAACCAAGTTCAGTTTGTTATTCATATGCCAGGATGAACCAAATGGATTTGTACACATAGAGGTAGGAAACTGGAAATTTTGTTATGCCACACAGCAGAATTGTGATTTGTGCAGTTGGCATAATGAATTGAGTACAAGAAAAAATGGTGCCTGTACCTAACACCTGTAGTGGAGTCTTGAGTGAAAATTGTGAAATTTGTTATGATAGTGATGATTTGTTAGGTATGTGTAGTGCATCAAGTGATGAATATGATTCAGAGACAGAAACTGAAAGCAGTGAAGGCAAAATCTTTTGTTATAATATTGCTTTTAAATGTTTAAGTTGGTTCAGTTGGAAGTTTGCAGTGCTATTTACTCTGCATACCAAAGTGAACCAGATGAGTACCGGTAGCATCAAATTGCAGAAGACTCTGGGGATGCAGAATGTAACTAACATACAGTATACTTATCCCACTTACCTTTAGGGTGCACCATGCAGCACTTCTGAAGCCTAAGAGTAGGAGAATAAATTTTAAAAGCTGGTTCACTTTGGCATACAGAACAATAATACCAATATAAATGGTCCGTTACTGGACATTATAAATTTTCCAGCTAGCTCATTCTTGGTTGCCAGCGTTTCGCCCTCGTGTGCTAGGGTGGGCTCATCAGTTGGTACCTAGCACACCTACCAATACGCTGGCAAGTGCATACCGTGGAGGCCACTGCGTAGGCTAACTGGAGCCACCGGCAGTGCCAATGCACTAAGAGACTTTGTCTCATCACTAAAAATTGATGCCTGCTTGGCCATCAGATGATATAGATGTTGATTCCCATAGGGAATCTGAAATATTTGTCCTGAATGAGCAAATTTATAATACCAATATAAATGGTCCGTTATTGGACATTATAAATTTTCCAGCTAGCTCATTCTTGGTTGCCAGCGTTTCGCCCTCGTGTGCTAGGGTGGGCTCATCAGTTGGTACCTAGCACACCTACCAATACGCTGGCAAGTGCATACCGTGGAGGCCACTGCGTAGGCTAACTGGAGCCACCGGCAGTGCCAATGCACTAAGAGACTTTGTCTCATCACTAAAAATTGATGCCTGCTTGGCCATCAGATGATATAGATGTTGATTCCCATAGGGAATCTGAAATATTTGTCCTGAATGAGCAAATTTATAATACCAATATAAATGGTCCGTTACTGGACATTATAAATTTTCCAGCTAGCTCATTCTTGGTTGCCAGCGTTTCGCCCTCGTGTGCTAGGGTGGGCTCATCAGTTGGTACCTAGCACACCTACCAATACGCTGGCAAGTGCATACCGTGGAGGCCACTGCGTAGGCTAACTGGAGCCACCGGCAGTGCCAATGCACTAAGAGACTTTGTCTCATCACTAAAAATTGATGCCTGCTTGGCCATCAGATGATATAGATGTTGATTCCCATAGGGAATCTGAAATATTTGTCCTGAATGAGCAAATTTATAATACCAATATAAATGGTCCGTTACTGGACATTATAAATTTTCCAGCTAGCTCATTCTTGGTTGCCAGCGTTTCGCCCTCGTGTGCTAGGGTGGGCTCATCAGTTGGTACCTAGCACACCTACCAATACGCTGGCAAGTGCATACCGTGGAGGCCACTGCGTAGGCTAACTGGAGCCACCGGCAGTGCCAATGCACTAAGAGACTTTGTCTCATCACTAAAAATTGATGCCTGCTTGGCCATCAGATGATATAGATGTTGATTCCCATAGGGAATCTGAAATATTTGTCCTGAATGAGCAAATTTATAATACCAATATAAATGGTCCGTTACTGGACATTATAAATTTTCCAGCTAGCTCATTCTTGGTTGCCAGCGTTTCGCCCTCGTGTGCTAGGGTGGGCTCATCACTGCCGGTGGCTCCAGTTAGCCTACGCAGTGGCCTCCACGGTATGCACTTGCCAGCGTATTGGTAGGTGTGCTAGGTACCAACTGATGAGCCCACCCTAGCACACGAGGGCGAAACGCTGGCAACCAAGAATGAGCTAGCTGGAAAATTTATAATGTCCAGTAACGGACCATTTATATTGGTATTATAAATTTGCTCATTCAGGACAAATATTTCAGATTCCCTATGGGAATCAACATCTATATCATCTGATGGCCAAGCAGGCATCAATTTTTAGTGATGAGACAAAGTCTCTTAGTGCATTGGCACTGCCGGTGGCTCCAGTTAGCCTACGCAGTGGCCTCCACGGTATGCACTTGCCAGCGTATTGGTAGGTGTGCTAGGTACCAACTGATGAGCCCACCCTAGCACACGAGGGCGAAACGCTGGCAACCAAGAATGAGCTAGCTGGAAAATTTATAATGTCCAGTAACGGACCATTTATATTGGTATTATAAATTTGCTCATTCAGGACAAATATTTCAGATTCCCTATGGGAATCAACATCTATATCATCTGATGGCCAAGCAGGCATCAATTTTTAGTGATGAGACAAAGTCTCTTAGTGCATTGGCACTGCCGGTGGCTCCAGTTAGCCTACGCAGTGGCCTCCACGGTATGCACTTGCCAGCGTATTGGTAGGTGTGCTAGGTACCAACTGATGAGCCCACCCTAGCACACGAGGGCGAAACGCTGGCAACCAAGAATGAGCTAGCTGGAAAATTTATAATGTCCAGTAACGGACCATTTATATTGGTATTATAAATTTGCTCATTCAGGACAAATATTTCAGATTCCCTATGGGAATCAACATCTATATCATCTGATGGCCAAGCAGGCATCAATTTTTAGTGATGAGACAAAGTCTCTTAGTGCATTGGCACTGCCGGTGGCTCCAGTTAGCCTACGCAGTGGCCTCCACGGTATGCACTTGCCAGCGTATTGGTAGGTGTGCTAGGTACCAACTGATGAGCCCACCCTAGCACACGAGGGCGAAACGCTGGCAACCAAGAATGAGCTAGCTGGAAAATTTATAATGTCCAGTAACGGACCATTTATATTGGTATTATAAATTTGCTCATTCAGGACAAATATTTCAGATTCCCTATGGGAATCAACATCTATATCATACAGAACAATGCTCATGAAACACTAGTTCAGTGGCAAAAGAATAATTGTGAATTGAAAGTATTGTGAACCAAGTAGTTTTGAATATAACCAAATCAATATATAGGGCCTGTTGAGGTAGTTTTTAGAATGGTTGCTTCTGCAACTGCTGGTGTCGTTCCAGGTTCTCATCTTGATCAGGAATTTCAAAATTGTTCAGCATAGGTTTGTGGAATATTTTGCATATAAGATTGATAAGGACCCTGGATATTCAGTAAACAAAACTTTCAATAACTGTAAAAATAGCAATACAGAGCAGTGTTTTAAGCAGTAAGTAACTTTTCCTTACAGTGTTACAATGCATAACAATAATCAGACTGTATTAAATAATCTGAATAAATAAAATTATAATTTTGTCTGTCCACTTCAAAGTTTTTGCCTCATATTTCATTTTTTTTAAACCCGATTAAGTATACACGAGTTGAAAGTAGGTCCAGTTCAGTTTTTGTCTGTTTGTGGAGATCATCATCATCATCCTAAACCATCTCCAGTGTCCCGGGTGTGGTATATGAGTCTCCTCCATCTCATCCTGTCCTTGTACCATTCTTCCTCCACCAACTTGTCCCAATCATGACCTCTCAGCATTGCATTGCTCTTAACTAAATCTATCCATTTCCTTCGTGGCCTTCCCACGGGTCGTCTTCCTTCTACCTTTCTGTCAAATTCCATCCTTGCAGTTCTGTTTACTGGCATCCTCTTCATGTGACCAAACCACTTCAGTCTTGATATCTGAATCTTATTTAGGAGAGAATTGTCTATTCCTACTTCTTCTCTAATTTTCTCATTCCTAATCTTGTCTTTCCTGGTTTTCTGGATCATAGCGCGTAGGAATTTCATTTCAGCTGCCTGAAGTTTGGAATTATCTCTATTGGTCAGTGTTGTGGTTTCGAGACTGTATGTAAGAATTGGTGTATAATAGGACTTGTACAATGTCATTTTTGTTTTCATGGGTATTTGCTCATCCCACAGCAGGTGTCTTACCTGGTGGTAAAATTGTGCTGCCTTATTGATTCGATTGTTCACCTCATGTTTTGCTAGGTTGTCATTTGATATAACGCTACCCAAGTATTTGAAAACTGGAACACTGTCCAGTTGAGCTTCATTTAACATGACTATTGGTTCTGCTCCTTCCCCATACACTTTCATCACCACCGTCTTGGTCTTGCTGATGTTTAAACCATATTTCTTAAACTCCTCATTCCAGCTTTGTATTCTCTCTCCCAATTCATCTTCTGAGTCACTCCAGATCGCAACATCATCTACAAATGTGAAGGCTTTGATATCTCCATATTCTTTCCTTTTAATAGATTTCATTACTACATCCATTACAATAATAAATAGAAGTGGTGACAATGAGCTGCCCTGCTGCACTCCTCTCTTTGTTTCAAACCAGTCCGACAAACCACATCCTACTTGAATACAGCTTCTGTTCCCACTATACAACATTTTCACTTTGTCTATGAGGCTATCTCGCACTTGAAGTTCTTTCATGCATTGCCAAATTCTTTCCCTTGGTACACTATCGTATGCTTTCTCAATGTCCAAAAATATTAGGAATAAAGGCTTATTCTTCTCCCAGTATTTTTCCATTAGCATCCTAATTGCAAATATAAGGTCTGTAGTTGACCTTCCTGGTCTGAAACCATACTGCTCTTCTTCCAAAATTGGTTCAACAATATTTCTGATTCTGGTCACTATTATTTTTTCCAATATTTTCAGGACATGAGACAGTAGTGTGATACCACGGTAATTAGTACATTTTCGTCGGCTTCCTTTCTTGAACAGAGGTACAATGATGCCTATCTTCCAGTCCTCAGGAATAGTATTTTCCTCCCATATCTTGTTGAGCAGTCTATAGAGCCATTGGATTCCTGGAACTCCCGCTGCTTTCAGCATATCTGCACTTAGTTCATCTACGCCCACTGCCTTTCCTTTCTTCATGCTCTTGAGCGCATTTTCAACCTCAAGCCATGTAATTGGTGGTTCAGTTGTGGTTCCTCGACTTGGCTCTCCTCTATCCGTTGTTATGTTTTCTGTATCTCCATTCCGCAGCTTTTCAAAATAGATCTTGAGTTCTTGTTTAATTTCTCCCTCTTCTTGTGCCAGAGTTCCATCGTCACGTTCTATTGCTTTTATGGTCTCTTGACCCCTTCGCTTGTTTTTCACTACTCTGTATAGCAATTTCATATTTCCTCTACTGTCCTCTTCCAGTTTGTCTGCAAACTCATTCCATTTCTTCTCTTTTTCTTCCCTTACAATGTTCTTTACAGCAAGTTTCTTGTTCCTGTATACTCCTTGAAGTCTTTGTATTTCTTGTTCATTTCGTTCTTCTCCCTGTTTTTGTTTCTCCTTGTCCAGTGCCTTCTTTATTTGGTTTCTTTCTTTCACCGCTGTTTTCACTCTATCATTCCACCATGGTGTCTCCTTTTTTCTTTTGATAGAACTTGTAACTCCACATAGGTTTTTGGCTTCTCCCACAAAGGTGTCTTTGAAGGCCTTCCATTCTTCATTAACACTGGTTACTTCACACTTCGGCAAACTCTGTTGAATCCTTAGTTTGTATTCTTCCTTTATTTGGACTTCTTGCAACTTCCAAGTTTTAATCCTTGGTTTTTTCGTAATAAGTTTCTGCGTTTCATTTGTCTTATGTTTGAAGTCTACTACCAACAATCTGTGGTCACTGTCCATGCTTTCACTAGGGATGACCTTTACATCTGTGATGTACCTGCCACTATCTTTATTTGTGATTACGTAGTCAATCAATGTTCTATACTGGCCATCCCAACTGTACCTTGTTATTCTGTGACTGTCTCTTTTTTTGAAGAATGTATTTTTGATTATAAGATCACTTCTTCTGCACAGATCTAATAGTTGTTCTCCTTCTGGGTTCCTTTGTCCAAAGCCATGTGGACCAATGATGTTCTCGTACCCAAGTCTGTCTACCCCAACTTGCGCATTTAGATCTCCAATAATAATAACATTTTCCTCATTAACAGTATCTTCCAGGTCTTGCCGAAATTTCTCTTTGTCTTCCTCACTGCAGCCTGTCTGCGGGGCATACACTTGTATGATGGTGTACTTAGTGTTCTCCAGTTTCATGGACATTTTAATGATTCTATCACTTTTGCAGATAACTTCAGCTGTAGCATCAGTTTTTCGTTAATTAAGAATCCAACACCATTTTTCGCTACCTTCTCCTGTCCTCTCCAGTATAATTTATAACCTCCACGAAGTGTCTTACATCCAATCCCTTTCCATTTGGTCTCACTTAATCCCAATATTGATATTTTTCTTCTATCCATCATGTCTAGGAGTTCTTCTAACTTTCCAGTTAATGATAGAATGTTCATAGTTCCAATTCGGTATTTGGGTCTTTTTTTTATTTGGGGTTTCCTTTCAGAACATTGTATATCATCAGCCTTACGGTCATCATACTTTACAATTGTCTGAGAGGACGTGTCAGTCCGGTCTATAATATTCTTTCCGAGGCTCTTTTTCTTATTGAAAGCAACTATACTCAATACTTTCCTGCTGACTTGCTAGGCCTAACGCATAAGAGGATTTTCTTTCAGGGTTTACTCCCTTGGCCTTTGAGGATGCCTTCCTCGTCCTACAAGGCAGTAGGTTCCATCTGTACACCCCAGAAGGATGGGTTGCCTCTTCCGCCATCTCCGCCGTACCGAAGTCCATCCTCTCCACCGTAGATGCCGTTGAGGTCTTCACCCTTAACCCAGGGCAAGGGCCCTCCATATTTATGACCCCTGGAGAGAGGGTGTCCCAGTATTTTAAAACCCCCAGGAATTGGGCTACCTGTTGGTCCGCGGGTTGTATTGGTTATTTCAACCAGCCCTACATACTGTAGCAGCCCCCTATCCGCCACCTGGGGACGCGCTCTGTAGGGGTCAGGTTCCCCTGGTTACTTATTGGAAGTTAACCCCACCCACAAGGAGTAAGGTTATTTGCAGAGGTTTGTGGAGATATTATAGGAAAATGGCTTAACAGACTATGTGGAAACTCTGTACTCATGTTCGAGAATAGCCAAGATGTGCACAAGGCTGTATATTATTTGATTAGTTTACAGTAATGTAGCAGTATTAAGGGGACCAAACAGAAAAACTCAGATTTTTCCCTGAATATTAGCTATATAGAAAAACTGTACATATACATGTGTACAATATAATTTCCCATCTTTCAGTTTTCTTGCTTTCACCGTGCAAGAAATAATGACAGAGATCATCATCATCGTCTACCACCACTGTTAGGGCTGTTGCCCAGGTGGTAGATTCATTAATTTTGTTTACATTGTAACATTCAGACATTTTCACAAATTTCCTTATATGACCAGAAATATTAGTTCCACATAAAAAATGTATACAACAAAAACTGCTTTTCCTATCAAATATGTCTCTCATAATTGTACTGTTTGGGCTATGAAATATTAATGAATTTAAAATTTTAGTGTCAAGTCCATCAACACAGATCATCATTGACATGGAAATATTGCTTAGTTGTTATGATAATGTGGTAATTGGTTATGATAGTAGTTATCATGATTGTTTTAATAAGGTGCAAAATCACATGGTCACTGCCATATTGATCAGGAAAATGAAATGAGAAGGAATTTGTGAATAAGAAGATTAAGAGAAAAGGAAGTCCTGAAGGCAAGGAGATTTTGAAGACTCTCTTCATATTGGATGTCTTAATATTGCAGAGCCAGAAGAAAACTAAATGTAATGGCCTACAGTTTCCTAAGCCCATAAAACTTAACAACAATAACATTACACTGACTGTTGTTGTTAGTTGAGGTGCTCTCTCTTTTCTGCTGCCACTCATCTTCACTATATGGTATTACTGCTGCAATTATAAGAATTTGCCGTTTGAAGATGCATATGCAAACGCAGTTTTTGTCTGGCTTCTTGGCTGAATGGTCATTGTAGTGACCTTTGACTCCAATGGCTCTCGATTTGATTCTCAGCTGAGTCTGGGATTTTAACCATATTTGGCTAATTTCTGTAGTTTGCGGGCTGGATGTTTGTGATCTTAATAAATATCTTCATTTACACATGTCACACAACCAGCCATCACAGAAACACACAGTAGTGAATATATCCCTCCACTGAAGGTTGGCATCAGGAAGGGCATGTGGACATAAAAGTAGGTTTAATCTCCATTAGTGCCAACTCCCAGAAGACAGGGAAAAGGGCCAAGAAAGAAGAGAGCCATATGAGTAATTTAAAGGAATAAACCCAGGGTCCCTTGTAAATGATGAATGAATGAAATTGTACCCTTACACACAATAAATTAACAATACATTCATTGTTTTCAATACCGTATGGGAAATTGAACAGATGATGAAAGGATGTGGAAATAAACTGGACCAGGTCCTAGGTTCGTAGCCTGTACAAACAAGAATGCAGTTTATTAGAAAATGAATTTATTAACAAATCATAAACTCAAATAACAAAACACAAGTATTTTGTAATATCTGAAGCCATTTCTTTTCAGTTTCAACTCACATTATTTTATAACTGTTAGGTTCTTCAGTCAGCTGAAACTAATTTTGACTAATAAATTTATAAACTACCCACAACTACCATAATTATGGTAACAGTATTAAACCTGAAAAAGAAACAACAAATTAAATAGAATGAAATCTTTTGTTTTTAAAAGATTCTATCAAATCACACTCAAATATTTAGAAAGTATTAACATTTGTATTTACGTCAGTTTAGACATGTTTATGACCTTCTTAATGCATATTTTCAATTACAGGTGTCACACAACCAACCATCACAGATACACACATACATTTCTAAACTGAAACTTAAAATTACACAATCTGTGGAAAAGTTATTTCCTTAATTTTACACTTTTTGAAATATCATAAATTAATTTCTCTAATTTTTGTCACTTATGAGAATAACATAAATGATAACAAGAATTTAATTAAGAATGAAAGACAAGTGGATGGAAGAACTTTTCAGTAGTGCACACCAAATCAAACTTGAGTTCGAAACTCACTGAAACAATGGTAAATCATACCGTAAAGTGGGGTAACTTTGGCCACTTTCTCGTATATTTTAAAAATTAAAATGTGAAATATTCCCTGTAATTTTCTGCAAAATATAATATACTTTCTTCCATATTTGTTCATTTTAAAATATGAACATAATTCTAATTATTAGTTAGTATTGAATTATGATTATCGAAAGAGTGGCTGGGATTACCCCATGTTTTGGGGTAACTTCGGCCGCCATAAGAATAATTCAAGGAACGAAGTTTTCTTCGATGTAGTGTTACTTCGGCCATGGTGAATGTTTTATTAAAAAGCTGCAGAATGCCCAGTATCAACAATCACAAACAAATTGAAAAGATTTGTGGTGAAACAGCTGTATAGTGATCAAATTCACATTTTCCCCAAAGAAGAAACTATTTTATTTAGCCTAAGCATACAAGCATTGTATAATGTTACAAATTACATGTTGCATTGCATAAATATTTGTAATGGTACAAAAGATAATAAATAAAAGGTATGAAAATCATAAAGCCCAATTGTATGGAGAGAGGAAGAGGTCGGAAAAGAAGCAATCTTGTAGACTGTCCTCATAATACACTGTCTTCTAAATTAGAAAATATCTGGGCTGTCAATCAAGTTCTTAAATGTGTATTGTCCATGTCAACTGATATCTGTCTATTTATCATTGGAAATGGGAACAGTCTTTCCCCTTCCTGTCGCGATAAACTTCCCCGTTTATAGTTATTGTGCCTTTATTGATCTCTTCTAAAGTGTTCTTGAAGTAAACAGGATTGTAATTACACCGCCCGCAGCCGCGTAATGTTTTCCTGTATGTTCTTGGCATGGCCAAAGTTACCTCTTTTATCACAAAACTATTCCCTGAAAAACCTACTTGAATAAAATGAATCAAATTGTGTTGATCGGTTACCAGACGGACTTACGTTTTGAACCCATAAAGCACTGGAATAGAGAATTGAATGCTGGGGCTAGAGAACAGTTCATTTTCTGCTGTTACCAGAGAAGTCAATAGTCGGGGTAGCGAAAAAAATTGATTAACTCAACAATGAGCCCACCAATGTTTCTTGGACTACCGAGTGTTGAAAGAGCATTCTATTGTATGTGCATTTTAGTTGTTGCAAGTGATTCATCTTTTTCAGTATAGGAGGCAAGAGAAAATAAATGTTGCTATTTGTCAGTGGCCGAAGTTACCCCACTTTACAGTACTGAACAGAATAATCAAAGGGTTTTGGGCAACTGGCCCTAGAAACATCAAATTAGGAAACATAGCAAAAGTATAGATTTTCAGGCTCAGTCCGGTGGTATTGGAAGGTGCTCAAATACGTCAATCTTGTGTTGGTAGATTAACTGGCACGTTAAAAACTGCAGGACTAAATTTTGGCACCTTGGAATCTCTGAAAACCATAAAAGTAGTTAGTGGGATGTAAAGTAATTATTATTATTATTATTATTATTATTATTATTATTATTATTATTATTATTATTATTATTATTATTATTATTATTATTATTAGATTTACAGGCAGTTAACTCCCACATGGGGAGTTAAAATTACAATATAAATAATTTTTAAAGAACAGCTTTGCCTTAAAAATGTATGTAAGCGACTATTTACTTTGAAATTACCAACCGAGTAAATTGGCTGTGCGGTTAGGGGAGCGCAGGTAATGGGTTTGAACCCCACTATTGGGAGCCCTGAAAATGGTTTTCCGTGGTTTCCCATTTTCATACCAGGCAAATGTACGTTAAGTATGGGCATGGCTGCTTCCTTCTCACTCCTAGCCCTTTCCTATCCCATCATTGCCATAAGACCTATCTGTGTCGTGGTGGTGGTGATTATTGTTTTAAGAGGAAGTACAACACGGCAACCATCCTCTATATAACACTGATCAGAGAGAAAAAATAGAAGTGGTACGACACGTTCGACGTAAAGCAGATTGTAAAAGAACTATTATTGATTTTACAAAAAATTGCTAGTAAAAGAAATGAACTGGAAATTTGCAGTACGATAGCTAAATAAACCAACGTCGAAAAGTGAAATGACTTATCATCAAGATGGCAGTGACTTACATGATGTTCGCGTGTATAATATTGTCGCTTGGAACTATTGAATAATCGGTCATTCTAAACTAATATTTACCGTCTGAAGCTGCTAAGTATGTACTTTTGAGTGAGTGTGCTTTTAAATCTGCATTGTAGAGATTAGTGTTCATTAAAGGATAAATCTCATAACTATAACCTTATCCTCGCCTCTGTTGATGGAGGTCGGCAAGATTTTTCTAACTCACTGCCGGAGGCCGGTATTATAATGAAGGTTTAAGCTGGAGATTGAGTTAAGCTGTAACTTGAGTTTAAACCGATGTTGAGTCTTATAATGGCTGGTCTAAGTTAAACTGAGGTGAAGAAGGAAATATACGATCTTGGTAGCAGTGACTTGCGAGAAAAGATGACTATCGATAATGTTTTGTTAACTTCTTGTAGGTAAAATGGCGGATAAAAGCAATAAACGTTGTCCTAATTTTACTTGTAAGGAAATAGAATTGCAGTACACAAATATTTATATAGTCCGTGAAACAGTGGCCTTAGGAATTCCTCCGAAAACTCCCATTTTAATAAACATACTACTGGAGGCATAAATTCGGAATGCTCTTAGTAACTGACTGAGGGGTTCTACAGCATGCTTTCTGAAATAGAATGAAGTTATTTTATTTTCTAAAATTTACTCTTTTGACATTCAAACAGTTCAAAAAGTCATTTGTACATTTTTACCTTTTCGTTGCATGTTTTATTCTAGCACCATTTTGCTGAAATGCTGTTATGACAGTCTGTTTTGTAAGCCTAAAACTATGTAAAAACTCTGTTTCGTTCCATATATGAAAGTGACATCCCCTTGCTCGGAAAACTCGTAGTGCCCGTGGTCGTTCAATAATTTGAACCATTTCTTCGTCATCGCTTAGTATTTCTTCAAACACCTCAAAAATATCTTCGAGATTCATTCGTTCTGCCATGTTGTAAGGTTATGTATTCTTAAACTTCAGTTTAAACGGTAGATGAGCGGCAGTAAAATTAATCTCTAGTTAAACTTAAGATTAAGTTTTATAATACACGACTAACAGATAAACCAAAGTTTAAACTGAACCAACAGTTTAAACCTGTAATATAATACCGGCCAACCTGAATCTAAACAATGAAAATCGGCAAGTCTCGAGTAACTTCATGAATCGACAGGATATTCTACAAGACCAACTACAATATTGTAGATTATTGTAGATGGTCTTGTATTCAATCTTTCTTTCTTTCTTGATACTTATGGGCTCTTTTACTGTTGCCCAGCCACTATGCGAATAATAAAATAAATCACACGCAAGATAGAGTCTAGAAAGCATAAGATAAATGAAATTTTCACATATTAATGGAGAGGGTTAAAACTGATGTCCCTGAAATCAGTCGAGGTATTCACAGTTCACACACAAAAAAATCTTGCACTTAGTTCAAAATGGAAGCTGGAACGTAGTGTCCGAAGGTAGATAAGAGAAGTATGAAGAGGACAAAATCTTCATCGCCTGTAAATATGAGCGAGCTGTGAACGTGTCACGCAAATTCCCGTGTGGAACGAAAATTTTTGAAGTTGGTGTGACAGGTGTAGAGGGGATCGCTCATGAGACTGTTGAATGAGTGCAACTATGTGGTAAGGAGGGTGGCCTAGACCCTCTAAGAGATGGGGAGAAAGCCAATAAGCAAAAGGTAGAGAGACATAGCAGAAAGCACAGGGACACAAAGGTGCTAATCTTCACGCCGAAGTTACCCATCTTGGCCTCTTTTTACTATTCGAACACGGCCGGGTATACAATTGGGATGAACAAACATGAAGGAAAGAACTATGAGGGGTTAAAAAACCTAATAGGAGAATGAGTACTTAAGGATTGGGAAGGAAAAATGAGATGAAATCCGGAGTGTGTAGTGTAAAGATAAACGTACTCACCTAAAACCATAACACGCTATGTTTGTTCTAGTTGACAAAAGATGGACGCACCAGAAATACGTATGATAATGTTTGAAGCACGAGTATTGGGAGTGACAACAGACAGTAGCTATGTTCAGTAGCGAGAAGGACAGTGGAAGCAGGAGTAAAGTATAACGGAAAGCAGAAGAAAACTAAAACCAAAACAAAATGAGTGAATAAACTTACACGGCAGTGAAATAGGTCAGTAAACAAGTCTTGAACGAAGAATGGTTAGAGAATCAACTGAGCATCATCAAGAAATTGATTAATAACTTTAATGATATCAGGTGAAAGATCAGATAACAGACAAGAAAGACTAGTAGGAAAGGGGATTTTCATTCGTGTCAGATTAGTGAGTAACTTACGACGGGAGGCAAAATAGACAGGACATTGAAACAATAAATCACCACGCACGCAAGTAGGCTAGTTAACTAAATGAAAACGAAACTTGTATTGCGGGGTAAGGGCATGGTTGAATCGTAAGCGAATTATGTTAGTAATATGCCGACGTGTATATGTGCCTTTGGAAAACCAAGGTGTTGTTGGAATGTATGGTTGAAGCTGATGATGATAATAATAAGTGCCTCTATAACGTGCAGATTGATTCCACTCGTCTTGCCAGGACCGGTAGGCATTGTCTGTAAGACTAGGATAGAAAATCGACAGGATAAAGAAAGCATCATTCCCACCCGTGCCGGTAAACCAGGTAACCTTCTTCTTCTTCTTCTTCTTCTTCTTTATTTTGATAGGTTTGTTTGGGTTTGAGTCGTACTGTTACCCAGTCACTAAACGCACTTTTTTCTTCTCTTAAACAAGAAATGAGACTTGATATACACACGCATCCAAATTCAAAGGTTTTTATTCACACGTAAATTCGTAAAATTATTGGTAAAGTCAAGGTATCTCACCATTCTATTCAACACCAAGAGATTGTATTGTATTGTATTGTATTTTATTTCGTCCAACTGATCATACAGTGATATGGGACACGTCAATAATCATATTTACAGTAACAAAGGATAAAACAGTAATATACATGCCATGATAAATAAAGAGAAATATACAATGTGGTAAAGAGGCACAGATTTAAAAAAAATAAAACAAAAGTGATACATAAGTTAATTTTCAAGAGCTAAGTATTCTTCAATAGAATAAAAACAATGGTTAGAAACAAATTTGAATAATTCTTTCTTAAATTTTGAACATGGTTTTATCTGCTTAATGCAGTCTGGTAATTTATTAAATAAATATACTCCTGCATAACTCAAACTTGATTCATATAGCTTAGTTTTGTGTGGTTCTATGTGCAGACTGTGTTTATTTCTAGTATTATACCTATGTACATCAGAATTTATGGTGTAGCTGTTTACATTCTCCTTCATATATACAAGTGTATGGAAGATATAAAGGCTAGGCAATGGTAAAATAAAATAAAGTTTAAAGTATTTCTTGCAGCTTGTCCTCCTGCCGACACCGGCCATTCCTCTAATTATTTTCTTTTGTAACTTAAAGATGACTTTGCTATATCGTGAATTCCCCCAGTAAATGATTCCATAGGTTAGTATGGGATGGACATATGCAAAATACATAATTTGGCAAGCCTTTAAATTAAAACTATTTTTCAAAGACATTATCATGAAATAAATTCTACTAAGCTTTTTCCCTATAAACTCTGTATGTTTATCCCAGGTTAATGATTCATCCATCCACAAGCCAAGAAACTTTGTTGATGATGAGTACTCAATTATGGTCTCTCCAAATGATATTGGACTAACTTCCATATTTAAATTAATCTTATGGTGAAATCTAATCACAGAAGTTTTCTGTTTACTTAAAATTAATTTATTATCCTCAAGCCAGCTCAGGATATTACTCACTATATTGCCTGCCTTCAATTCTAACCCTTCAGAACTTTCATCAGCTACAAAGACAGTAATATCATCTGCAAACAAAGTTAATTGCACTCCTTGAATATCATCAACAATTTGGACGATATCATTAATAAATACTAAAAATAATAATGGTCCTAAAACTGACCCCTGTGGAACACCATGATCTATGTTTCTGGCACAGGAATACACATTCTTAATTACATTTTTGCTCAAATCAGTACCGGTATATGATATTTCAACAATCTGCCTTCTATCCCCTAAAAATGATTTGAACCAGTCATAGGCCATTCCCCGAACTCCATACATGTATAACTTTTCTAAAAGCAAGCTGTGGTCAATTATATCAAAAGCTTTTGTTAAGTCCAAGAAAATACCTAAACATGCACCCTTCCCATCTAGTGTGTCATATATCCGTTCAATAAAGTTAATGAATGCTGTGGTAGTTGATCTATTTTTACGAAAGCCATTCTGGCAACCAGCTAATATATTATGCTTCTCTAAGAATGATAACAGTCTATCGTACATAATTCTTTCCAGTATTTTGGAGAATACAGAGGGGAGGCAGACAGGCCTATAGTTACCAGCATCTTCTTCACTACCCTTTTTATGTATTGGAACAACTTTGGTTACCTTGAATTTGTCTGGAAATTTACCAGTGGTTAGTGACAAATTTATCAAGTAACAGAGAGGCTTGATTATGTATTGGTAACAGCATTGAATAAGGTAGTTTGAATAACCATCTAAACCAGAAGACTTCTTTTTACCCATCTGTTTTATTATCTTATCTATCTCTTGCTCAGTCACAGGAGTAAGAAACATGGATGATACATTCCTGTGAACTGTATTCAAGTTTGTTCTTGTCACTGATGTTTGAAAATTTTCCGTTAACCTCAAAACTGCTTCTATAAAATAGTTACTAAATATTTCTGCAACTTCTTCTGGATCACTGATTTCTTTCCCTGCATTTGTAAGAGTAATATTATTTTTTAATGGAACTAGAGTACCTTTTTCCCTTTTTATAATGTTCCACATACATTTAGACCTGTTTTTAGAATTTTTTAGCTCATTCTCATTATGCAATCTTTTGGCAGCCTTCAAAACTTCTTGATATATGTTCTTGTACTTCTTATAATAATCCTTCAATTCAGATGAGGTGTTACTCCCTTTCACACATTTGCTTAAAAACCTTAATCGTCTACTTGAATTTCTAATTCCTGTTGTAATCCACCCATTCCTATAATTCTTTACAATTATCCTTTTGACTGGTATTGCCACTTGATAATAATAATCGAACAAACCCAAAAACTCACTGAAGGCCTCATTAGTTGAGTTATTTCTATATACACTCTCCCAAGTTTCCTTGGCCAATAACTGGTTAAAATATGAAATATTTTCCTTGTTGCACATTCTAGTTTCCCTGTAAATTACATTGTTATTTTTTAAATTATGGTTTCCTATTACCCTAAAATTTAGATGCACAATTTGAGCAGAATGATCTGAAAAACCTGTATCATAAACTTCTATTTCATAGTTCCACATTTCCTCATTCAATACGACTTGATCTACTGCTGACTTTGTATCCCCAGATATTCTAGTTGGTTGATTTACAACTGCCTTTAGACCGTACAAGGAAAACAACATTTCTAGCCTTTGCTTATCTCGCCCACCATTATTCCCTAAAAAATCTACATTGAAGTCACCCATGATTATTACATTTTTGTTATGATTCTGTAGGTCATCTAAAATAATTTCAATATTATTATAAAAAGTTTCAACATTACTAGAAGGATTTCTATAAATGCATATAAGTATTAACTTATAATCCACTAGTTCAACAAAGCTAGCCTCGAAATGCTCCTCTACATTCAGATATTCAAATTTATCCAACTGCTTACATTTGATATTATTATTCACATATATACATGAACCTCCACACTTCATTTTCTTTCTACAAAACTTACTTGCAAGAGCATAACCTTCTAATACAAAATTTGAAATCTCATCCTCCATCAACCAATGTTCAGTTAAGCATAAAACATCATACCCTTGTAGGTTATCTGCCAACAGAACCTCCATACTTAGAATTTTATTTCTTAAAGATTGAACATTCTGGTGGAACAAATTTAGCTCTCCCTTTAGATTATAACTATTGCTACCGGTACCTTTTACCATAAAAAATCCTGCTCTAGTAATACTGGTCGTTTCCTTGTCCTACTTGACGTTCTTATTTCTGGTTGTTTAGCTTGCCCTCCTTCAGTTCGTCCTGATGGTGCTCCAACATCCAACTTCTCCAGTAACTCCTCTCCTCGTTCATCCAACTGACTGCTACTGATGATCTCAATGGTTTCCTCACAAGTTTTCCCTGAGCACTCAGTGCTTTCTGGTATTGCTGTCTCTGATGATTGTGGTAGAATCACATTAATCCCTTTCAGCTGATGTTCTTCTCCTAGGCATCCTTCTTTAGTGGTAGCACTCACCTCAACTACTTCCTCAACTCTTCTTACTTTCATTACCTGCAAATGTTCTGCAACTTCCTCATCTTTATCGAACAGCAGTGGTATGGCATTGGTTGTGATAGTAGTTCCTGAAGTCTGTTGTATTTTCTTTCTTATCATATTACATAGCTGCTTTTTCCCTCTTCTGCTAAGATGCATGCCATGATTTGTGAAATATCCTCGATCCATATTGCTCATATCAATTATTTCTGTATTTCGAAAGCATTTGACAATTTTCTGTAGCCGCCTGTTTGTATCATCAACTAACTTATTTACACAAGACCATTCAATTAAATCATGTCGATGTGGAATATTACATAATATTACATTGGTGGTCTTTAATTTGCAAAGTGCTTTCTTCACCCCAGAAATCACATTTGATGCTTCATTTCTGGCAATATCATTCGTCCCTGCCATAATAACCACGTAGTCATTCTCATTAAGTGTTCCCATCTCTTCCATATCTGACTGAAGAACCTCTTTGAACAGAGCACCTGGCTTGACAAAACCTACAACTTCAGTCTCCGGTAGCATATCACCAAGTTCGACAGCAATACCCCGACCATGGCTATCCCCGTACACAACTACCTTACATTTTTTCTTCTTCAACCCCAGTGCAGGCTTCCTTGTAATGGCTGGAATGTTATTAATCTTTACACATTCTTCTTCACTAGCGGTAATTGATTCAAGGACCTGGAACTTATTCCTTAATTCAATACCTAGGCCTACGCCCCGATCATGATTAGTTTTAGGCCTACTGTTACAACACCTCGTACTTACTTCCGACCATGTCTCAGTTTGCACTTCAGTCACACCATTTAAACTAAGTCTATTACGTTTAATACTTTCAATGTCTTCCCTTAACATTCGAATAATTTCATCCCTTGAGGCCAATTCGGATAATAAAGTAACACAGTCAACACACTTTCCCGCTTCCGCATGCACGATGCGTGCGTCACATACACAAACACTTCGCGAATTATTTTTCCTTTGGCCTATGACCTGATCCACACTTCCACTGGTATTTGGCACCTTCTTCTTCCCGTCGTTAAATTCTATGCACTCACTACTTTCCATTAAACTATTACATTTCTGAAAATTCTCAACAGCTTGAGGAGCAACACGACCGGCAGGCGCCATTTTACTCATTATGTAGGTATAAAATGTCGCGTTATAAAAAATGCAGAAGTGCAATCCCCATGCAATAACCAGGTAACCTCGTGACAACCTCTATTGTGTATTTGGGCTCGTTACTTCACCCAGACATAATACTTAATTATAATTGTACTAGTTCTACACTCGCACACAATTCCGATAAAGTAGGATACCAATGCTGTTCGCAACAGAACAGAAGAATGGCGCCTGCCGGTCGTGTTGCTCCTCAAGCTGTTGAAAATTTTCAGAAATGTAATAGTTTAATGGAAAGTAGTGAGTGCATAGAATTAACGACGGGAAGAAGAAGGTGTCAAATACCAGTGGAAGTGTGGATCAGGTCATAGGCCAAAGGAAAAATAATTCGCGAAGTGTTTGTGTATGTGACGCATGTATCGTGCATGCGGAAGCGGGAAAGTGTGTTGACTGTGTTACTTTATTATCCGAATTGGCCTCAAGGGATGAAATTATTCGAATGTTAAGGGAAGACATTGAAAGTATTAAACGTAATAGACGTGGTTTAAATGGTGTGACTGAAGTGCAAACTGAGACATGGTCGGAAGTAAGTACGAGGTGTTGTAACGCCTAAAACTAATCATGACCGGGGTGTAGGCCTAGGTATTGAATTAAGGAATAAGTTCCAGCTCCTTGAATCAATTACCTCTAGTGAAGAAGAATGTGTAAATATTAATAACATTCCAGCCATTACAAGGAAGCCTGCACTGGGGTTGAAGAAGAAAGAATGTAAGGTAGTTGTGTACGGGGATAGCCATGGTCGGGGTATTGCTGTCGAACTTGGTGATATGCTACCGGAGACTGAAGTTGTAGGTTTTGTCAAGCCAGGTGCTCTGTTCAAAGAGGTTCTTCAGTCAGATATGGAAGAGATGGGAACACTTAATGAGACTGACTACGTGGTTATTATGGCAGGAACGAAAGATATTGCCAGAAATGAAGCATCAAATGTGATTTCTGGGGTGAAGAAAGCACTTTGCAAATTAAAGACCACCAATGTAATATTATGTAATATTCCACATCGACATGATTTAATTGAATGGTCTTGTGTAAATAAGTTGGTTGATGATACAAACAGGCGGCTACAGAAAATTGTCAAATGCTTTCAAAATACAGAAATAATTGATATGAGCAATATAGATCGAGGATATTTCACAAATCATGGCATGCATCTTAGCAGAAGAGGGAAAAAGCAGCTACCGTATGTAATATGATAAGAAAGAAAATACAACAGACTCCAGGAACAACTATCAGGAATAATGCCATACCACTGCTGTTCGATAAAGATGAGGAAGTTGCAGAACATTTGCAGGTAATGAAAGTAAGAAGAGTTGAGGAAGTAGTTGAGGTGAGTGCTACCACTAAAGAAGGATGCCTAGGAGAAGAAAATCAGCTGAAAGGGATTAATGTGATTCTACCACAATCATCAGTGACACCAATACCAGAAAGCACCGAGTACTCAGGGAAAACTTGTGAGGAAACCATTGAGATCGTCGGTAGCAGTCAGTTGGATGAACGAGGAGAGGAGTTACTGGAGAAGTTGGATGTTGGAGCACCATCAGGACGAACTGAAGGAGGGCAAGCTAAACAACCAGAAATAAGAACGTCAAGTAGGACAAGGAAACGACCAGTATTACTAGAGCAGGATTTTTTACGGTAAAAGGTAGCAATAGTTATAATATAAAGGGAGAGCTAAATTTGTTCCACCAGAATGTTCAATCTTTAAGAAATAAAATTCTAAGTATGGAGGTTCTGTTGGCAGATAACCTACAAGGGTATGATGTTTTATGCTTAACTGAACATTGGTTGATAGAGGATGAGATTTCAAATTTTGTATTAGAAGGTTATGCTCTTGCAAGTAAGTTTTGTAGAAAGAAAATGAAGTGTGGAGGTTCATGTATATATGTGAATAATAATATGAAATGTAAGCAGTTGGATAAATTTGAATATCTGAATGTAGAGGAGCATTTCGAGGCTAGCATTGTTGAACTAGTGGATTATAAGTTAATACTTATATGCATTTATATAAATCCTTCTAGTAATGTTGAAACTGTTTATAATAATATTGAAATTATTTTAGATGACCTACAGAATCATAACAAAAATGTAATAATCATGGGTGACTTCAATGTAGATTTTTTAGGGAATAATGGTGGGCGAGATAAGCAAAGGCTAGAAATGTTGTTTTCCTTGTACGGTCTAAAGGCAGTTGTAAATCAACCAACTAGAATATCTGGGGATACCAAGTCAGCAGTAGATCAAGTTGTATTGAACGAGGAAATGCGGAACTATGAAATAGAAGTTTATGATACAGGTTTTTCAGATCATTTTGCTCAAATTGTGCATCTAAATTTTAGGGTAATGGGAAACCATAATTTAAAAAATAACAATGTAATTTACAGGGAAACTAGAATGTGCAACAAGGAAAATATTTCATATTTTAACCAGTTATTGGCCAAGGAAACTTGGGAGAGTGTATATAGAAATAACTCAACTAATGAGGCCTTCAGTGAGTTTTTGGGTTTGTTCGATTGTTATTATCAAGTGGCAATACCAGTCAAAAGAATTATAGGAATGGGTGGATTACAACAGGAATTAGAAATTCAAGTAGACGATTAAGGTTTTTAAGCAAATGTGTGAAAGGGAGTAACACCTCATCTGAATTGAAGGATTATTATAAGAAATATAAGAACATATATCAAGAAGTTTTGAAGGCTGCCAAAAGATTGCATAATGAGAATGAGCTAAAAAAATTCTTAAAAACAGGTCTAAATGTATGTGGAACATTATAAAAAGGGAGAAAGGTACTCTAGTTCCATTAAAAAATAATATTACTCTTACAAATGCAGGAAAGGTAATCAGTGATCCAGAAGAAGTTGCAGAAATATTTAGTAACTATTTTATAGAAGCAGTTTTGAGGTTAACGGAAAATTTTCAAACATCAGTGACAAGAACAGGCTTGAATACAGTTCACAGGAATGTATCATCCATGTTTCTTACTCCTGTGACTGAGCAAGAGATAGATAAGATAATAAAACAGATGGGTAAAAACAAGTCTTCTGGTTTAGATGGTTATTCAAACTACCTTATTAAATGCTGTTACCAATACATAATCAAGCCTCTCTGTTACTTGATAAACTTGTCACTAACCACTGGTAAATTTCCAGACAAATTCAAGGTAAGCAAAGTTGTTTCGATACATAAAAATGGTAGTGAAGAAGATGCTGGTAACTATAGGCCTGTCTGCCTCCCCTCTGTATTCTTCAAAATACTGGAAAGAATTATGTACGATAGACTGTTATCATTCTTAGAGAAGCATAATATATTAGCTGGTTGCCAGAATGGCTTTCGTAAAAATAGATCAACTACCACAGCATTCATTAACTTTATTGAACGGATATATGACACACTAGATGGGAAGGGTGCATGTTTAGGTATTTTCTTAGACTTAACAAAAGCTTTTGATATAATTGACCACAGCTTGCTTTTAGACAAGTTATACATGTATGGAGTTCGGGGAATGGCCTATGACTGGTTCAAATCATTTTTAGGGGATAGAAGACAGATTGTTGAAATATCATATACCGGTACTGATTTGAGCAAAAATGTATTTAAGAATGTGCATTCCTGTGCCAGAAACATAGATCATGGTGTTCCACAGAGGTCAGTTTTGGGACCATTATTATTTTTAGTATTTATTAATGATATCGTCCAAATTGTCGATGATATTCAAGGAGTGCAATTAACTTTGTTTGCAGATGATATTACTGTTTTTGTAGCTGATGAGAGTTCTGAAGTGTTAGAATTGAAGGCAGGCAATATAGTGAGTAATATCCTGAGCTGGCTTGAAGATAATAAATGAATTTTAAGTAAACAGAAAACCTCTGTGATTAGATTTCACCATAAGATTAATGTAAATATGGAAGTTAGTCCAATATCTTTTGGAGAGACCATAATTGAGTACTCATCATCAACAAAGTTTCTTGGCTTGTGGATGGATGAATCATTAACCTGGGAAAAACATACAGAGTTTATAGGGAAAAAGCTTAGTAGAATTTATTTCATGATAATATCTTTGAAAAATAGTTTTAATTTAAAGGCTTGCCAAATTATGTATTTTACATATGTCCATCCCATACTAACCTATGGAATCACTTACTGGGGGAATTCACGATATAGCGAAGTCATCTTTAAGTTACAAAAGAAAATAATTAGAGGAATGGCCGGTGTCGGCAGGAGGACAAGCTGCAAGAAATACTTTAAACTTTATTTTATTTTACCATTGCCTAGCCTTTATATCTTCCATACACTTGTATATATGAAAGAGAATGTAAACAGCTACACCATAAACTCTGATGTACATAGGTATAATACTAGAAATAAACACAGTCTGCACATAGAACCACACAAAACTAAGCTATATGAATCAAGTTTGAGTTATGCAGGAGTACATTTATTTAATAAATTACCAGACTACATTAAGCAGATAAAACCATGTTCAAAATTTAAGAAATAATTATTCAAATTTGTTTCTAACCATTGTTTTTATTCTATTGAAGGATACTTAGCTCTTGAAAATTAACTTATGTATCACTTTTTTTAAATCTGTGCCTCTTTACCACATTGCATATTTCTCTTTATTTATCATGGCATGTATATTACTGTTTTATCCTTTGTTACTGTAAATATGATTATTGACGTGTCCCATATCACTGTATGATCAGTTGGACGAAATAAAATACTATACAATACAATACAATTTTCTCTGATTGATAAGTACTTGAAGATTGAGTGAAGTAGATCTTGCAGTTGACTCACAAAATGGTTTCAAAGCACTTGAAATAGTTCATTAGAAGACATAGCACCTAGACAACTGAGACAGATTAAATTATGTATACAATACTAGGAGATATAGGAAAATCACAGGGACACAAGGTATACTAATCTTCACGCTAGAGTGACCCATCTCAGCGACTGCTACATAACAAATAACACCGGGTCGACATATAGGGGATAAGTAGGAGAGGGCGGTGGAACTACTGAGGGACGAATACATGTGAGAGTGAGGGACGTTGGACAGAGGGAAATTAATATATAATCAACGTATATGGGGGCTTAGAGAGCAGAAAGCGTTATTGAGATCGTAAACAAAAAACCAAGGGGCGTGACAGTGTGATGATATGATGGCAATGAAAGTGTACACGCGATCGGTGGAGGGGGACAGATGACAATATACGGTAGCTATGTGGCTTAGTTTAAAAGCAGGCGATAGGGAGGACGTGAGTCAAATGAGAGTATTATGAAATATTATGAAATAAGTTAGTGATGTCAATGTATGTTGGTAATGAGGGATTAGAGTTGTTAATTAGAGTGATCTAAGAACTGATTTAATATATTTATTATTGTGTGAGAGGGCTTATATACCAGAAATGCAATTGACGTGGGGAGAGAAACATTGAAATGTATTAAGCTTGAGTACAGCCAGCGTCGAAAGGAGTTATACAATGGACATTGAAAAAAGAGATGATTGTATCGGCATCTACGGATCCACAATGGCATAGGGGATGCTGTTGTAAACGAAATCGAAGTTTATATAGTTGTGTAAGAGCATGATTAAAGCGAAGGCTTAAGATATTGATGATATTCCGACAAGTGTAGGTTGCGTGCTGATACCAGAAAGTAGTAGGTAATAGTGGTTGTAGACTATTATAGAAATTGTCCTTCTCACGTCCAGATGCTGTCCATATGAGTTGCCATAATTGTTTTTGTTGTGATTTTAACAGAGATATGAAATCTGTGGCTGGAACAGGAAATGTAGCTGGGTTTGTATATAATAGTGAAGTCTCTTTCGCTAATCGATCAGCCTTTTCATTACCTGGTATGTTTTTATGTGCCGGTATCCAAATGAGTGTAACTTGGACACCTAATTTGTTTAAAGTAAATAGGATGTGCTTTACGTTACATACATAGCAATTCAGCGTAAACCTGTTAGATTTTAGTGTTTGGAGTACGGAGAGAGAGTCAGTAAATATATTAGCAGATTGTAAGGATGAATTTTGTATGTACAGTAACGTTTGTCGTATGACAAAGAGTTCTGCAGAAAAAAATAGAAAAATGTGACTATAAATGAAACAATTCAGCATACTGAGTTTGTTCGTAGTAAAAAGCAGCTCCAACACCACAAGAAGTTTTCGATCCATCAGTATAAAAGTTGGGACATGCATTAGTGGATGAAATAGGAACTTTTTAGGATATAGAGGAAAATATGAAAGCCGGTAAGGGAGCATAGCAAAGGATGATTCTTTAGAATAAATAATAGTAGGAGCATATTGAATCACGTCATATGACACAGAATAATATGGCAACACGTGATTACGAATAATATTATGTTTGAATGGGGAGACAGACTCTAATGCCCAAATTAAGGTAGGGGCTTGGCAATTTTGTGTGAGAGGTGATGGGAATGATTGAGCGAGTAGTTGTATTTTGGGTATAAGGTTATTGGAGATCACTAGAAGTCGTTTGAGAAGATACTTAGATGCTATAAATCTGCGCCGAAGCAGAAGAGGAGGGTTACCAGTTTTTACTAATAATGCATTTGTAGGAGTGGTATATAATGCAGCAAAACAAAGTCGTAGCGCTTGATTTTGTGTCGTATTAAAGGATGGAAGGGAGGATGTGGATGCAAGATCAATGATATGAGCACAGTAGTCGAAACGAGCACGGATGGTGGAGCAGTATACTAATTTTGCTGTAACAGGATCAGGTCCCCCAGGAACGACGTTTAATAGCTTTTAGTAGGTTAATATATATGAGAGTACTGTTTAGTAGGTGTTGTATATGTTGGGAGAAGTGTAATTTACGATCAAGTATAATGCCAAGATATTTATGGTGCGATCGTATGGGAATTTCATATGTATCGAGCAGTAAAGGCTCTGAATTATAAACACGCTTGGTAGTAAAAATTACCGCAGAGCATTTATCAGGAGATAAGGATAACCCATGAGTTTGTAACCAAGACTGGACTTTAAGCAGGAGCTGTGTTCTGCATTTCCGGGCAACATCTAGATGTTTATGGGGAAAAATAGATAACTATGTCGCCAGCATACATAAGAATTCTGGCAGATTGGAGGGCAAGTTACTCAAGTTCGGATAAATATAAAGCAAAGAGTATTCCACTGAATATATCACCTTGAGGGATGCCGACAGTAGTTTGACGAGGGGATTATGTAGTGAGGGGAGGTTTGAAGATAAGAGTGCGATATATTAATAGACGGCGTAGGAGAGTTATGAAAATGGTCGGGATTCCTTTCTGTAATAACACATCCCATAACATATGCAGGGGGACTGAATCAAAGGCGCCTCGAATGTCTAAGAAGACAGCAATAGTGTGCTGTTTCCTAGATTTAGCTAATAATATGTCAATAAAAGGCATATTGATCGCATCCTGAGCATTTCTACCTTTACAGTAAGCATACTGATACTTTGGAAGAAGGGAATAATACTATAAGTACCACAGAAACCTTTAGAGCATGATTTTGAGAAATAGTTTGCGTAGACAAGATGGCAAGATTATTCTCCTTATACTGTGAGGGGTGGTCACTGGACGACGAGGCTTTGGAACCTGGACTAGGTAAAAAGAGTTCCATTCCGGAGGAGGAGTCGTAGTGGTTAACACAAAATTAAAGTACTGAACAAGCACTTGAAGGGCTTTGATCGGCAATTGTTGTAACATAGCATAAGAGATATAATCAGGACCTGGAGTGGACGATTTGCAGGTGTTAAGAATGGACGTGAGCTCTGGGAGAGTGATGGGACGAGAAAGGACTGAAGACCGATTAGTGTAAGCAGACATAGCTGGGGTATAAGGTGGAAGTACATAATCTGGAGTGAGGGATGCTAGAACATCATTCAGAATATTCAACGTGATTTGAGGGCGTGGGACATGAGTGGAAGCCCGAGTGAGAGCACGAATAGCATGCCATAACTGAGATGCAGAAATATGGGTATGGAAGGAGGATATAGAAGTTTTCCAGGCTTGTCGTCGTTTTTGATTGAATACACGTCTGATATGAGCAATATGATGTTTGAGGTGAAAGTAGTGTGAAGGGGTTAAAGTTTTACGATATATTTTGAAAAGTCTCTTGCGTTTGAGGATTAATTGATGGCATTCCGTGTCCCACCACTTTAATTTAGAGGTACCAGTTGTTATAGAGTTTGATGGTGTTTTAAAATTATGGTATAGGTCCAGATACTGTGATATTATTTTGAGAATTGATTGATATGATAATTCTGTTACAGGGGATTTCTCTAATTGGGTTACCGTGAATGACTTAAAGCACCGAGCATTGAAATGTTTCATGGAACGAATTTGACCGGTATAATGGTGGTTAAGAGGGTGTTTAGCAATATACCCATGTCCATAAGTAATTATGATAGGAAAGTGATCACTTGTATGAGTGTCACTTAGTACCCGCCACGTGGTTATAGAGGCAAGAGTGTTGCGACAAAGTGATAAATCGACTGCGCTATGCAACGAACCAGGAGGAGTGAGCCCGGTAGGGGAACCATCATTAAGAATCAGGAGATTATGTTGATGTACAGCATGTAAGAACTGTGTGCCTTTAGAGGTGTCGAGCGGGGCTCCCCACTGAGTATGATGTATATTGACATCTCCCTAAAAAGTAGTTTGGTATCAGATGGAAATTGATTAAAAAATTTGAACCATTGTGCGAATGAGATGTAATTATCGGGAGGATTATATAAGTGTATAACATATGTGTTATGATATATAACGCCCAGGGAATAGGTGTTTGGTATTATGTACTGCAGATGTAATGGAGTGTACGATAACGAATTATGTATCATAAGTGCGACACCTTCAAATCCTGGTCCGTCATGGCGTTCAATAGAATAATCTGGAAAATGTCCGACTCGTTGGCTGAACGGTCAGCGTACTGGTCTTCGGTTCAGAGGGTCCCGGGTTCGATTCCCGGCCGGGTCGAGGATTTTAACCTGAATTGGTTAATTCCAATAGCACGGGGGGCTGGGTGTATGTGTTGTCTTCATCATCATTATTTCATCCTCATCACGACGCGCAGGTCGCCTACAGGTGTCAAATAGAAAGACCTGAACCTGGCGAGCCGAACCCGTCCTGCGATATCCCGGCACTAAAAGCCATACGACGTTTCGTTTCATCTGGAAAATAAAAGTTAGTTTTATGAGAAAACCAAATTTCTTGCAGAGCGACTATATGAGGAGATGTTTTGTGCATTAGAATTTTTAATTCGTCTTGTTTATTTTGTAGGCTCCTAGCATTCCATTGAAGAATGCTTACTACCATTATTAAAGATAAGGTGTAAACTTTCTCGAAGTTGACTAATAACTGGTAAAATATTGGGGTGATCTCCAATTAGTTGTGTAAGCTGCATTAGAAGGTTGAGAACACACTGTTGAACATGTTCTCGCTGTGGTAGTGAAGTACCTGTTTGTTATTGATGCTGTGCGGGTTGCATACGGATTGACGGGCTCGATGTTGATGGAGTTGGCTGACAGGGTTGAATGGGGTACTGATAACACAGAGATTGAAAGGAGCAAGAGGATGTAGTGGGTTGCACTATCTGGAGATATCCAGCTCTATCATAGCCGGGAGGAGGCTTAGATGGCAAATCCTTGACGATCACTTGCGTGAATTTGCGTTTGCGCGGCATTTCTGCTATTGGAGAAGAATGTTGAGAGGGCAGGAGAGGAAATTGTTGAATGTTATTGTAATCAGAATAAGTAGGTGGGAATAGTCGAGCAGAAGCTTCTGAAAAGGAGATGTTATCAGTGCACATGAGTTTTTGATCTCCACTTGCTTCTGATGAACAGCACAATTAGATGAGCCCGTTCCATGCTCCCGATTGCAATGTAAACATAATTTGACATTAGCAAGGCAGTCTGAGGTAACATGATTCAAACCACAGTTGCAACATCGAAAGTTAGTGGACTGGCAATTGCGTATGGTGTAATCATAACGCTAGCATGAGCAAATAATGGGGTAGAATATAAAGGGATTGACTTCCAATATTACGTGATAGATTGAAACATATATGGGCAAAGTTTTGGAGCGAAAAACAATCTTTACTGAGCCGGTAGGTAGATATACTACCTGACCATCTTGGAGGGTTTTACGACGTAGACGATGAACAGAGTGAACTTCGACGTCACTCTTAAGTAAGTAAGAATATCTGATTCAGTTAAATCTTTCTCAACACCGCGTATAAGGCATGTAACTTGTGTGTATCAACTTATTCTGCAAAAAGTCATTAGCATGATTAGGAGAGTGAAAGTTTACCTGAATCCGATTACGCCTTTATACTGGATGGATTTAACAGGAAAGTTTCTTTCATGGAGTAAACGCCAAATAGCCATAGGGTGCAGGTTGCCAATGTTATTACCATTTTTGGATGGGTGGTTTAATGGGTATAAATTACATGCAATATTATTAGGAGATTGAGCAGGAAGGGGAGAGTTATTATTGCATTGGGTCGAAGTGTGCATCGAAGGGTATTAGGAGAACTATCAGTCACGTTTGTATCCATTTTCACCTCTTCTTCCCATTCAATATTGCTATTTGATGCGGGATGAAAGTCCCTAGTACCTCCACTGTCAGAACTCATGTCACCATTTCACAAATCACACGCAAGCTATCACTCGAATTCAGGAGTAAGTTCTAGAAACTTCAAGACACGGAACACGAAACCTCGAACACTACCAACCGTACAGTACGATGTCGCGATCGAGACTTGACAACCTCTATTACTGTTCCTAACACACTTATAATCAATCTCATGACAATCCAAGATTCTTCTTCTTCTTCTTCTTCTTCTACTTAGGATTTTCTTGGGCTTTGCTGAAAATCCATTACCCAGTCACAACAATTATTGTTACAAATCTTCAAGAGAAACAGACTGAGTTCTACTTAAGATGGATAGAGTTGTTCAACACTTGTAGACACACTAGGGTTACATGTCGAGAACGTGACGTCATCATAGGTTACAGCAAAGAGATTGGGTTGCAGTTATGTAGAGGAGGATGCACGTTAAGAAGCTCATAAGACTCACTAGTCAAAAGAATTTAGAGTTTAATGTTACAATTATCCAAAAATTCTTGAATAGCAATAACAAGTGAAGGTGTAGGCTGTTGTATGAGTCGAGCGACTGTTGTGGGTACTTGTATTTTTGCGAGCGTAGAGTGTGGAAAAAACGTTTTCTATGTAGGGTGAAATGGGAACATTGAAAGAATATGTGATTAATGTCGGCCATACTATTATTACATGAACACATGGGTGAATCCGCTAACTTTAATTTGACTTTATAAGCAGGAGTCAGAGCGTGATTAAAGCGTAATCTGATAATTGTTGTAATATGTCTGCGTGAACATTTTGTTGTTGAAAACCATGGGTGACTAGCAATATTTGGTTGCAGCTGATAGAAATATTTTCCTTTGAGTTTCGCCGATTGTGTCCAGTTGTGCTGCCATTTTTGTTGAATAGCAATTTTAATAATCGGTGTGAAATCTGTGTAGGGAAGGGCTATGGAAGCATTGATTCCTGTTCCGGATGCAGCTTGTTTTGCCGCTTTATCAGCCTGATCATTACCTGCGTTGTTCGAATGTCCTTTTATCCATGTTAAATTTATATCAGCGCCATTTTCATCGAGTTCAAATAAAAGGCGTCGAATATTGCAGATATACCAATTTGTGGCATTAAACTTTGAGCACACTTAAGGAATCTGTAAAAATGATCGCTTTGGAGACGTGGTTATGTTTTAGGTATAGCAAAGCTTGTCGTATAGCGAAAGATTCAACAGTAAATATTGTGGCATAGTTTGGAAGTGTGTATCGCTCACATACGTGTAACTGCGGAATGAAACGCAGCCCCCGTTCCTACATTTTGTTTGAATCCATCTGTATATATTATGAGAGTAAGATTGAGATCATTTATCGCCATTTTAAGTGTTAGTTTAGGTATTTCAGAAAGTTGCATTGTGCTGTTATTAACACGTTCCCTGCGGCAGTGAATTTCGATGACTTAATGTTACGTCGTATCGGCCCACCGGTGACCCGATGCTGCCTTTAGTTATTATCGGTTCGGGTCACCGGTGACCTGACGAATTTGACTTTGTTTACTCCCTAGTATGACATCCTAAACCATGCATGTGCACTTGTTGTGTGCGTTATTGTTGAGGAGACATTCCAGCGTATTTACCTGTGCGACAGTGTTCCGATTCAACAATTGCGTGAAACAGAAATGACCCCGGAAATAATTGGGTCACCGGTGGGCCGATCAAAACTAGCAGTATGCCTCGATCCTTTACTTCAATTGGAACACTATGTTGCCATTAGTTAACAGAAATTCGTAACTAGGACGTAGTTACTTACTTCGCAATTCTGGGAAGTTCGCACCGACGGATAAGAGTAACATGTTTCGGGGCACATGGTGACCCGAACCGCACGGAACGTATTAAAGGAAATGTGCTGAGACACTACAATATTAGGTTTGTAGTGCATAATATTGTATGGCATTGTATTATATGGAAGCGAAATATTTTGTTGAATGCTAGTATGATATTTTCGCGTCAAGTTGAACCCGTCTAACAGAGCAGAAGTTCGTGATTGCTGTTGAGAACGTTGCCGATATTTCTCCAGTAATTGTAGTTTGGGTAGGATAGGATGTCTAGCTAGCGCCATTCGGGGCAACAAAAATTTAGAAGCTAAATACAAACGGCGATAGTGGAGAGGCATGTCACATGTTTCAACAAGTAACGCATTAGTTGGGGAAGAGGGTAAAGCGCCTATACATAATCGGAGTGCTCAATGTTGAATTATGTTGAGCTTATGAATAAGAGTGGAGGAAGCAATATCAAAATAAAAAGATCCATAATCTAAATGCGAGCGTATTGTACGCCGATAAAGTAATAAAGCCGTTACGGGATCAGCAGCCCAGCTCTGTCGAATTGTTAATTTCAATATATTGGTAAATTTTTGAGTCTTTTTCGAACGGTATTCAAAATGGATTTTCCGGGACAGTTTATTATCTAAATATATACCAAGATACTTGTGCACCCGGACTGTCGGAATTGTAATATTTGCAATTCTGAATGAGTCTGTATTATACTTGCGTTTATGCGTGAAAATCATGGCAACATTTTTAGTAGAGGAAAGTTCCAAACCATGCTCATTTAACCATGCTTTAGCAGTAGTGAATGCTCGAGTGATATTAGTTCTGCAGACTTCCAGACTTTCGTGAGAATAATAAATGACTATATCATCCGCATAAAGTAATATTCGTGCATCGCGTATTACGATACCTCCTAAAACCTGTAAGTTTAGAGCAAATAATAGGCCACTTAAAATGTCGCCCTGAGGCAACCCATTAGACGCGTATCGTACATTAGACGTAGAGGTTTGGCATGTGATTTCCATTCGCCGAAAATATAAACGATGTTTGAGCATTTTGATAAAATTAGCAGGGAGGTGTAAGTTATGAAGTTTCGACAGTAACATGTGTATGGGCACGTTGTCATAGGCAGCTTTGATATCAAGGAAAGCAGCAATTATTCCATGTTTGCGTTGTTTTGCTAGCAGCAAATCTGTTAATAATATGTTAATGGGATCCGCTGTGCTTCTCCCATTATAATAATAATTTCGTGTGGCTATTTCTAGCCGAGTGCAGCCCTTGTAAGGCAGACCCTCCGATGAGGGTGGGCGGCATCGGCCATTTGTAGGTAACTGCGTGTTATTGTGGTGGAGGATAGTGTTATATGTGGTGTGTGAGTCAGGGATGTTGGGGACAGCACAAACACCCAGCCCCCGGGCCATTGGAATCAACCAGTTAAGGTTAAAATCCCCGATCCGGCCGGGAATCGAACCCGGGACCCTCTGAACCGAAGGCCAGTACGCTGACCGTTCAGCCAACGAGTCGGACCTCCCTTTTATAAAGGCATATTGATAGACGGGTAGCGAATTGTGATAAACGAGACACCATAAAAGCCTTTCCAACAATTCTGGGTAAAATATAGGTTGGGAGAGTGTGAGAAATTTATCTGGAAGAGGCACTGTAATATACTGCTGAAATTCTTGAACCACAGAATCCGGAGTTAATATGTCGTAAAATTGGGAGATGCTTTCGAAGTGTGGTTGGATGAGTTTCTTTCATCCAGTATGAGCTAGATTTTTTATAGCAGCCCAAATATCCTTAATACATGTGTTTCTATTGAGGGAGTTAATAAAACATTTCCAAGATTCTCTTCGTCTTTCGTTGAATACTTTTCTCAGGTGGGCAGTGTGCTGTTTATATTGCAAATAATTGGCAGGCGTGTAAATTTTGATTTAAACGTCTGAGCAGGCTGCGTCTTCGTTTCACTATAGCGGCGCATTGCTTATTCCACCAGTGAACGTTAAGTCGTCTAGTAGTATAGCTATATTTGCGATAATGAAAAGGGTGATATATATATCTAGGTAGTTTTGAATATGCTGATAAAAGGAAGTATAGGCAGAAGATGTTTGTGATGCAAATTTAATGTGATTTAAAATATAATCATGAAAGAGGTCAAAATCAAAATCTTGCAGATTCCGTGTTCTACGCTCAATTTTTAAAACTATGTTCTGCGGATGAAGTTGCGTTAAAAGGTCAATAATCATAGGAAAATGATCACTTAGATGAGTGTCTTTGTGCGTGTACCACATTGATTTATGGACGATATTTTCGGAACAAATTGATAGATCTACTGCACTATTAGGGTGCCCTGGTGGAGATAACCGCGTAGGGGAGCTTTAATTTAAAATAAACAAGTAGTTATTTAAGACTGCATTAAGGATATGACGTCCTTTTTTGTGGTATCACCATATCCCCAGTTAGTGTGATGTCCGTTGAGATCACCTGCTATTATTAAACTGTCTTGGGATGAAAACTGTGAAAAATAGTGATGGCATTGAAAGGCGTTGCCTTGTATGGAAGGTGGGCGGTATAGGTTCACGATAAGGAAATGTTGTACTCTCACAGCCAAGAAGTATGTGTTAGGAATCATGTAAGGTAGCAAGATGTTAGTATATGTTATTTGCGATGCAATTAAAGTGAGTACCCCACAGTATCCACAATAATCGAGTCGTTTAACATTATAACCCTGGACGGAAAACGTGGAGTCAGGTTTGAACTATGACTCTTGTAATATAATAATTTCGGGATGATATTCTTGGATGAGAAGTATTAATTCATGCTTTTTGAGTAATACTCCTACTCTTCCATTGCAGTATGCGCATCCTCCTCTACGACAAACTGACTAATCTTGTTAAGGAGGATTTTTTATAAATGAGCCCATTGAGGTTGTTCACACAGAACGTCTCCTAAGCGCTTGAAGTCTTGCAGTATTTCTGCTTGAACATTCTTTGTTAATCGCGGGAGTGTAGGGCGATCAGATGAAGTCTGAGGACATTCTGAAGGGGAAGTTGTGCTAGTTGACTGTTCCACTTGCACCTTTGGCTGTTGTGTTTGTGAAATAGATACCCGTGGTGCATGCTCCAAGATATGATTGCATAAGATCGCGTGATAGCCTGCTCTATTAAAGCCTGGCAAGGGAGCTAGTCGAATTGGGCTTTGAATCACTTCAGTGAATTTCCGTTTACGAGGAGTCTCACGTGGAGACGTCGAATTGCTTGTACTAAGCTATGTTAATAGATGTGGGACGCTAAGGGGGGGGGGAATCCTGTCGGATGTAGTTTTTCTTGTGCTTCCTGGAATGAAATATTGTCCACACACATCATGCGCTGGATTGCGGTTTGTTGCAGATGAACTTCTCATCTATCGGATCCTGTACTATGATTCAGCCCACAATGTAGGCATTTACGCATTAAATCAGAACATGTATGAATTTCATGAGTCTTAGAGCAGTTACCGCATCTCAGGTGTTTTGTTATATTTTGTTCTGCAGTTTTTCGCTGTATGCCATATCGTTGACACTTCCCACAGATAATAGGGCGAAAATGAATGCCTGAACCTCTAGTAATACGTGAAAAATTGTAACAAATTCTGGTAAAGTTTGGCATTTGCAGGTTAATTTTATCGTTCCCGTAGGAACAAAGTTAGCTTGCCCATCAACTGACACACGTCGGTTGAGCCGTTGGGCTTTAACTATTTGAACGGGGGATTCAATGTACTTGATAATGTCCTCCTCAGTTAACTTCTTATCGACTCCCCGAATTAATCCAATGTGATACAAGCTGGATTCCGGAATGAAAGCTTATGAGAAGTCAAAATAGGGTGTTTGAGAAAAATTTCGGCATTGTCAGCTGAGTCAAATAGAATTTGAATGCGCTTTGCACCTTTCGGTTTGATAGTTATTATACCTACAATTTTAATATCGTAGAAGAGCCTACCAAGCGCCATGGGATGAATATTTCCAGTGTTTTTCTCTTCAGCTGACTCAACATAGATTACGTACGGACCGTGGTGTCCTGAATAGTAGTAAATCGGATTAGTTATAACAAACTTGTCAGATTGTATATTGGATGAAGAGTTTTCACCACCAAGAGCTGGTGTGATGTCACTATTATTGGTTGACCGCACTGTTTCTTCATGATCAATATTACTAGAAATGTCCATGTCCGGTGAACGGTTAGTACAGCCACCTCCACTATCGAAGAGAGCCATACATATACCGTAATGCTTGCACTATGGAATACTGCACTTGTCGCACACGACACAATTAGGAAAGTAGAACCGCACACTACCACTGTTCGAAGCGAACTGAATCCAAGGTTTAGTTATGCCTATTGCTCACGGTAAAATGTTTCGTAAAATTTGTTGTACAATTAATTTTATAAAAATTTGGTGTAAACAAGATGTGTTGCTCACGGTAAAGTTATTTTATAAAATTCATGGAAGCGTCAGGATGGCCATCTATCAACTCACTTCTGAACTAAGATGTGTCTGTGTGCTGCCATCTGTCGATAAACTTTTAAACCAATAATCAGCTGTTCAACTTACAGTGTGTTTGAGAGTATGGCTCGATCAAACAAAGCAAAACTTGCTGATTTAGCTGGAATTATATGTTGTACAGTGGTAAAAATGAAGAAAAGAAATGCCAGAAAATGCTGGACTCGGGATTGGATCAAAAGAAGAGAAGAAGGTAGAGGATCGCTATCCTTGGTCGAAAATTAGTTGAGGCTAGAAGACCACCATGCATATAGGAATTCGGCGATTGGGTTTTCTGCCTCTCTTCTTGCGTTTCTATTGTGGTAAAGTGGCGTTTTAACTTCGTACAAACAAGGATATTTCTGGTATTCGTCAGTAAAACAGTAACAGCTTCCTTAGTCCACCCGGATCCTGCCATTTTAGAAAGAAGTGTTCGTTTACATTCGAGCTTCACAATCTTCTCACGACGTAGCGCCAGCGTCATCGTGATGTCAGCTTCGCTGAGTGGTTCGTTTCGTAAAACTAGTTTTACGGAATAGAACATTTCCTATTTTATGAAAAGTTTTATCAAAGGTTTTATAAAACTTGAATTTGCCCGTGAGCAACAGAAATTTTATAAAATTAATTTATTGTACGATAACTTTGACAGAAAATTTTACCGTGAGCAACAGGCATTACTCTGCAGCAATGCAATCCTGTCCTACCAAAGATCAAGTTATAGGGATATATCACGCAGAACTTGTCCGCTAGGCGGCGTAATGGTAATACCCGGTGTGCGCTTTCCGCTGCTCGATTGTTTTACATGAGACTTATAAGTAGCGTATACGAGTCCAACACTCGGCCACCTGGATTCCTCGCTGCAAACCCTCTTTAATGCACAACTTGTAAGCAAAGAGAATGTTTGTAAGGAGTGCTAAGGATTCAGGTATAGCCGTATGAGCGATAATGGTGTGTTTTGTATGTGCCATCTGTCAGTATTCAACTAAACTATTGGAATGGCGATAATAGCCGGCGATTTGAATTTCTTTCGCGTGCTACTCCCTAGCGAATTTGGATTTTTACCGCGTTCTACTTCCTAGCATTTGGCGGCAAGGGTCGATGATTTGAATTTTTAGATGGACGTACTTCGTAGAGTTGCGCAATAACCTGCCACTTTGTTTCGCTTTCTGTGCGTCCGATGTGTTTCCGGTGGCGTATACTGAGGGTTGCCAAGGCTATCAGTGAAGCTCAAACCTCAATTGGGAATGATGGAAGTTTAAAGCACATTATAATCCAAGCATCTGACACATTGTACCATTTACAAAACTTAAAAGCTATGAGAAAAACGTCGCACGTATTTCTGAGAGCAGGACATCGGAGACTAAAACTGCAGCCCAGACTCTCGTCTCTGTCCTCTCGACTCACCTCACACGGCTTGTTGCTGTATATCGGATAGGAGCAAGGACCGGGGTGATAAGTGTGCTATGCTTCGGTACATCAGATCGTCACAGTTAACTATCAACCATGCGTTACTCATCGTAGGCCTATATAATTCCTCACCTCATACTTCTGATTTAATTATATAGATAACAGGGTGCTGGTATTTCAATCCCGTTTACTTCTACATCCTTGTAGGAAGACACTGCAGGGCTGCTGTTATAGGAGTAATACAGTTTACTTTTTATAGGTAGATCTGTTAAAATGAAAGGCAATCTTTCAGATTCAGTGTGTTGTTTTATTGGTTGTAATCTAACCAGTGATCATGGGTCAGACACCACCACTGATCTCCCGAGGAAGCTAATTAACCAGTGAACGATGGGTACGACCGCAGTAAAATTCAAAATTGTATTTAATAATAATAATAATAATAATAATAATAATAATAATAATAATAATAATAATAATAATAATAATAATAATAAGGCATTTATTTATGAACAACACAGGCGATTAGCCCCAATACATGTTCACAATAGAGCATAATACTAACTAACTACTACTACTGCCCGGCCATGTCATCACCCTTGGTGAGAGAAAGGCCACCCTCCCGTCGATGACATGGCCGTCCCTCTCCCTGGGGTCTAACTATGGACCCCCATAATCCTCACAGATGACAATGTGATTCCCTCTCACCAATCCAATGCGGCCCATCCACTTAACTGGCGCCGCTCCCTTCTCCTATTCCTCTATTCCCATCTTATCTTCTTAACTCTAATCTGCGTGGGCCCCTCCCACCCCTTCTTCATTTGGAATGGGCCCACCCCCACTCCGTCTTTATACATGACTAGGGAGAGAAAACCACATGCCATCCTGCACTCCTTTGGGTGCGCCATGGAGTCCACCGGATGCTCCGGAAACGTGCCTTCAAATATAGGTCACCACGGCAACCATCCTTTTTTCCCCATGGCACGTCCATGCAATAGGCCTATAAAGGTTCAATTGTTTTCAACGTTGATGGCGGATATTGTGTTAGCAAATGCGGGAAATGTCCAGAGGGATAAAATATGGATAAAGAGAGACGTGGGAAGTGACGCGATCAGAAATGAGAGGCTACTCAGAAAACACAAGATATTGGCTGTAAAACAGGGGCTGAGGGCAACTATCAGAGGTCAAAATCTAGTGGTGTCAGACAGAAACTGGAAGAGAATCTGGTCTGTGGATAGATTGATGGATTTAGAATCGAAGTTAAAACAAGAGGGGGAAAAGGAGAGTAGTGCAATAAACTGTAGGCAAGTGAGGCTAAATACAAATAACAGTGTGCTGAGGATGGACTTAGAGATGAAGTCAAAGCGGGCTGAAGAAAAAGGGAGTAGTGCTGCGAGTAGTGGAGAGGATAGGCAAAATACAAGAAGTAACAGTGTACCGTGTGAAGAGAGGCAGGGAGAAGTGTCAAGTGATAAAGTGACCAATAGCAGTGTTCAGAGTGAAGAAGTGCTGGTAGAGAGGCCAAGTGAGAATGTGACTATTTGCAGGGAAGAGAGAAGCAAGGGAAGTGTATGCAGTGAAGTAAGGGAAGAGCAGGGTAAAAAGGTAACGGCAAGTTTAAACTTGAGGTGTCTCGACCAGAGTTTGGCCGGATTCAGGAACAGAGATCTGACAGAAATGTGGGGTACAAGTGGACATGAGAGGGGGGTAGTTACTAGAAGTAAAAAACAGTAGTAAGTGGTTCAGTTACTGAAAGTAGAGTTGAGAAGCGAGAATGGTATTTATTTGTGGAGGCTGAAATGTTGCGATGGAGAAGTGGTATATAAGTTATGATATGTTATAGGGTTGAAATGTGGTGTTGGAGAAGGGGTGGTATATGATGGTGGATGGCAGAAGGTGAGTGTTATGGTAGAAGAAGTTGAGGTGGTATATGAGGTAGAGTTGGTGTTGTATTGCTGAAATGTGTTGTTGGAAAATATTGAGGGCTTGATATTTTTGATTATGTGTTATGATTAATTTAGGAGGTGTTATATCGTTGGAATGTGGTGTGGGAGAAGTGGTGATATAAGTAGAGGTGGTATATGATGTGGAGTTGGTGTTGTATTGCTGAAATGTGGTGTTGGAAGTATTGAAGGCTTAGTATTTATGATTATGTATTATGATTAATTTATGAGGTGTTATATCGTCGGAATGTGGTGTGGGAGAAGTGGTGATATAAGATAGTGGAAGGCAGAAGGTGAGTGCAATTGTAGGAGAAGTAGAAGTGGTATATATAGAAATGAGGTGTTGGAAATGTGGATATGAGGTGATGTATGGTTTGGTATTGAGATGGTTTATTACGGCTGAATTCGTGGGAGTTGGGAGGTGGTATTATTGTATTGGTGTCTGGTATGGGTATAGAATTTTTGGAGTTGGAGAGAGGTGATTTTATTATCATTTTGTAAATTTTGGTTTGTTTGTATGGTGAGGACGAAGAAATGTGATGTTGGAGAGGTGTTGGAATATGCGTGATTGGTATTTGTTATTCATTGCCGAAATTTTTGGAGATGGAGAGGTAATTATATTATGGAGTGTTATGGCGGAATGAAATGAAATGAAGCAATGTTAACGCGGATTGGTAAAAGTTGCGGTATGGCGGATTGGAATGCAATGACGGAATAAAATGTGGAGAGGGAGAAATGATGGTAGAGGTATGTCTTTTAATTATAGTGTATTTCAGAGAAGTAGTGCATAGGGGCCTATAAGTATATGTGAGAGTGGAATAGGTATTATGGGGTATTCATTGTTAAAATGTTGAGAGAGTAGAAGTATGTCTGTTAATTAGATTGTAATTAGAGAAGTAGTGCATAAGGGTCTATGTGTATGTGTGAGAGTAAGCAAATTGTGGTTTTGCGGTCCTGAAGTGGATCAAGCATGGTTAAGCAAGAATAAGTTGCGACAGGTGAGGTATAAGGTAAACAGAGGCATGGTTTTCCCTGAGCACATCAAAGCAGAGTAGGTCAAGCAGAAAAACAATGGCGGTGTTGGAATGTGCTGAGTAAACAAGGACAGTTGTTTGCCCCGGGATCGCATATGTGATATTCTAAGTTTATTATTTAAGTAAGGCAAACGGTTCCTAGAGGGAATCTACCGTTGTCCAGTTGATTATTAATATTATTATTATTATTACTTTATTATTATGATTATTACCATTATTTTATTATTATATTATTATTATTATTATTATTACGATTGACATCACTATTATTATTTTATATGTGGGTAGAGGGTATTTTATATTTATTTATTTATTTATTTATTTATTCATCTAATTATTTATTTGACGTGATAGTGTAGGGTGGCTTAGGAATTGAGTGTTTTTAATAATAATAATAATAATAATAATAATAATAATAATAATAATAATAATAATAATAATAATAATAATAATAAACAGTACCGGAAAACATGGCGCCTGCCGGTCGTATTGCTCCTCAAGCTGTTGAGAATTTTCAGAAATGTAATAGTTTAATGGAAAGTAGTGAGTGCATAGAATTTAACGACGGGAAGAAGAAGGTGTCAAATACCAGTGGAAGTGTGGATCAGGTCATAGGCCAAAGGGAAAATAATTCGCGAAATGTTTGTGTATGTGACGCACGCATCGTGCATGCCGAAGCGGGAAAGTGTGTTGACTGTGTTAATTTATTATCCGAATTGGCCTCAAGGGATGAAATTATTCGAATGTTAAGGGAAGACATTGAAAGTATTAAACGTAATAGACGTGGTTTAAATGGTGTGACTGAAGTGCAAACTGAGACATGGTCGGAAGTAAGTGCGAGGAGTTGCAACAGTAGGCCTAAAATTAATCATGATCGGGGCATACGCCTAGGTATTGAATTAAGGAATAAGTTCCAGGTCCTCGAATCAATTACCTCTAGTGAAGAAGAATGTGTAAAGATTAATAACATTCCAGCCATTACAAGGAAGCCTGCACTGGGGTTGAAGAAGAAAGAATGTAAGGTAATTGTGTACGGGGATAGCCATGGTCGGGGTATTGCTGTCGAACTTGGTGATATGCTACCGGAGACTGAAGTTGTAGGTTTTGTCAAGCCAGGTGCTCTGTTCAAAGAGGTTCTTCAGTCAGATATGGAAGAGATGGGAACACTTAATGAGAATGACTACGTGGTTATTATGGCAGGGACGAATGGTATTGCTAGAAATGAAGCATCAAATGTGATTTCTGGGGTGAAGAAAGCACTTTGCAAATTAAAGACCACCAATGTAATATTATGTAATATTCCACATCGACATGATTTAATTGAATGGTCTTGTGTAAATAAGTTAGTTGATGATACAAACAGGCGGCTACAGAAAATTGTCAAATGCTTTCAAAATAGAGAAATAATTTATATGAGCAATATGACCGAGGATATTTCACAAATCATTGCATGCATCTTAGCAGAAGAGGGAAAAAGCAGCTACCGTATGTAATATGATAAGAAAGAAAATACAACAGACTCCAGGAACAACTATCAGGAATAATGCCATACCACTGCTGTTCGATAAAGATGAGGAAGTTGCAGAACATTTGCAGGTAATGAAAGTAAGAAGAGTTGAGGAAGTAGTTGAAGTGAGTGCTACCACTAAAGAAGGATGCCTAGAAGAAGAAAATCAGCTGAAAGGGATTAATGTGATTCTACCACAATCATCTGTGACACTAATACCAGAAAGCATCGAGTACTCAGGGAAAACATGTGAGTAAACCATTAAGATCGTCAGTACCAGTCAGTTGGATGAACGAGGAGAGGGGTTACTGGAGAAGTTGGATGTTGGAGCACCATCAGGACGAACTGAAGGAGGGCAAGCTAAACAACCAGAAATAAGAACGTCAAGTAGGACAAGGAAACGACCAGTATTACTAGAGCAGGATTTTTTACGGTAAAAGGTAGCAATAGTTATAATATAAAGGGAGAGCTAAATTTGTTCCACCAGAATGTTCAATCTTTAAGAAATAAAATTCTAAGTATGGAGGTTCTGTTGGCAGATAACCTACAAGGGTATGATGTTTTATGCTTAACTGAACATTGGTTGATAGAGGATGAGATTTCAAATTTTGTATTAGAAGGTTATGCTCTTGCAAGTAAGTTTTGTAGAAAGAAAATGAAGTGTGGAGGTTCATGTATATATGTGAATAATAATATCAAATGTAAGCAGTTGGATAAATTTGAATATCTGAATGTAGAGGAGCATTTCGAGGCTAGCATTGTTGAACTAGTGGATTATAAGTTAATACTTATATGCATTTATATAAATCCTTCTAGTAATGTTGAAACTTTTTATAATAATATTTAAATTATTTTATATGACCTACAGAATAAGAACAGAAATGTAATAATCATGGGCGACTTCAATGTAGATTTTTAGGGAACAATGGTGGGCGAGATAAGCAAAGGCTAGAAATGTTGTTTTTCTTGTACGGTCTAAAGGCAGTTGTAAATCAACCAACTAGAATATCTGGGGATACAAAGTCAGCAGTAGATCAAGTTGCATTGAATGAGGAAATGTGGTACTATGAAATAGAAATTTATGATACAGGTTTTTCAGAACATTTTGCTCAAATTGTTCATTTAAATTTTAGGGTAATAGGAAACCATGATTTAAAAAATAACAATGTAATTTACAGGGAATCTAGAATGTGTAAGAAGGAAAATATTTCATATTTTAACCAGTTATTGGCCAAGGAAACTTGGGAGAGTGTATATAGAAATAACTCAACTAATGAGGCCTTCAGTGAGTTTTTGGGTTTGTTCGATTATTATTATCAAGTGGCACTACCAGTCAAAAGAATTATAGGAATGGGTGGATTACAACAGGAATTAGAAATTCAAGTAGACGATTAAGGTTTTTAAGCAAATGTGTGAAAGGGAGTAACACCTCATCTGAATTGAAGGATTACTAGAAGAAATATATAAACATATATCAAGAGGTTTTGAAGGCTGCCAAAAGATTGCATAATGAGAATGAGCTAAAAAATTCTAGAAACAGGTCTAAATGTATGTGGAACATTATAAAAAGGGAGAAAGGTACTCTAGTTCCAATAAAAAAATAATATTACTCTTACAAATGCAGGGAAAGAAGTCAGTGATCCAGAAGAAGCTGCAGAAATATTTAGTAACTATTTTCTAGAAGCAGTTTTGAAGTTAACGGAAAATTTTCAAACATCGGTGACAAGAACAAACTTGAATACAGTTCGCAGGAATGTATCATCCATGTTTCTTACTCCTGTGACTGAGCAAGAGATAGATAAGATAATAAAACAGATGGGTAAAAAGAAGTCTTCTGGTTTAGATGGTTATTCAAACTACCTCATTAAATGCTGTTACCAATACATAATCAAGCCTCTCTGTTATTTGATAAATGTGTCACTAACCACTGGTAAATTTCCAGACAAATTCAAGGTAAGCAAAGTTGTTCCGATACATAAAAAGGGTAGTGAAGAAGATGCTGGTAACTATAGGCCTGTCTGCCTCCCCTCTGTATTCTTCCAAATACTGGAAAGAATTATGTACGATAGACTGTTATCATTCTTAGAGAAGCATAATATATTAGCTGGTTGCCAGAATGGCTTTCGTAAAAATAGATCAACTACCACAGCATTCATTAACTTTATTGAACGGATATATGACACACTAGATGGGAAGGGTGCATGTTTAGGTATTTTCTTAGACTTAACAAAAGCTTTTGATATAATTGACCACAGCTTGCTTTTAGACAAGTTATACATGTATGGAGTTCGGGGAATGGCCTATGACTGGTTCAAATCATTTTTAGGGGATAGAAGACAGATTGTTGAAATATCATATACCGGTAGTGATTTGAGCAAAAATGTAATTAAGATTGTGTATTCCTGTGCCAGAAGCATAGATCCTGGTGTTCCACAGGGGTCAGTTTTAGGACCATTATTATTTTTAGTATTTATTAACGATATCGTCCAAATTGTCGATGATATTCAAGGAGTGCAATTAACTTTGTTTTCAGATGATATTACTGTTTTTGTAGCTGATGAGAGTTCTGAAGTGTTAGAATTGAAGGCAGGCAATATAGTGAGTAATATCCTGAGCTGGCTTGAAGATAATAAATGAATTTTAAGTAAACAGAAAACCTCTGTGATTAGATTTCACCATAAGATTAATTTAAATATGGAAATTAGTCCAATATCATTTGGAGAGACCATAATTGAGTACTCATCATCAACAAAATTTCTTGGCTTGGGGATGGATGAATCATTAACCTGGGAAAACATACAGAGTTTATAGGGAAAAAGCTTAGTAGAATTTATTTCATGATAATATCTTTGAAAAATAGTTTTAATTTAAAGGCTTGCCAAATTATGTATTTTGCATATGTCCATCCCATACTAACATATGGAATAGTTTACTGGGGAAATTCACGATATAGCGAAGTCATCTTTAAGTTACAAAAGAAAATAATTAGAGGAATGGCCGGTGTCGGCAGGAGGACAAGCTGCAGGAAATACTTTAAACTTTATTTTATTTTACCATTGCCTAGCCTTTATATCTTCCATACACTTGTATATATGAAGGAGAATGTAAAATTCTACACCATAAACTCTAATGTACATAGGTATAATACTAGAAACAGGCACAGTCTGCACATAGAACCACACAAAACTAAGCTATATGAATCAAGTTTGAGTTATGCAGGAGTACATTTATTTAATAAATTACCAGACTTCATTAAGCAGATAAAACCATGTTCAAAATTTAAGAAATAATTATTCAAATTTGTTTCTAACCATTGTTTTTATTCTATTGAAGAATACTTAGCTCTTGAAAATTAACTTATGTATCACTTTTTTTTAAATCTGTGCCTCTTTACCACATTGTATATTTCTCTTTATTTATCATAGCATGTATATTACTGTTTTATCCTTTGTTACTGTAAATATGATTATCGGGCCTCTGTAGCCGAACCAAGTCACCAAGGCAATACCCACGTGGTTGTAGCAGGTATTGCCCGGGGTCCAATGTTGAACAGGCTGACTGAGGATATGAGCAAAAGGACTCCCTTCCTCGAATCACTTGCAATAGCATGTACCCCATAGCGTATACAGAGTGATAAGTATAGATTTAAAAATGTAACAAGTCCTTCTGGCATTAGGCTGTGCAGGGACCTGCATTGCAAGGCGGATACTACTGATGAGTACATGGCGCTTCTACCCAACTGGACTCTTGGGATACCATCTGGGGGTTCGAGCATTATCACACACGTAAGAAGCCCTTCTCCAAGCTGCACAAACACTTCTTTCTTAAATTTAAGAAGAAGGCGTTAAGTGCCGTGGGGTTTGGGATTTAATAGGTGTTAAATAGGGAACGGCAGAGTGTGGTTTAAGACTTTTCCTCAGAAATAGCATTGCATGCATCATAGTTTCTGTTAGGCATGTAAATGAGCAACTGATGTGGGTAGATTTAGCAGTTGGAGAAATTAGTAGGCATGAGAACTATCTCACTATATTTACCATGTGAGGATGCAGATGAGGATGAAGTTGACATGTCTCATGAATCGGTGAGTGACATCATAGTCTGGATCAACTACAAGGATAAGATAGTGCTAATAGGCGATTTTGTTGCGAGAGATAGAAATAAAACTGAAGGATATGACAAGGTGATGGGTAAATATGAGAAAGATGTGTTACAGGAAGCTAATAGCAATGTAAAACCATTACTGGACTTCAGTAGTAATATTCAAGCATAAGGCTATTCACTGCTACACTTAGGGGGTAGGAGCAACAGTTCATAACCGGCCATCTATTCAGGAAATCTGTTAGGATATTTAGCTATTCCAAGGATTTTTGATGATACAGACCATTATCTGATCTGCAGTGAACTAAATATCGCTAGTCCTAGGATAGAGAAAGTAAAATATGTCTTCAGACGAATAAGGTAGAAAATCTGCAGGACGAGGCAATTAGACAGAAGTACATGAATATGATTACTAAAAAAGTTCAAAACAAAAGACAGTAAGTAAATTCAGGATATAGAAAGAAAATGGGTGGTGTACAGGGGTGCTGTAGTAGAAACAGCAACGGAATATCTAGGAATAACTGTGTGTAAAGATGGGAAAAAGAAAACATCTTGGTGGAATGATAAAGTGAGAGCAGCTTGTAAAAGTAAAAAGAAGGTGTATCAGAAATGGATATTAGGATGTGTGTCACGCCACAGTGCTTCATGTCTTCCATCAACTCATTGTCGTTCAAGATAAGATGACAGTGGTAGATAACTCCACAAATCAGGTTTGAGGTTTTTTGCCCTTTCCCTTTGATGGGGATTTTGCCAAATTGGTCGCACTTGAACAACTGATCAGCTTGAAGTGGAAAGCGAGTCTTGATTAGCAAACCACCATTGTGCATTTTCTTTAAGTCTTCCATTTCGCCTTAGACACCTTCAGTGTAACTACAGAACAAAACAGACTTCACCACCTTGAAATCTTGCCCATCAGTTCTGGTTGCACGCAGGAAACCAGGGAAGCTGGATCCCATGCTTTAATACTGCGCCTGTTCCCAAGGGGTTGCCCTCCTCAGGAAATCGCAAGTTAAAGGCTTGAGTGACGGACGAATCTGGGAAGACCTGAGATATTTTGAAACCATGCAGAGAAACATCCTCCCCAAATGCCACCGACTTCTGTATGATCAGTTGGACGAAATAAAATACAATACAATACAATAATAATAATAATAATAATAATAATAATAATAATAATAATAATAATAATAATGGTGCATGGCATCTGTATAGGCTTGGCGGTGACGTAGTGAGGACAAAATGAATGGCGAAATGTCAAAAACACCCAGTCCCCTATTCAGGTGAATTATGAGTACGACGGGGTTGATTCTGAGAATTGAACGGGGACTGTCGGACCAAAGACAAGCATTCCATCCATTTAGCCACAAGGTGATTGGGAATTTAAATGAGACTCTGGAGTGGGTAGGTGGGGAACTGGGAGTTAGGTTTCTATATCTTAATGGGTGGGTATGAGATAGGGATCTGCGCTCAGATAGCCTTCACCTAAAGTGCAGTGGTACATATAAGTTAGGAAATTTCTTTAGAAGGGTTATAGGGAGGTACATTCAGGGAAACAAGGTCGCCTATGGAACGGTGATGAGGGAACAGGGTACTGGAAGTCAAGTAGGGATGACATAAAATGTTAGTGCTGAACTGTAGAAGTATTGTAAGGAAAGGAATAGAATTGAATAATTTAATAGATATATACTTACCAGATATTGTAATAGGAGTTGATTCATGGCGTAGAAATGATGTAATGGATGCAGAAATTTTCTCACAGAACTGGAGTGTGTTACATGTAATCATTCTCATTGTTGACCTATATTCAATTTTACGTTAAGTCCAAATAGCGTGTGTATTTATTAAAAACACATATTCAGTACAATGTAAAGTTCTTATAATTATATCTTGTCACAATCACATTATTGGAACATGTTTCACCCTCTAGCTGAGCATCATCAGCCTTATCCCGTACCTCTTAATCACTAATCAGGATCCTGATTTTGTACAAAATGTTACATAGATACTATATTATACAGTTAAAGAAGTCCATATTACATATTCTTAAATAATAGTCTGAGAATTTGTGTAATAAATATTTCTAAGAAATCACATTAGCTGAAATGATTAGTTACTGTTAAAGAGATCGTACAAATATAAATTAAAATTTATTGACTGTCTTGTCGATTTTTCAAGCTTAGTCTGAATGTCTATGGCTAAAATACTATTCCTATGTTGATTTTTTTTAAAATACAAGAGAACATTTGTTTTTGTTTAGGACACTGAATAAAATCTGGTTAAAACCTTTTCAAACTAGTTGTGGTCGTAATAAAACTGTTGCCTTATCGAAACGTTTTGCAATCCTGCGTACAAATCATTAATGCTAAACTGTCTCTTGTGGCTGCCCTATGAATGAGTATTTCTTTTAAAATATAAGTTTGTTTAAAATTTAGAAGACGATATGTTGACAGAATTATAATTATTAAAGCACATATTTTTCGAATCCGGCTTTCTTCTTAATTTCCGTTGTAAAAGTGAAGAACGGATATTCAACAGAGCAAAAGTATTTGTATCCTTTAATTGAAATTATGGTTGCTGCCTCTTGTTATGCTACTGGTCGAAAACTGACACTCAGTCTTGACATTAGTTGATGCATGAATGTTGATTCTAATTTGTGTGAAACCGTGTTGATAATGTCCCCTCGCCTATTGTGAAGAAGACTAGTTGTTCTGACAGAGCAGATTCGAGTGACTTTTATTGTAGAGATAGGATAGGTATGGAAGGAGGAGAAGTATTCGTTCTTGTGAAAGAAGAAATTGTAAGCTACGAAAAATTTGAAGATGACAAACATGAAATTCTAGGTGTAAGGCTCATCTCTAAAGATAATAGGCAACTTGATATCTTTGGTGTGTACAGACTGGGAAAGGGTAGCGCTGACGCAGATTCAGAAATCGGCTATCTGGGAAACGATATGAAAAGGAACGTAATTGTAGTGGGAGATCTCAATTTACGAAATGATAATTTGGATGGTAATGCACACGACAGAAAGGATGACCAACAAATGGCAAATAAGTTAATATGGGAAGGGCATCTGATTCAGAAAGTGATGGAACCAACTAGAGGGACGAACATTCTGGATGTGGTGCTGGTAAAACCTGATGAGCTCTATAGAAAAACCGAAGTAATAGATGGCATTAGTGATCACGAAGCCGTTTTTGTGGTAGATAAAAATAAATAAATGTGAAAGAAAGGGAGGTATTAAAAGTAGGAATATTAGGAAAGGACAATAAGTTACTATAGTTTTAAGAACAAAAGTGCTTCTGCTTTGTTAGGTATAAAACATTTTTGTCTCTCTGCCTGCTTTTTTAAATTTACGACAATATCTGACTTCTATAAGTTAAAACTTGGTTTTCTTCCGCACGTTGCAACTTTAGGCTAATCTCTATTCATAAATGGTTGTTCTCTTTTCAGGGCTTGAAGTCAACATGTTTCCCTGCTCGCAGTGCGATGTAACTTTTACAAGACGAGATGCCCTTACACGTCATTTAAAAACAAAACATAGTAAGGCATCTACTACGTTCTCCTGCGAGCAGTGTGATGCGACGTTTACGAGAGTAGATGCTCTTACGCGTCATGTTAAATCAAAACACCCTAGCATAACATCCGCTTTATGTGATGTTTGCGGGCTCTACTTCGCTAATATAGAACAATACCAGGCTCACTTAGCAGAGGTACATCAAATATCTACTTGCCCTCAGGTAGTAGGGAAAAAGCGTGCAGCTACTGATGTACCTTTAGAAAGTACTAGTAGTAAAAAACCTAGGAAAAATGATCGTCATACTATTTACTGCGAACACTGTAACACTAATGTACCATCTTCACATTTTCAGGGTCACTTTCGGCGTAATGCGCATAAAAATAAGGCTAGTAGAAGTGGCTGTAATGCACATCGAGGAAATTAATACTGCATTTAAAAGCAGGATTTTTAGTTGTAGAATTCGTGCCAGTCAAAAGTTTCATAGCACTTCAAACTTTTTAAATTGTGTTCAACCGGATGTACAACAGCTTCTCGCTAAAACTTTGTCGAATCAAAATTTATTTAAAGTTAATTTTGAACTTTTCGCCTTGTACATTAAAAGCACGGATGAATCCGAAATAACGGACATTAAATCATTTAATACGAAAAATTTCGTCATAAGTCAGTCAACTAATTTTGGTGATGTACCTAGGGATGTCTCGAACATTATTTCAACTAAGAGCGAGGAATTTCAGGAAAAGGAATCAGGGTGGCTTTAGTTGAAATAATGTATCTAGAAGTTAACATCAATAAGTACAATCCCATGCGAGGTTCATCGTACATCGAGCTGCCGACATGGATTCAGCGAAAAGAAGCTGTTGTAAACATCCAAAACAATGACGAGGCATGTTCTTCATGGGCGGTGATGTCGGCTTTAAATCCTGCGAAATCAGACGTAGCTAAGAGAACATCATCGTATCCACACTATTCAACGCAACTAAATTCCGATAGTATAGAATTTCCTGTGCAGTTAAAAGATATTAAGCGCTTTGAGGAACTAAATAACATTAGCATTAATGTGTATAGTGTAGAGAAAAAGTCTGTAGTAGGCCCTCTGTGTTATACATGTCATAAGAAGAGTACTCATGTTAACTTACTCTATATCGAAAACAGTGAGAATAGCCACTTTTGCTGGATTAAAAATCTGAGTAGACTTGTTGGTAGTCAGTTGTCAAACAGGTGTAACAAAAAGTGGCTATGTGATGGATGCTTGCAGTATTTTAGAACTGAAGATCAGTGAACGAAGCATTCCAAGAATGACTGCAATCATGTACGTACAGAGATACCTACTACAGGCAATGATGTTTTAAAATTTACAAAGTTTCACAAGCAGATGTGGGTACCTTTTGTGATTTATGCAGACTTTGAAGCCATCCTCACGCCATGCAGCGCATTGTCACCTAATCCTGACAACTCTTTCACTAATACTACGCACATGCATGCACCGTATAGCTTCGCGTATTACATCAAGTGTAGTTATGATAGTACGCTTAACAATTTAGAGCTATATCGAGGACCTGATGCTGCTAAAGTAGTTTTAGAAAGACTTGAAAGTGATGCAGTACGTCTTGGTCGTATTCTACATAGTAATATTCCTATAAAACCACTCATCGAAATTCAGTTAAATGATCATGAACGTGCTACAAAGTGTAGCATTTGTGATGGGGAATTTTCCGAAAATGACCCTAAAGTTTTTGACCATGACCATTTAACTGGTTTCTACAGATGGGCCGCTCATTATAGCTGTAATCTTAAGTACAGAGTTCCAAAATTTAGCCCTGTAATTTTTCATAACTTATCTGGTTACGACTCACATTTCATCATTTCACAATTTGGAGCTTCAGATGAAAAAGTAGATATAATCCCTCAGAATAAAGAGCGGTACATTGCGCTTACAAAGTCTGTAAAAGTAGATGCGGAGCATTCTATAAAACTGAGATTCCTTGATTCGTTTCGCTTTATGGCGAGTAGCCTCGATAAACTTTCTAGTCATTTACAGCCAGAACAATTTACGAAAATTCGACGCGTTTTCCTGAAGAAGCGCAGTTTAATTTACTTCGGCGTAAGGGTGTTTTTTGTTATGAATATCTTGACTGCTTAGAACGCCTCGAAGAACGTGCCTTACCATCGAAACAATCCTTTTACAGCTCGCTGAATTCAGCATATATCAGTTATGATGACTATTTACATGCACAACGTATCTGGGACCAGTTCCACATTCAAACGCTCGGTGAATACTCAGACTTATATTTAAAGACGGATGTACTTTTGTTAGCTGATGTTTTTGAAAATTTTCGCTGTGTTTGCGAGAAAACCTGCAGCCTTGACCCATGTCAGTATTTTACAGTGCCTGGGTTAAGTTGGGATGCGTTGTTAAAATACACGCAGGTGAATTTGGAACTGCTAACTGATATTGATATGGTGCACTTTATAAACTCGTCTATCGAGGCGGTCTAAGTCAGTGCAGCGGGTGGTATTCTAAGGCAAATAATAAGTACATGCCGAGTTTCGATTCTAGTCAAGAATATCAGTATATTGTTTATCTCGATGCTAACAATCAGTATGTGTGGGCAATGAATCAGCATCTACCGGTGAGTGGTTTCCGCTGGCTAACGTAGTGCGGAATTGATGCTTAATAGCTGCACGCCCTAGGCGATGAAGCTGATAAAGGCTATTTCCTCTAAGTTGACTTACAATATACTAAAGAGTTACACACTTCTCATAATGACTTACCGTTCTGCCCTGAAAATAAGAAGCCCCCGTACATCGCATCAACAACGAAAATGCTAATTGCCAATTTGTGTGACAAATCTAAGTATATCATTCATTACCGAAATTTAAAACAGTGTTTGTAGCATGATTTGAATTTATCCAAAATTCATCGCGTACTAGAATTTAATCAGTCACCGTGGCTAGAGCTATATATCGATCTGAACAATAATTTAAGAACGAATGCGGTTAACGAGTTTGAAAAATATTTCTACAAGCTACATGAGAATTTAGTTATTTAGTTATTATACAGATGAATCGTGTTAAGGTTAAGTATGACAAACCTACCTACGTCGGCTTTGCAGTACTTGAATTGGCTAAAACACTCATGTATGAATTCCATTACGATTATATGATGAAGTACGCGCGTAATGCGCATTTGCTCTACACAGATACCGATTCGTTTATTTATCAAATCAAAACTGATTACTATTACAATGATATAAAACCAGACTTTGGTAGGTTTGATACAAGTAACTATCCTGCAAATAATCAATATCATCTACCGCTAGTGAACAAAAAGGTTCTAGGTAAAATGAAAGATGAATGTGCTGGGGATATTATCGATTCATTTGTAGGTACTAAATCCAAGTCGTATTGCGTAAAACTCTTAAATGAACTAGAAATAAAGAGATTGAAGGGGGTTAAAAAGAATGTCGTTCAGAATCAGCTAAGTTTTGATAACTATAACAATTGCATTAAAAGTAATCCAACTGTTTTGCATAAACAAATATCTGTCATTAGAAGCAAGAAGCACCAGTTGTACACTCATTTAATTAGTAAGGTAGCCCTTAATAATGATGATTACAAACGGTTTGCCATTCCAAATTCGACCAACACCCTAGCCTGGGGGCATAGTAGTATTGATAGGTACTACTTTACATAAAGCAGATGTGTGTAAACATTATGCTAGAGGTGTGTAGTTTGTAATATATACGTTAAGCTGTCTTACATCACAATTCACTGTACATATTGTATAAAGATAAGGAGAAGTACGCTGAGAGCGTAGTACAGCAAGTTTAAACTTGTACATTCAAGAATTGCGTCGAGGATAGGAGAAGTACGCAAACATCACTACGGTAAAATGATTCGAGATAAAACTTATTTGCAAGATAGAGTTTCGTTTATTACTCAAAGAAGAAAAGCAAGAAAAAAGGTGTTGAGCAGATTCGTAAGTATGTTATTGTCTAGCTCATGTTGAGAAGAGAATTATTTTTCTTTTCTAAACAGTGTTTGACCCCAAACACATCAATCAATGTTCTGATCATATGTTGTATCGAGTACAGTGTTCGATTATACTCTTAATCACTTCTTTTGTAATATAATCTTCAAGTATTCGATAAAGCTATACCTTAACAGAGCAGGGAAAAGGAGGTTATAACAATCGCTATCTTACGCAAGCCGTTCAGAACTGTAGTCTTATTATTTTTTCTTTCAGAACAAAGGTATTCCTTGACATGTTCTTTTAAATTGTCCACCACGAAGAATACGTCACGGTACTCTCAGATGGCGCACGTGGAATTCGCCACCACCACAAAGATGTTCATTAACGAAATTGCCCCGCATGAGGGCAGCACGGTGCTCTGTTCATTAAAGATGGCGGATGACAGCTAACGAAATTGCCCCGCATGAGGGCAGCACGGTGCTCTGTTCATTAAAGATGGCGGATGACAGCTAACGAAATTGCCCGCATGATAGCAGCATAGTGCTCTGTTGGTTAAAGATGGCGGATGACAGCTGTCAAAAAAGCATGTGGCTTTGTTTCCAAACAAGAGCACGTGGAATTTGCCACCACCACATTTCAAAGGTATCTAGCTAAAGAGGGCAGCACTGTACTCTGTTGCTTAAAGATGGCGGATGATGGCTGTCAAAAAAGTGCGTGGGTTTGTTTCCAAACAAGAGCATACAGAATTTTTCAAATTGCCGCCACCACATATAGGGCAGCACGGTGCTCAAAGATGGCTGTTGTCACGTAGAATTGCCTGCCACCGCAGGTATATAGCTAAAGAGGGCAGCACTGTGTTCTATAGATTAAAGATGGCGGATGACAGCTGCCCGTGGATTTGTTTATCTCGCGCTAGTGAGGTTAAGTTGGTAGCACTAAGGTTTAGACCCGCCAAGATGGCAGCACTGCCGATGACAGGTGACGAATTTGCAGCTACTGCGATAAAGAGGGCAGCACGGTGCTCTGTAGTTTAAAGATGGCGGATGACTACTTTCAGTAACGGACTTTATAAGGTAATCTAGTTAACTCTTAGCCTTTCGCCAATATGCTTTGAAAATGCGATATCTTATTTCATTAGATGACTCGCGTCAACTTTCGGTTTAAGTTTCGGTCACCGAGCAACTATTTATTCTTCTCCTTTCTCATATTTTCCTCCTTATCAGCCTTGATATTACGTTGGATATGGGTGTAATCCTTTTCTTTAAAGTTATTTGATGAACTAATTCTTCAGCTCCTGCTCCGTAGAAAACTTCTTTCCTCTTTACGTGACGATTTTTCTTATATTGCGTGAAAAATCTCGTTTCGATGCTCAGCGTAGTATTTTTATTATTCCGATGCTATTTTAACAATCTAAAACATTCTGTTTTTTCACGGCAGCATGGATTCTACAGGTCTGTACTTTTTTTTTAGTGACCATGGCTTATTTGATTCGCCAAATTAGCATTCTTTTCGGCATATTCACGGTTTCTTAGATTTTATGTGTCCGTAATTTTATTATTACGAAATCACGAACTATTTAACTCGATTTGTCTGTACATTCTTCAGATATTGCTCAACTATAGAATCTCTGTCATCTTACTACGGTGCATGGCAAATATAGATGTTGTAATATCTCGTTTTATTCATGATCAGGTAAATGAAACGGTACACAAGGTTATATTAATTTGCATCATCCCATAATAGCAACCCCCCTCCAACTTATAGGCGGCCTCCCAAAGTTAAATGGTGGTTCGAGGAATGCCATTTATTGATACAAACTCGTAAAGTTTTGTTCCACCAATATAGGCAACAATCCACACCTCACAATTATTTCCGGCTCAAACATCATATAGCATACACTCGAAAAGTTTTGCACAATAAACGTCGTTTAGCTTGGTGAGAGTTCTTCTCTTCCCTTACTCGTCAAGTTTCTATCACAACTTTGTGGAATGCTATCCGGGCGTTAACAAGAGATACGCAACATTCCCTTTCCATGACAATTCCACGACAGGTGTTATCAGATTTTCTTGTCCGTGACACTCCAGATTATGTAGTATCTCGTTATGTCCTCTTACAAGACACACATGATGCACGTTTTTCCGTATTATTACAGTCGTTCTACCACCAGGAATTAGAAGCGGTTTTTCAATCTTGTTCGAATTAATCTCCCGGTCCTAATAATGTATCGTATCAGATGCTTAAATTATTACTGCTTAAAGCTCGGAAATTATTATTAGAGATGTATAATGACATCTTTCGAACTTTTATTACGCCTCCTACGTGGAATGAATTTTTCTTATTCTTATTCTTAAAAATAGGCAATTACCCTCTGAACCGAACAATTACCGCGGTATAGTGTTAGGTTCTTGTATCCGCAAAGTCTTTTTAAAGATTTTACTTCGGAGGATTATATGGGCATTAGAGTAATATAGTTTAACGCCGCAAGATCAATATGCCTTTTTCAAGGGACGAAGTTCATATGATGCGTTTAATATGTTCGTCATTGACTTGTTACTAGCTCGTCACAGGAAACAAAGCACGATTGCGGTTTTTCTAGATATCCAACGGGCCTATGACTCTGTACCACCGAATATCCTATGGGATAAACTTGCATCTCTTAAAATACCTGTGGGGATTGTTACCATTTTTAGACACATACTTACATATCGAACATTGTACTTTAAAACATCGCAATATGAAATACCGCCACGTCAGGTGAGTACCCTTTTGCCTCAGGGAGATATCCTGAGCGGCATTATTTTTGCTATATTTATGAAGGATTTTGAAACAGTCATCCTCCGTTATGCTCGTATACAGGCGTTCGCAGATGACTTTTCGGTTTATTATACGCACGAGAATTTACAGGTTTGTAGACAACATATCATATACACGCTTAGAGAGGCCATGGCGTGGTTGGATGCTCATGGACCTCATCTTTCCATCTCCAAATGTCGAGCGATGATCTTCACGCACCATCGTACCTACGATCGCTCACCTATTTCTTTTGATGCGTATGAAATCCCCATCGTTAGTCAACATATATATCTGGGAGTATTTATAGATCATATGCTTGCATGGAAGCAGCATTTTCTCTACTTACGCTCGAAAAGTGATCATTATATACAGATACTAAAATCTGTCACTCGTAGACACTGGGGTGCTGACCCGTGTGTGGCAATATCACTGTTCAAGTCCACTGTAAGATCGATCCTGGACTATGGAGCACATATCTTTGACTGGGCAGCGAGTACGAATTTGGAAACTCTTAATATATGTCAACGATCCTTTATCTCTCCAATCATAGATATATACACAAATGGTGCCAAGAATACCACTTGAGTTGGAGCCGCTTTCTGTATATCTTCAATAAATGTCAGCAAACAATACAGTTTACCTAGTGATTATTCGATCTTTACCGCGGAATTATTCGCTATCCAACAAGCTTTACTCTTTATTCAGCTGCATGACTATAAACGAGTTACGACATATACGGATGCGCTGGGCGCGTTACATTCCCTGACCTCCTATGCTCTATCTTATAACTGGTATGTATATAACGTTAAAATTCTTCTTTATATGCTTGATAATTCCTGTATTTTTACAACATTAGACTGGTTGCCCGGACATATGTGTATTTTGGGTAATGAACAAGCGGATTTCCTCGCAATACAAGCTTCTCGCCTCCCTGTTCCGATTTCTAATAATATAGCTCCTTCGTCAGATTACGTAGCTGTAATTAAACACTCTGCGCGTAATGAATGGCAAGATGAATGGCGGCAGACTGCACAAGTCAAAGGTACCTTTTAGTATCAAGTACAAACATCTATCCTGGGAAAACCATGGCATATGAGAGTGTCGTATTCCAGAAGACATATTACTAACATCATTAGGTTGCGTTTTAATCATGCCGTTACGCCCCAATATAAATTTCCGTTCCATTTGACGCAGGAGCGAAACTGTTCGTGTGGTGCTGGTGATGGAGATGCCAATCATCTACAATTTTCAGTGTCCTCTATATGTCAGTTGTAGGTTGAGGGCTCGCTTGCACGCCGTGAGACACGACGGTCGTGTGCTAGTGACGTCGTGAGCGGCGTGTCAGTTGCTGGTGTTCTCTAGTGGTGTATAGTGAGTGCAAAATGAAGGATGGCCGCCTCCAGCGGGGGGCATCGGCCCCTTACAGGTGATCTGTTAATTGTCAGTAAAGAGGTTGAAGTGCATATGGACGATGAATCTATGGATAGTTCTCCTTCAGAATCTTCTAATCAGACGCAAACCCAATTACCACCGAGCGATCAACACGGGCAAACTCCGCAGAATAAGGAAATTTCAGCTGATCAAAAAAGTACTCATCTTAGTGCTGTAACCCAGTCTACAAATGTGCCGGAGTACTATAATAAGTTCCATTACGGTCCCTTTATAGTGTTTGTGGAATCATCCACTGACAAAAGTATAGGTCAGGTACACCCCATGGCCTTAGGACGCCGTTTCTATGAGAACGATTTAAATGTAAAATCCCTGCAACGCAAGGGGCGAAATCGTATTCAAGTGACCTTTCAAACGGCAGCACAAGCAAATGCCTTCCTACGAAATTCGATGCTTGAGACTCTTAAAGTTAAAACCTATATTCCCTCCCCTAACGTCCTACGTGTAGGACTCATACGAGGTGTTGATAAGAACTTACCGGATGACGAAATACTCCACTAACTTGAATCATCAGTACCTATTAAAGCCATTCAACGCCTAAATCGAAAACTCGTTCAAAATGACAAAACCGAATATTTACCCACAGGATACATTAAAGTCATTTTCGAGCGCAGAATTTACCTCAACAAGTGTCATTGTATGAAGTTTATTTAGATTTTGAGCCATTTATCTTTGCACCTATTAGGTGCCGAAAATGCCATAGGTACGGCCATAACGGAAAACACTGTAAAGCACAAGCTTTTATATGTGGCAAATGTTCCCAACAGCACGCTACCAATCAATGCACTGAACTTTTCACAAAATGTGTTTATTGTAAACGTGATCATTTGACGGGCTCTCCAGAATGTCCGGAGCACAAATACCAGTTACAATTGAAAAATATCATGAGCACTGAATATATCTCCTTTGAAGAAGCGAAATGCAAAGTATCACTCCCGATATATTATCCGCATCAAAACCCTCAACATTTCTCCCCATTATCCCAGGATCATACTCCTCCTGTTCCTGGAAATGCCAGAAAAAGGAAATGTATGCAAGTTATTATGCAATCTCCTCCTCCTCTCCCTGCCCTAGGATATGATAGAAGGGGGTATATATTCATAATCCGAAATGAACGTATTCCTTTTGAACGACCCGCTTACCAACCAACTACGGCATCAAACTGCTCAACAGTTCAACCTTCAACATCTACCTTGCAAAATGTGTACAATAGAGATAAGTCGGCCCCACAGGCCCACCTTCAAAAATAAATTCAACAAATATAATTATTATTAATACACACACTAGGAAATGAGCCCGAAATCAGTCAGGTCGTTTATAAATTACGAGATACATAGGAAGCATTCTAGACGTGTATGATAAACATCCTACAATGGAATGCTAGGAGTGTAATTCCAAAAAAATGTGAACTACAATTACTTATTAATGAAACTTTGGCTCATATTCTTATGATTCAAGAAACATGGTTTACTCCACAGTCCCACTTTTCTCTCCCGGGATATAATATTGTACGACAAGATGGCCCCGGCTCTGCTGGCTTAGCGATATGTATACTCAAATCCTTTTCCTATCTGCCTTTTCAAATCCACAATCAGATCCCCCAAACTTATGTTGTTGGCATCACTCGTAATGATGTATATTTAGTCAATATACACTGACTGACAGAGCAAATGCAACACCAAGATGGAGTGGTCAGAACTTTATGCCAATTGCAGGGTAGACTGACGTCACTGAGGTATGCTCATGATGTGAAATGCGCCGCTGTGCTGCGCACGTAGCGAACGATAAATGGGACACGGCGTTGGCGAATGGCCCACTTCGTACCGTGATTTCTCAGCCGACAGTCATTGTAGAACGTGTTGTCGTGTGCAACAGGACACGTGTATAGCTAAGAATGCCAGGCCGCCGTCAACGGAGGCATTTCCAGCAGACAGACGACTTTACGAGGGGTATGGTGATCGGGCTGAGAAGGGCAGGTTGGTCGCTTCGTCAAATCGCAGCCGATATCCATAGGGATGTGTCCATGGTGCAGCACCTGTGGCGAAGATGGTTGGCGCAGGGACATGTGGCACGTGCGAGGGGTCCAGGCGCAGCCCGAGTGACGTCAGCACGCGAGGATCGGCGCATCCGCCGCCAAGCGGTGGCAGCCCCGCACGCCACGTCAACCGCCATTCTTCAGCATGTGCAAGACACCCTGGCTGTTCCAATATCGACCAGAACAATTTCCCGTCGATTGGTTGAAGGAGGCCTGCACTCCCGGCGTCCGCTCAGAAGACTACCATTGACTCCACAGCATAGACGTGCACGCCTGGCATGGTGCCGGGCTAGAGCCACTTGGATGAGGGAATGGCGGAACGTCGTGTTCTACGATGAGTCACGCTTCTGTTCTGTCAGTGATAGTCACTGCAGACGGGTGTGGCGTCGGCGTGGAGAAAGGTCAAATCCGGCAGTAACCGTGGAGCTAGACAACGCGGCATCATGGTTTGGGGCGCTATTGCGTATGATTCCACGTCACCTCTAGTGGGTATTCAAGGCATGTTAAATGCCCACCGCTACGTGCAGCATGTGCTGCGGCCGGTGGCACTCCCGTACCTTCAGGGGCTGCCCAATGCTCTGTTTCAGCAGGATAATGCCCGCCCACACACTGCTCGCATCTCCCAACAGGCTCTACGAGGTGTACAGATGCTTCCGTGGCCAGCGTACTCTCCGGATCTCTCGCCAATCGAACACGTGTGGGATCTCATTGGACGCCGTTTTCAAACTCTGCCCCAGCCTCGTACGGACGACCAACTGTGGCAAATGGTTGACAGAGAATGGAGAACCATCCCTCAGGACACCATCCGCACTCTTATTGACTCTGTACCTTGACGTGTTTCTGAGTGCATCGCCGCTCGCGGTGGTCCTACATCCTACTGAGTCGATGCCGTGCGCATTGTGTAACGTGCATATCGGTTTGAAATAAACATCAATTATTCGTCCGTGCCGTCTCTGTTTTTTCCCCAACTTTCATCCCTTTCGAACCACTCCTTCTTGGTGTTGCATTTGCTCTGTCAGTCAGTGTATACTGTCCCCCTGATAGTTATATCTCGACAGCACAATGGTCCCATTTTTTTCGCAGTTCGATTCTTCATCACATGTCATTGTGTTGGTGACCTCAATTCCCATCATACAGAATGTGGAAGTATATATTATACACCAAACTTTTCACATCTCCTTTTTGCATCTCAACAGCATAATTTTACGATCCTTAATGACGGTTCTCCCACGCGAATCTCCCCTCCCGGATCACCCCTCAGCGCCGTAGACTTAATTTTATGTCGTACATCTTTGGTCCCAAAGATTACTTGGCACACATTAGCAGATACTCATACGAGCGACCATTTCCCAATTATCATTACTTATGGTATTGGTAAACCACGAATCTCGATGAGATTAGAAGAACAAGCCAGTAACATACGATCCTTTAGAAATGTTAATAACGATACATACATTGCGTACCTAAATAATTCATTTACAAATGAGCACGGTCATAATCTTCCATTTTCAACTCTTCTCATAATCCTTAATAGTTATCTAAATACTTGTCATCCATTTAAACCAATACTTTTGTCTTCCCCCAACCATTTCAAATTATACATTGATTGGATAAAGAGTGTCATGAACACATTAAACAACGTAAGGTTTTATTTAAAACTTATCGTCAATCACTAACGCAAGCAAATTATTTAAATATAAAGCGCCATATCGCTAAAACTATACTTACATTTAATACTAAAAGGAGAGGTGCCTGGAGAGCATTCATATCATCATTAACTTCTCATGTACCGGCGACCCATTTGTGGAATGCTATACGAATGATTACAAGAGCCTCTCATCATCAATCACAACTACCTATACTGCGAGACATATTTTGTTCCTTTCTCAATTCCCTCACGCCAGATTATGCGGTACCTCAACTCCCGTCCCCCTCCTACACGACGCAAGCTCATTTTTCTACTTTAATACAATCTATACAATTAAATGAACTACGAGCTGTGTCGTTAACTGCAAACAGTTCTTCCCCCGGTCCGGATTCCATAACTTACACCATGCTTCGACTACTTCCACCCCAGGCAATACTTCTACTCCTTAATTATTATAATGATATTTTACACAATGTACGCATTCCCACTCAATGGAAACGATTTTCATTTAAAACCCATACTGAAACCACATAAACTTCCCGATACCCCCGAGAATTTCCGCGGAATAGTACGGTGTTCTTGCATACGCAAAAACTTTTGTAAAATCATACTACGGCGACTAGTATGGTCGTTAGACTATTACAATCTTTTCCCCAAACTTCAATATGCCTTCATAAAAGGTCGTAATACCCAAGATCCGATTAATATATTTCTTCTTGATATTTTGCTAGCCCGCTGGAGAAAACATAGCACTTATGCTATATTTCTCGATATAAAAGGTGCCTATGATTCGGTACCGTTACACCTCCTATGGGAAAACTGACTGCGAAGGGATTTCCATTCAAATGTTTATTGGATGCCGTTATGTATCAGTAGACTAGGCGCCATTTGACGAAATTGAGATTTTAGCGCCATCTTGTAGAGGAAGGCTTGAACTATTTATAAAAGATTCCCCACTGCATTAAAAGAGGCCGTTAGTTGATAGTGAATAGAAAACCTATGCGACAATGCGGGAATCAGTAAAAATGTAAATTGCATCAGTAGAGGTCAGGTACACCCCATGGCCTTAGATCGCCGTTTCTATGAGAACGATTTAAATGTAAAATCCCTGCAACGCAAGGGGCGAAATCGTATTCAAGTGATGCGACTTCCCAGTTTGCATCATTAGACCAAGCGCCACATTCTTCACATTGCGCGCGGATGACAGCGAGGGAACCCGCGTTTTCGATAGTTGTGACATTTTTACGTGGTGATACCTATATTAGACTGTGGTGATACATTGAGTGGTTTGTCAAGTGACGAAGTTCATCGATGTATCAAGTACTTCCAAAAGTAAGGAGAAGTACAATGCTACTAATGCAGCTTGGTAAGAAGGTTGCGTCTGAGAATCATTCTCTAGAATTTGATGGTGAATCTCAGAAAGTAAATCTAAATAAGTCAAGACCGGGACGACCACGGGAAAGTGGAGTTCCCTTTCACCAGGCATTAATACTTCTGTGGCCAAAAGGAAGACCTATCTCTGAAGCCAAACGAAGAGACTTTGTTTCGCTGATGCACCTAATACCTGCAGATGCCAAACAATTTTATTAGAATCTTCAAGCAGATTCTGACATCGTGGATGACGTAGATGTATTTAATGGAGATCCTGATTTCGAGATTGAATGAACTGAGAGCAACAATCTTATTACCTGTCCAGTGATTTGTGTGAATTTATGGTAGAAAATATCTATAGTCACATTTTCTGTCTCAAGAAGAACAAAACTTACCCATAGGCTTAAAAATATCACGCCAATACTGTACTCTCAGAATATAATAGGCCTATCGTGAAGGAAAATCCATTCAAAAATTGTATAGACTAAAATAGCTCATGTCTTACCATTTGTATTTGACTCAGATAAGTTGAAATTGCTCAAATCAGTAAGTCGTTATAGCAACGACTTTAGAGAATAGCTTCCCTTATAGAATTTCTCCATTTAAAACTTGAATAATGTACCGGAGGTGTGGGGCAGGTTGTCGTAGGACAGGTATCCTAATTAGGATAAAACCTTCAATACTCGTATTTTGAAGTTTTATGATGAGCCGAAAGTATTATGTTATTATATTTATGTTTCGTGTCCATGGACGTATAACGTGCGGACGTACGGACACACAGACTTCCAATATGGCGTCAGGGAACAGCACCATTAGATCTCTGATGTAAAACATGTATAAATTCTATGTAGATTGTTTTAGAGAGCGATTGTTCGTTTTTGTATTCTGAGAGAGGCACAGATTGTTTTCTTCATCTGACAGGATAAGTTCGTAGCGATAATAAAGTTTTTTTCAGAAATACGTAAAAGTGTTCTCGTGTGAGATTTTTATGGCGTAAAATAGAAAATCGCATATAGAGAACGACAAGGTTGGTGGTGGATCAAGCACTTAGCGGGCCTTTTCAGACAGTGGCGGATTCAGTTTTTAATGATGACTGCCGCCACGTTATATGTTTTGAAGTTTTACTCAGTAGATATTCAACGGTTGGGGGTTATTGGTGTAGCATCGTGATACATTATTCGCACTTGAGAAAAACCTTGAATTGCATAAGTAGACTAAGCGCCATTTCTTCAAGAAAATCTATGTAGTGTGAGTATAAAAATGTTGAAATTTGGTGAGAAGGTACAATCTATTATCCTACAACACCAGTAATACCATATTTAGCAAAATTATGTTCGCTCGAATTTAAACGCGATTATCTCGCAACCAACTTTTTGCGCTTGGTCTAGAGATGCACAACGGCATCCAATTTATGCTGCATCAATTATTTTCGTATCGCACATTAACGATTAAATCACCACACTACCATATACCGAGTCGACAGATATCGCATGGTTTGCCTCAATGTGCAATATTAAGTGGCATATTATTTGCCCTGTATATGAGTGACTTACAACAGATCATAACGCCATTTGCTAGAGTTTTAACTTTTGCAGACGACTTTGTCATCTATGTTACACATACAAACATCGATGAATGCAGACAAGCAATAGCAACTGTCATGAGCAAAATATTAACTTGGTTCAACACACATGGCCTACAACTTGCTATTTCAAAGTGCACTGCATTGGTATTCACACACAAACGCTCATTTGATAATAGTCCTATTTCCTTCGATGGCTTCAGTATTCTTTTCACCACCCATCATACCTATTTAGGAATACTTCTCGATCGTAATCTAAGTTGGAAACAAGACATTCAGACCTTACGACGAAAAGCAGATAGTTATCTCAAAATTCTAAAAAGTGTTACGAGACGTCAGTGGGGAGCAGTACCCTTAATTGCGTTAACGCTCTATCGCACAACTATACGCTCATATTTGGACTACAGCGCTCATATTATTGATACAGCGTCGGAAACCACTTTATATCAACTCAATGTAATCCAACATCAAGCCTTAAGACGTTGCATCGGGGCCCTAAAAACCACTCCCACTAATGCGCTACTTGTCGAAACAAGTGAATGTCCCCTTGTTATTAGACGTGTAATGCTTGCAAAAAATATATAACATGAAAAACCTCGCCTTATCCCGTTCCACCCTCCTACCAAAGTTGCAACTTCTCCACGAGTAATATCGCCAACGCCCTCCTAAAAACGGAAGAAATCGTGCTTTATATCAGGCTTATGTTGGGATGAAATTTCTTCGTTTCTCATTACCACGCTCTCCTCAGTTACCAATGCATTATTTTCCCATGGGGCTGACCCGATGTGACCACATAAGGAACACGGACGTCCGGCAAAGGTTTGGTGTCGCGCCCATCATAGACAAAGTGAGGGAAGCCCGTCTCCGCTGGTACGGCCACGTCATGAGAAAACAGGACGACTCAGTTGCCAAAACAGCGCTCCACATCAACCCAGAGGGAACAAGACCACGAGGAAGACCGGCAAAGAGATGGACTGACAACATCAGGGCAGACATGCACAGTGTTGGCTTAACACCAGAAGATGTCAACGACAGACAGAAATGGAGGAGATGTAGCAAAGCAGCAGACCCTGCAAGTCGGGATTAATGCTAAGAAAGAGAGAGAGTTTAAAATTTATTCCCCATATTATCATTACTTCCCCATCCATTACCCCAAATCGCTCAATATGTATCTCATTATTTACTTCGTCGAATAAGAAGCTCAAAATCTCGTCTATCGGATGTGACGTTAACATCGATACAGATGGATCGAAATCCCAGCGAGGGGTAGGCGCGGCCTTTTTTGACTCCAATATGTTTACATGCGTTCAGTATCATCTCCCGAATAATGTCTCTATCTTTACAGCTGAACTCTTTGCAATTACGTAAGCATTATTATATGTCCTACAACATTCCTTCAAGAAAAGGAAACATTTTTACTGACTCCCAAAGCTTGCTACAAGCTCTAAGTATCAATATACAGTCGTATAAATGGATATTTATATAATGTTTTTTGCTAGGGGCTTTACGTCGCACCGACACAGATAGGTCTTATGGCGACGATGGGATAGGAAAGGCCTAGGAGTTGGAAGGAAGCAGCCGTGGCCTTAATTAAGGTACAGCCCCAGCATTTGCCTGTTGTGAAAATGGGAAACAACGAAAAACCATCTTCAGGGCTGCCGATAGTGGGATTCGAACCTACTATCTCCCGGATGCAAGCTCACAGCCGCGCGCCTCTACGCGCACGGCCAACTCGCCCGGTTATATAATGTTAAACACCTTCAATATCAAGTAGATAGTTCGGGTATCTATCTTACTTTAACATGGATAAAAGGACATTCAGCACACCCAAGTAACGACAAAGCTGATCTTGCCGCGAAAGAAGCTAGTAACTACCATTCGGAACCTTTTAAGTTAGAGACTCCTCTTACTGATTATTTTCCTATTTTAAAACGTGACGCTTTACAAACTTGGCAGAATATGTGCAACATTCCTCACGTACGAAAGGACAATTCTATTATCAGTTACAACCAAATATTCCACTAAAATGTTGGTATCTAAAATGCTCATACACACGACGACATATTATTAACATTATACGTTTACGTTTTAATCATGCACTCACCCCATTATATAAATATCGTTTTAACATCTCTAACCTCCCTTACCGTATATGTGGAAACCCCGAAGGCGATAGTAATCATCTGTTTTTCCAATGTCCTCAGTATTCTTCCTCCCAACGTATCTTATTCAAGCAATTAGTACAATTACACATACCTTTGCCAACAAGTGTTTCTTGTTTATTATTCGAACCTTCTTCCGATATACTTAAACTTATAAACCAGTTTCTTGATAACGCTAAATTAATTTTGAAAACAAACGATCTTATTTTGTTTTTTCCCAAAGGCCTTACACTCCTGCGTTCTTTTGTCATTAACATTCTGACAACTGTTTACGATTAGGCGCATAGCTTGCAGACATAAGCATGTGTATACATGAGTGATGTGGGTAAATAAATGAGACGTTTATTATTGAGTGTGTTTTGTGTGGAAACGTTTCAAACAAAAACAGAATAATTATATCCCTGATTTTTGACTGGGTAACATTCAAAAAACCCAGCCCTCATCAGCATGATGAAGAAGAAGGATTCCTCTATATGTCAATCCGCTTAGGAAGCTTATTAGTAGTCTCATGCAACTTAAGCAGGTTTTTCCAACCTGTGTTTCTTGTATGCGATGTAATCCTTCTGCTGAGATCATCAAAGTTCTAAATACGTTTTTGAATGATGCAAATATTGCGTTATAAGTCTCTATGTGGTGTATGGTGGATCGTATTCAGATACTACTGATTCCATTGGGGTGGTTCATCATATTTTTGGAGTATTCAGTGATAGTGATTTAGTGGAATATAGTGGTGTGCGTCCCTTCAAATGACAACTTGTTACGGACTAAAGTGTTCGCATTTATTAGTGTTATTCAGCAAGGAAGGGATTGTAGAATGGGTGAAATTACCTCGGTAAAAGCCCACAACTCATCACCAACCAACCAACCAACCAACCAACCAACCAACCAACCAACCAACCAACCAACCAACCAACCAACCAACCAACCAACCAACCAACCAACCAACAACATTACAAGTGATGATGTTGAACTGATGGACAAGACAATTGCCTATCAGGCAATTATCAAATCTGATCAGGGGTTAGAGTTTCAGTTTATCTGATATATTGGCCTATAGCAGGGGCGAAGCGTCAGGGGAGCCAGGGTATACAGCCTGTACCCTTAACATTTTGTGAAAGAAATATTGTCTAGTTAATGCAATTAGTTTTTAGAACATTAATTATTTCCACATTCGTGACGTTATTGTATTCCCCGCTTTACTTATTTTCTTCTCACTTCGGCAATGCTAAGGCTCGCGTCAGTTACACGAAGCACGTGGGCGAAAGTAGACACTGTCCATTCTGTGTATTTTTCCTTTGATTTTCAAAGCTTTCAGAGAGAGCAACACTAACGCTATCTGTAGTCACTGACTGTGGAACTATGACTTTCCTATAGCAAGATGTCTCCGCCCAGTAGACAGACTTACCAGCGTCTCTTCTTGCTCTCATTGGCTAGTATTTGGATCTCTCTTGTAAAGGTGCTCTTATATGCTACCATCTGAGACATGCATTTAATGTAATTAATTTGAATTTACTTTATTATAAGACACGTCTAAAAATAAATTAATAATATTCAAATACAAAGTATAGTAAACTAACACCTAATTAATGAATGACAGCATCAAAACCCTTCAAGTACGTGCATTTTCTTGCCCGCCAATGTTAGTTGCGGTATTATAACCCCAACGAGTATTGGCTTCCAGTCTTAATACGGTATTCTAGAGTACACATACGGAAAAAATTGCTTAACTTGATGCTGTATATTCCGTTAAAGTCAGTTTCTATTGAAAGCGCAATGAGTGCCTTCCAACGAATTAAAACGTATTTAAGGAATTGGATGATCAACCAGAGACTGTCTAACTTGGGAACTCTAGCTATAGAGAAGGAATTTCTGTGTAATCTTTGCAAGACGCCCGAGTTCAAGACGAAAGTAATAGATATATTTGCCGAAATGAAGGACAGGCGGATTAAACTCATTACAAGAATATTATTTAAGGTGACTTGTACGAACAACTATTTATTTCTTATTTCTCTTATTAAATCTACATAACAATGAAATATATTGCTATTTTTTATTTTTAAAATAAGTTGTTATTTGACAACTCCCGCGGCACATTTCGTCTATATTTAAAAATAAATCAAGTGCACGTAGGGTTATAGGTTGTTATAGTGTTTGTCTTATTTTCAGTCATTAATATACTACTGAATACAGATGTATGCGTCGAAAACAAAATTCCTTATGATAATAATATGCTTGAAACAGTTTAAATAAAATAAATCTCTGTCTACCCCCTTACTTAGTTCACGCTTCGCCACTGGCCTATAGTACATACAGTAAATACGTCCGAGGTATCATGACATATACCATGTTAAAACAATGTAAAACCATTTTGAGCCAAGTACAAAAATTCCTTCATCTATAGTTCTTTTCGGTACATTTATTTCAGTGCGATACAGATAATCATGAACAAGTCCTACTAGTGTGCTGGGTGTGGAGACCTGAATTTCAATCGGTCATCATTAATTTGCATTTAGGGCAGTTTCTATGTGGAGTGAGGGCATATGATTATGCTTGTGGTGTGATGATTTATCCGTTGGATGGGGACGTCAGGCTCTCACAGACAGTAAGATAAGTGCCGACACCGGGTTTCATCCTCTCCCTACCATCGTCATACGCAGATGTCACCCATGAGCATAATCTAGAACGTCTTACCTGCTTCTGACATCTCCAGAGACCACGTAACCTCATGTAATGGATTAGAATTGTTTCCAATTTCATCCCCAGTGAAAGCATGGTGATTTTATTACAATATACCGTACTAATAAATTATGACGGTTTGCTCCCTACTACTTACCCTAGTTAATTGCAAAATTCAAACCACTTATGCAGAAGTCATCAGACTGATGTACATAATTGTAACATAATATTCATAATTTCACATTTTATAGCTGTGTACCGGTTCTGTTTATTGTAGGGACTAAGGACATGCTGCTCATTTTGAGCAGTGCCTGTTGCCTCAGGTATGACATAACAGTTTTTCACTGACATTTGCAGCCTCCATTCAAATATTGAGCCAGTTTCATGCAAGGTTTTCAATGAAACTTTAGCTTTATAATCTTAAAATCATGAGATTTAGAGTCTTGTGAAATTTTTACATTTTCTTTTTCGATCAATATGCATTTTAATGTAATGTATTAAGGAGAAAGAGAGTCAGTCAGCTTGTGTTCTTACAACTGACACATTTGTCTGCATTTATGTATTAATATTAATAATAAAGCGATGCAGTTTTATTCGGTACACCAATCTGGTAATTAAAAAAAGTACTGCTAGTTTTACATACAGAATGTCACAGAGACAATCAATGTCCAAGCAAGATTAATTTTCAGAAAGAGGAAGATATTTGCTTGCTCATATACAGATATTCATATTGCAAAATTGTTCCACGACAGGTGTTAGTTGGACCGTGAACTTATTTGATAATAAATTGTGAATTACAACAGTGGTAAAATGGCTGGAACCTATTAAACGAAGGTTATCAAATTTAAGGGCACCCGGAATGGGTTATGTCTGCCATGTTAAAATGGGCGTTTTAAGGAAAATTTTCTCATAAAGTCATGAACCAAGGAAAGTCATTTTATATAAATATTTATTCGACCTTCGCACATAGATAGAAGACATCATATTTTAATATCTTCTGTTTTTTGAAAATACACATTTTTAAGTGAACATCAAAATGTTAGGTTTTAAAATGAGACATTTTGCTCTATAATTCAGGAATTGTACCTTTGATTTTCAAAGTCTCCTGTTAAAATACGTAGAACGATTAGTTACATACACCTTTAAATGTGGTTAATGTACGTTCAATGGCATCCGAGTGAATGTTGCTTAGATACACAAAAACTACTTTTCATGAAACGAGCCTCAAAGTTTCTTAATGCATTTCACCTCCATACAGTGGATCATCTGGGTTCTCTTGCATCTCATCTTGTAATCTTCAATTTACACTTCTTTTCTTCTGGCTTCCAAGCTTCACCAGTTCCCTTTCTGCTGCTTCTGCTTTCCGTTTTCATTTTTAATAACATTTTATTATCGTACGTAATTTGGACCAATTTTGTTGTATAAATTAAGGAAATATGTGATTACACGTCTTTTTCAGAGTGAGTTTCATACGTATGCGGCTAGAAATCAGCTGTTAAAGGACACCCCCTTTCCGCCATTACACAGCAGAAGACAAGAAATGTTCACCACAAGATGTCACATAGATCGCAACCGTTCTGTCCACACTGCTTCGTGTGTGTCAAAATGTCTTCTTCTTAAAAATTCCTTCATCACTGCTGGATAGCCATTACCCAGTCACTAACTTGTTATCGCTTATCATTGAGTTTGAGTTTCACTCGCGATGATTTGATTTGTTCAACACTTGTATTAACACTAGTGTTGCGTGACGGGAATTTGACGATGTCTATCGTACAATTATGTAGAGGAGGATGCGAGTTGAATGAGCGCATAATACTCACTAGTCAAACGAATTTTGAGGTTAATATTACAGTTATCCAAGAATTCTTGAATAAAAAGAACAATTGATGGTGTATGGTGTTGAATGTGATTAGCTACTCTCGTTGTCACTAGGACTTTTTGATTATAGATTGCGGAAAAAACGTTTTCTATGTAGGGCGAAATGGGAACATTGAAAGAAAATATGATTGACGTCGGCTATGCTATTATTACATGAACACATGGGTGAATTCGTCAGTTTCAATTTGAATTTATAAGCCGGCGTCAAAGTGTGATTAAATCATAATCTGATAAATGTAGTAGTATGTCTGCGTAAATATATTTTGTGAAAAACAAGGTTGACTAGCAATGCTCGGTTGAATTTGATAATAATACTTTCCCTTCAGTTTCGCCGATTGTGTCCAGTTGAGCTGCCATTTGTGTTGAATAGCAAGTTTGAATATCGGGGTGTAATCTGTGAAAGGGAGGGCATTGGAAGCGTTGATGTCCGTTCCATATGCAGCATTCTTTACCATTTTATGAGCCTTGTTGTTCGAATGTCCCTGTGTCCATACTAAATATATATCATAGCCAATTTTATTGAGTTCAAATAATAGTCGTTGAATGTTGCAGATGTACCAATTTTTATAGGATTTGCGTGGCATTAAGCTTTGGAGGGCACTTAATGAACTGTAAAAATTATAGCTTTTGTGATGTGATGTCGTTTTAGGCAGAGCAGTGCTTGTTGGATCGCGAAAGCCCCAGCAGTAAATATTGAGTCATTTTTGGAAGAATATATTGCTCACTGACTTTGCGCTGCGGAATGTAATATGCGGCACACGTGCCGTCATTCTGTTTGGATGCATCTGTTTATATTATGAGATTAAAGTTGAGATTATTTATCGCCATTTTAACTGTTGGGTGGGGTATATCAGATATTTGCATTGTGCTGTTATTAAAGGAAATTTGATGAGTCGCTATGATATTAGGTTTGTAGTGCATAGCATTATATGGCATTGTATGGTGTGGAACAGAAATATATTGTTCAATGCTTTTTTGATATTGTCGCGTCAAATGGAAAGCTTCTAACAAAGCAAGATTTCGTGACTGCTGGTGAGAATGTGGCATATATTCCGCCAATAATTTTATTTTTGTATTATAGGATGTCGATCTAGTGCCATTCTTTGCAGTAAAAACTGAGAAGCTAAATACAATCTGCGATAATTTAGAGGCATTTCACATGTTTCAACAAGTAGGGCGTTAGTCGGGGTATAGGTTAAAGCGCCTTTACATAATCTGAATGCTCGATGTTGAATTACGATGAGCTTTTCAATAAGAGTGGGGGAAGCAAAAAAAAATAAAAGAATCCATAATCTAAAAGCGAGCGTATTGTATGCATGTAAAGTAATAAAGCCGTTACTGGATCAGCACCCCACTTACTTCCAACTGTATTTTTAATATATTTGTAAATTTTTGCGTCTTCTTCGTAAGGTATTTCAAAGGGAGTCTCCAAGACAGTGTATTATCTACATAGATGGCTAAATATTTGTGTATTCTTACGATCGGAAATTTTAATATTAGCGATTCTGAAAGCGTCTTTATTATAGTTGCGTTTATGCGTGAAAAACTTGGCCACGTTCTTGTAGAGGATAAATCCAAGCCGTGGTCATTTAACCATGCCTCATCATTGGTTAAATTTCTAGTGATATTATTTCTGCATTCTTCCAGATTTTCATCAGAAGAATAAATTACAATATCATCTGTATAAATTAATATTCTTGCGTCTCGTATTATATCTTCTAAGTCTTTCAAGTACAGAGCGAATAATAGCCCACTTAATATATCGCCTTGGGGCAACGCATGTGATGCACATCGTACATTAGCAGTATAGGTCTGTGATGTTATTTCCATGCGCCTAAAACATAAGAGATGTTGTGAAATTTGGATAAAGATATGAGGGAGGTGTAATTTATTGAGTTGTGTCAATAACATTTGTATGGAAACGTTGTCGTATGCAGATCTTATATCAAGAAACGGAGCAATTGGTCCGTATTTGCGTTATTTTATAGTAACATCCAATAATAATATATTGATGGGGTCCGTTGTCCTAGTCCCATTTACAAAGGTTATTGATATGTGGTCAGCAAATTATAATAAGCGAGGCACCATAGAAGACGTTCGAAAATAATACTGAAGAATACTTCTCGTAAACGTGGCCCTAAACAGATTCTTCTATTAAATTTGTGGCCGAGAGTTTTGGTTTCGGTATATGTACTAGGGTAAAGGTATTCCATTCAGAAGGAGGGAGAGAGGAGTGTAATATTTGATTGTAATAGGCTATGATGATCGTGTGGGCATGGTAAGGAAGATGGGTGAGCATTTTACAGGTTGTATAGTCTGGACAATGTGCAGAAGTAGTTTTCTTTTGGAGTATATTGAAGAATTCTGGACACGAAATAGGTCGGGAAAGTGTAATAAATGTATCAGAGATAGTTACTGTAATATGCGGCCTTTATCCTTGGACAACAAAATCAGGTGTTAAGATGTGATAAAATTGGGAGATTCTTTCGAAATACGTATGTGCTGTAGTGTTCTCCCCGTATGGGCTAGTTTTTCGATGGCGTCCCATACATCCTTTATACTGGTGGTTATGTTGAGGGAGTTAAGAAAACAGTTCCAAGATTCTCGTCTTCTATCATTGAAATATTTCTTAGGTGAGCAGAGTACCTTTAATATTGCACATACTTGCCAAATGTAACATTTTGATTTAAATTTTTGAGTAGGCTTCTTCTTCTTTTCACCATAGCCGTGCATTGCTGATTCCACCAGTGAATGTTAAGATGTTTTTGAGCGTTGTTATATGTTCGTTGTGAATGTGATGGTATAATGTATTATATGCGGAAGATGTCTGTGATGAGAATTTAATGCGGGCTAAAATATACTCATGGATTAAGTTGAAATCAAAATCTCGCAGATTCCTAATCCGACGCTGGGATTTTAAAGCCATGTTCTGCGTATTAATTTACGTATTAATGTCTATAAGTATAGGAAAATGATCACTTTGATTAGTGTCTTTGTGCGTATACCATATGGATTTACAGACGATATTTCCAGAAGAAATTGATGGGTCGACTGCACTGTTAGGGTCTCCTGATGGAATTAGTCTCGTAGGTGAACCATCATTTAAAATAAATAGTTGGTTATTTAAGACCGCATTAATATTATTACGACCCTTTGTTGTAGTATCTACACATCCCCTGTCAATATGATGGCCGTTGACATCTCATGGTATTATTAAACCTTCGTGGGGTGAAAACTGAGAAAAATATTGATGCCATTGAAGGGTGTTGTTGGTTTACTCTCACAGTCAATGAGTATGTTCTAGGAAGCATATAGGATGGGAATGTGGATGTATGTGGTATATTAGATGCAATTAAAGTGAGCACACCTCAATATCCACAATCGTCCGGAATGTCCGCGTCGCAGGGTAGTGCATTTGTTTTCAAGCACACCCCTGATGGAAATGAGCTGGATGCACCGTTTTAACCACATACAGTTTCTGGCAGTGTCAGGTTCAAGCCCGGGCCCCAGAAGAAGGTCGCTAGTAGCGCCAACCGTTATATTACAGAGGTGGATTTGATTATACTATAAATACAGACACACAATATAAATAATCACTTATTGGCAACTTTGAGTGATTCTGAACTTTTCATCCCATGCATAACTGTTTATAGTGTACATGCGGTTTCGATATCAAGAATTTCAATAGGTCCAACATCAACCCGGAGCCTTTTTATCAGGAAAACTATATTCTACTCTCTTTCCTCTGTTGTAGTTCTCTTTCTCTACGTTTGAGATGCGAGATCAGACCATTCACACGGTCGATCATTACGCGGGTGACATGTTCTGAGCAAAACGCATAAACAACAGCTAAAATATGGTAACATTTCGTGAAAATAATTATTCGCCTTCATGAAATAATAACGATTGTTACTAAGGCCCTGCTTAGAAAACATGGTTATGTTTAAAATTAATTGAATTTTAATTTAAAATTAATCGCCTCTCTAGCAGTATTAACCTACGCTAACATGATATCGTATTAGAAATCGACCAAGGATATTTTCTGAAGACAGCATTGTTGAATGTATATATGGACACTACACACGATATCACCACTTGTGTTACCAGTACATCAATTACTACTTTGTCTCTATCGTAAAATGGTAGGATATCTAGTGAACCAATGTTTCTTTCTGAACACATTTGCAGTTATTGCTCTGTTGCTATTTCCTGCGAACTGTTTCTTTTGTACATTTTTTGCATGACAACTTTCTGCAAGTTTGGAATAATGTGGCCAATTCTTGCTGCATGATACACTCTGAAGTCTCACTGTTATTTTTTAGTCGGCCAAGGGAGCAGGCGGTGTGTCGACAGCGGATATATGCGCGGTGAAACGCATTAACTTACAACGTTCGCCACTCGCAGCGCAGTGGTGCATTTCTCCCGTATTAGAAAGGCACGGAGCCTATAGTGGATTTGGTACTTCTCATTTTTAATACCTATGGTTCAATCAAATACAGTAGAGACAATACGCGACACTCTGCGAGATATCGAGGGACTGACTAGCGGAGTGACCTGGAGTTACTGATTCTGTCATAAGACCACGTGTATTTGTTTGTGAAGATTTCTGGCGTTATTTATGCGTATGCATTAAGTTGACATAAGTAAATAGTAGCGTGTGTCATTCTTTTATATCTCTTGTCATTATGCGTGGAAAGATATGAGCTGCGTTTGGCTGCAATAATTATGAAATGCAGAATGATTCGCGGTCTTTCTTCCGCTTCACTCCTTACAAGAAAATATAAGTAAATACTGTGTTTGCATATATATTCTTTCATTTACAAAGACATTTATAGTACTTCCTTAACTTACGACCTGCGTTACCCATATTTTAACTGGCTTAAAATATAATACGCTTATTTTATTGTATTACCGGTAGTGCAGCTGTTAACCTTCAATACCGATGTGTTGTTGTAGGTGTGATCTGTGGGTTTTGATTTAATTTAGAAAAATGCATGTGCATATGTGTGTGGCTTGTTGTGTTCCAAATTACCTCATTTGGAATGCCATAATGTGTTGTCAACCACTGACGGAAATATGGGTGATTTAAGAAATGTACATATTTTTTTGAAACAGTATGATGATGCAAATTTGCTTTACCCTAATGTAATGGCAAGTATTGCTTATAGGGAAATTTTGAATGTTTTATGGCTAAATTTATAGACCTTCTTTCTCTTAGTAAGTTTCAAGTTAAAAGGGAAATTATCCATCTTTAAATGAAAATGCATTGAATCATAAGTGTAAGGAACGTGCCATTATTTTTATTGACAATTTTCCTAATGTGGTGGAACAATGCTTTTAAATGAGAAAAAGACAAATCTAGCAGTGAAAGCTCAGGCAGGTATGCTAAAGCAAATACAGTACAGACAATACCCGACACTTACGGATTTAGCCTTGCTAAAATGGGAGACAATTCGACGGTGGCGCTCCTAGTGACTTGACCGGAAATGTCGCGCTAAATTCAAATACCAATGGAAATGCATATACGAAAATAGATAAATAAATTTTGTCTAGAAATAAAGTATTATTGAAATATTAACTTCGACGCTGCTAAAGCAATTCTGGATGAATGAATGAAGAATTATTTAAAAGGTTATTATTTAAAGACTGAAATTAGACAAATAATTAAGATGTGAAATAGACTGCTGTGAAATGGCTTGGTGTTTCGTTTATGTATTACTTTCTTTGCTTTAGCATTCCTATCTGAACTTTTACGGTTAGATTTGTCCTTTTTCTCATTTAAAAACATTGTATCATCACATTAAGACAATTGTCAATAAAAATATCGGCACATTCCTTACACACATGATGCTATGAATTAACATTCAAAACCTGGACAATTTTCCTCTTAACATGAAGCCTACTAACAGAAAAATATCTACAAAATCCCGGCTTTAATCTGAGAAGAGGGATAAAAGAAAGAAAAGTATGAAAATGTTGTCGATAGTGATGCTTTGAGAAATATTTTCGTACAATTAGAGTAAAAGTGTAACATACCCTTGGCCGTATAGTCGAGGATTTCTAAAGTCGCTGGCCTGGAAGTGATCTGAACAGATCTTATAATTCTTATATAAGCATAACGTCCCTTCTTTGTTGTACACCTTATCGAAATCGCTTGTGTGACATTTCAAAACCCGCAGATCACACCTACAACAACACATCGGTATTGAAGTTTAACTGCTGCTCAATACAATAAACTAGGCGTAAGCCAGTTAAAATATGGGTTGAACAGGTCAGAATATTATGAAGTACTATAAAAATCTCTTTGTCACTGGAAGAATGTATATGCAAACACAATATTACTTACATTTTCTTGTCACGAAAGGAGCGAAAGAAAGACCGCGAATTCTTCTCTGTTTCATAGTTACTGCAGCCAAACTCAGCACGTACCTTTCCCCTCATGCTGAGAGAAGATATCTAGGAATGACACACGCTGCTATTTAATTATGTCAACTCACTTAAAACGCATGAATAACACAAAAAACACACAGAAATACACGTGCTCTTATGACAGAATCAGTAGTTCTCAGGTCTACCAGCTAGAGAGAGCTCTAATAGCTGTCTCTCGATATCTCGCTGAGTGGCGGGTATTGTTTATACTGCATTTGGTTAAAGCTAAAAAGTAATGCATAAATAAAGGATGCTAAATTAATTGTAAAGTGGTGGACGACAAGAAATTAGCTGAAAAACATACATAGGTATCATAAACTGTGTGAAAACAAAACAGAACAAAACTTGGGATAGAGAATGTACAGGAACACAAGGTTCTACTCTTCATTCTAGTTTGATCCATCACGGTGTCAATCTACATCACAAACATGACCGGATGTTTGCAGATTCTAATAATGACTTTAGACAAAAACAAAGCATGTGATTCAGCGATAGAGGACCACTATAAAATGATTGAATATATGTATATAACCATCACATTTGTTCTAGCTTTTTATGGTCAGCTGCTGAGGAATGTGCCCCTAAGCCGTTCTCGTAATTTCCACCTACAGTAGCATGGAGACTAAAAAATATTTGGAAGTACCTTCGTATCTGACATCTTTGGTTTTACTTATTCTCCTTGGTTTCACCATGGCAACGAAGGTTGTGTATCATTTAAAAGATGTGCGGTGATAGACGAATTTCTTATGAATAAAAATACGATCGTTTATTCAGTTCTTCGATATTTTATGGGGATTTTGTTAATTTTTATATATTTATTTTCAAAAAATGGAAAACTGTGAAACTGCAGATGTAAAAGATTTAGAAGTTCTTTCCATAATAGGATTTGATGGTAAGACATTATCGGTACTTTTGACTGTGGACTTTATTATACTTTCATAGGTTCATGAGAGCATTAGACTAGGCAACAGGTGGGAGATATGTACGATCCTAATGCATTTTTTTTTCTGTGTGACCTTCCTCTGTTATTGTTCATATTAGTTTCTTAACATAGATTGTGTAACACTGCGATTTTCTATATTACACAACTGTATCTGTTCTTTGCTGTGATTATTATGCAGATGCTGATAATTTTGCGAATATATTATGAAACATTTTAAATGTGTAATTAAAGGTGTGGGTGTGATTAACAAAGTGGCTTAGCTGGTGGTTTTCCACTAAGATGGTCGAGGTTTGAATCCCAGGGGATCCTAGAGTGGATTTCCACATCACAATGTCATGTGTGTATGCAAGGGCATTTGTCCTTACGACCACAGTCAATGTCCAGCTGCCGTTATATTCCATGATGAATATATGATATAGGGCCTAGTCATCAGATTCACAGATAAGATCAAACTCCAAAAGGCAATGGATGCACACAAGAAAATGGGCAGGTGATAATAGACTCGCCATAAACCGAAAGGTGTCTATAAATGGTTTTCAGACATGAATTTCCCAACTGCTGGAAGATCATCCAGAATTCCTGCATAAGAAGTAGCCATGGCAGGAACAAAAACATTATTTGATATAAGAAACTTGAAATCACATTCTTTTTTGTTATTTGATTTACGTCGCACCGACACAGATATGTCTTACGGCGACGATGGGATAGGAAAGGTCAAGGAATTGGAAGGAAGCAGCTCGAACCCACTATCTCCTGATTACTGGATACTGGCTTCACTTAAGCGACTGCAGCTATTGAGCTTGGTGATCACATTCTTTAATAGTGAAATTCTACCTGTGATTATTGATAGAACTGAGATAATATGGGAGAAACTCAACCACAAACACTCAGCAGTACGGTACTGAAAGTGTGTCTGTCCTTGAAAACTACAGTAACATCTCTCGAGAATGACAATCTTTCGTCACGTTAGTGATCTTGATCAGGGCCTTCATGACCATCTCATAGCATTAGTATGCAAATTCACTGGCTTTAGATGATGTGGCTGACTTGAGTAATACAATGCAGCTTGCAATTTTTATTCAAGGTGTCAACAAAAGAGCTACTTCAACTCTTTCCAGTGAAAGGCACAATGTCAGAGCAATAGATAATGGATTGTGTTGAGCAAGTAATTTCCTGCCCTAACCTCCCGTGGCAAAATATGGTGTTGGTTGTTACTGATGGTGCCCGTTGCATGTCAGGAATGAAGAGTAGATTTGTGGGATGTCTGAATAACAAGCACTTAAATCTTGCAGTTGTTGAGAGACTGGTGCCAATACACTGCCTTATACATCAGGAATGTTTGTGCTTAGAGGAAGTCATTCAAGTGGTATGGTTCCAGTGTATGGGACTCTCGCAAACTTTTACCCCTCTGTGTGGGGGCGCTAGAATAACACCCACGATATCCACTGCCTGTCGTAAGAGGTGACTAAAAGGGGCCCCAGGGGCTCTGAACTTTGAAGCGTGGGTTGGCGACCACGGGGGCCTTAGCTGAGTCCTGGCATTGTTTCCACTTACTCGTGCCAGGCTCCTCACTTTCATCTATCCTATCTGACCTCTCTTGGTCAACTCTTGTTCTTTTCTGACCCTGACGCTATTAGGTTTGCGAGGGCTGGGGAGTCTTTCATTTTCACGCCCTTCGTGGCCCTTGTTTTCATTTGGCCGATACCTTCATTTTTCAAAGTGTCGGATCCCTTCCATTTTTTTCCCTCTGATTAGTGTTATATAGAGGATGGTTGCCTAGTTGTACTTCCTCTTAAAACAATAAATCACCACCACCTCGCAAACTTTAGGCTGGGACGACTTACGAGTAAGGTAACCAGCTGCTTGATTAACCAGTAAGTTCTCAGCTGTTAGTGGGGAGATGGCGTGGAATGACATTACTAGATGAATAAGGTTGAGTAGTGCTTTTTAGAAATAGGAAATATCACCATCAGTATGAAGTTGAAATTCAGGAGACAAAGTCGGGCAAATATTTGTTTATAGGAAGAGGATCTTGGGATTGGAATAATTCACCAAGGGAGATATTTGATAAATTTCCAACTTCTTTGAATTTTTTAAAGAAAAGTCTAGGTTAACCACTAAGGGGAATCTCCCACCTGGGCATTCTTTTTCTTCCTTTCTGCAGTCAGTAAGATCTCTCCATGCCTCAGTACATGCAGTCACTGACCTGGACAGTGAGTACAGTCCGGCTCCATGTCTGAATGGTTAGCACCGGGCGAATTTGCCATGCGGTTGGGGGTGCGTGGCTGTGAGGTTGCATCTGGGAGATAGTGGGTTCGAATCCCACTGTTGGCAGCCCTGAAGATGGTTTTCTGTGGTTTCCCATTTTCACACCAGGCAAATGCTGCGGCTGTACTTTAATTAAGGCCACAGCTGATTCCTTCCAACTCCTAGGCCTTTCCTATCCCATCATCGCCATAAAACCTATCTCTGTTGGTGCAATGTAAAGCCACTAGCAAAAAAAAGAAATGAATGGTTAGCATGCTGGCCTTTGGTCACAAGGGTCCCGGGTTCGATTCCCGGTGGGGTCGGGAATCTTAACCATAATTGGTTAATTTTTTCTGGAACGGGAGCTGGTTGTATGTGTCATTTTCATCATCATTACATCCTCATTGTGACTTGAGACGAGAATTATAGGCACTAAAAACAGTTAAAATAGGCAGGCATATAGGCTCTTAAATTAGCCAAAATAGGCATGTAAATAGGCACTAACGTGTAAAATAGGCAACAAAATAGGCATGAAAAAAGACTTAGGGCCTATAATTTAATAACATGCTCGTCCGGCTCCGCGGTGTAGGGGGCAACGCGTCCGCCTGTCAGCCAGCGGCCCCGGGTTCGATTCCCGGCTGGATCAGGGGTTTTCAATTAAATGATTAATACTGCTGGCCTGGGGACTGGGTGTTTGTGTCGTCCTTAATGTTCCTTTCCTCACATTCATAACTTTACACTTCCGCCATTTGCGAAATGCACGCAGGTTCCTCACATATAGTGCAAGTAGGGGCAAAAGATCTTTCTAGGTCGACGCCCCGAACAAATAGCATTTATAAAAATAATAACACGCTCAATTACGTTTTAATGTTTTCTGGTAATAATCTTGTTCTCTTGTCAGGCAGAATGTTTTGTACTGAGAGAAATCTCTCACCATCACAGGAAGTGATTGGACAGACCTTCAATGAAGCCACTTCATCTGGTTTTAGTTCAACTGCTTCATCTACCTCACCTCGTAGCACCGTGGCTACTTTTACCGTCGTTTTCCATCATGGATTCTGCTGCAGGACTCTTATGGAACTTTTTGCTGACAGCGGCTACATTCCCAGAGGTTCGGTCAAAATTTCTCCTGACTTTCACAACCCTACATGACTCCACCGGGGGAAAGCCACTCGTCTCCAACAGGGTGATTGCTCCCGGCAGCTTGTTGAAGTTTGAAGATGCTCCAGTTTATGCAGGGGAATATTAGCTCCCATCATTGCAGTGCACAGGTCTATAGAAAATTGTTGTTGGTCGCTGTTCACAGTGGACTAGCACGAATAGAAAAGCTGTGATGACAGCGCTTTCTGTACTCGTGTCAAATGCATCTGCAGTATTTCTATGTTGATCTATATGATATCTTTTCACATTTGATCTGAACAATAATACAATTTACTTAAATTACAATATTCTTATATTTCTACAGCTGGGCTAATTGGCAATAATGCGTAGTATAAACATAATAATGGCGTATGGCCTCTGGAGAGGCCTAGTGCGCGTCTTTTTCTCATAGACAGCCTATTAGGCGACCTGCATGTCTGTGAAGATGAGGGCCCTACCTAGGATGATTTCTAGTGCTGAAAACGCCACACACACCCAGTCCCCGAGCCATTGGAATTAACCAATTAAGGTTAAAATCCCTGATCCGATCGGGAATCTAACCCGGGACCCTGTGAACTGAAGGCCAGAACGCTGACCATTCAGCCAACAAGTCGGACAGTATAAACATGCATTTGTTTCATAAAAAAAAGAGGAGGACTATTAGAGGTGATGTTTCTAGAAGTACAAAACTTTAAAGTAGGAACAAGAGAATTCGTAATTTACATGGAAATATGTCCTCAAAAATTTTCAGTTATAATCTGGCAGTTTCCTGTCGAGTTCACCAGGTGATAAAATCATAAAAAATGACGTGAAACGATACCCAAGTAGTGTAGAGGAGAGATCCTTCCTATATGCTTGCCAGAGACTCACCATGCTGCCTCTAGCAGTATTCTTACTTATATAGAAGAATTAAAACGGAGGCACTATTAATCTCAGATTTGTGAACATTTTATATGTTGCTATTCGCCAGCTTTGGTCAGCCGGGTCAGCTGTCATGAAGACTATTTTCTGTTGCCTGCAATAGATCCTGCATCGTGTGTGCCCACAAGGCTGCAACCCTCGTTAAAAATTAGAAAACCGCGTGATTTGAAATTGTCGTGGCATGCGCCCATCAACTTACTTTTTGTCACAATTTAGCAAAACTCTAGATGGGATGCTAGAGCTTACAATCCCCAGACTCTCTTTGCTTGTACCCCCAGCACAACGGTTACAAACCGGACCTCACCAATGCAGACCAACGGTTTTTTCACTTGCCTGGCCTTGTAAAGATAGTCTTTGTAGCCTTGTTAAATACGCTGTGACATCGTCTGAGACTTGCCATCCTGTATGTCTAGCCTCTGTGACATCGTCTTAGGCGCACCACATTCGATCTTCAACCTATGTTTCGCGAAGGCTTAGCGGAAGTGTAATAGAGTTCACTAGAGCCTACACATAGCGCTGGTGAAAGTTACTCATGATTAAAAAAAAATACACATCAGTTGTAGTCCGCTTCTGTGGTGTAGTAGTTAGCATGATTAGCTGCCATCCACGGAGGCCCGGGTTCGATTCCCGGCTCTGCCACGAGATTTGAAAAGTGGCACTAGGGCTGGAGCCAGGTCTACTCAGCCTTTGGAGGTCAACTGAGTAGAGGTGGGTTTGATTCCCACCTCAGCAATCCTCGAAGTGGTTTTCTGTGGTTTCCCTCTTCTCCTCCAGGAAAATGCCGGGATGGTACCTAACTTAAAGACGCGGCCACTTCCTTCCCTCTTCTTTGCCTGTCCCTTCCAATCTTCCCATGCCTTCATAAGGCCTCTGTTCAGCATAGAAGGTGAGGCTGTCTGGGCAAGGTACTAGTCCTCCTTCCCAGTTGTATCCCACGACCCAAAGTCTCACGCTCCAGGACACTGCCCTTGAGATGGTAGAGATGGGTTCCTTCGCTAAGTCCGAGGGAAAACCTACCCTGGAGGGTAAACAGATTAAGAAGGAAAGAAAGAAAGAAAGAAAGAAAGAAAGAAAGAAAATATTTCAGTTGTAAATCTCTATTTTCACGGGAATTGAATCAGAGTTCAAAATACCAATTTTTAATTTTCCTCTCTGTGACAAGAGACTACCAGCGTTCTAACTCTTCGTTCAGTAATTAAATGATTATTTACATTTTAACAATATAAATTATTGAAAGTTCACAACTAATACAGCATTGCAACATAACAACTTTCCACAATACGTAAATTAATAGGCCTATAAATGCTACAATGAAATGCGATCGTAGTTCAGTCACGAAAAAAGATAAAAGGAACAAACGAACTTACCTCCTTACAGCAAGCTTGACAGAAGACTACCTTTCCATCCGTAGTGACATTGGGATCCCCTGTGATCCACCACTTCAGCCAGTAGGACTTCGACGATTTTCCTTTGCAATTACAATTTTTTCCTGTCTCGCCGACACAGATAGGTCTTATGGGGACGATGGGATGGGAAAGGCCTAGGAGTGGGAAGGAAGCGACCATGGCCTGGTGTAAAAATGGGAAACCACGGAAAACATCTTCAGGGCTGCCGACAGTGGGGCTTGAACCCACTATCTCCCGGATGCAGCACACAGCTGCACGCCCCCAAGCGCACAGCCAACTCACCCGGTGATTTTTCTTTGGTCATTGCCACAGACACGCTTCTTCACAATAAATCACAACACGTTCTGAAGATAAAGCGTACGCGTACAACAGTTCACATCGAGAAGGAGGTATAAGGGTTCAACGTTGATTGGTTCTCGCCTATGTCTTAGAAGGTTGGAGGGGTTGAAAGCTTCGAGGTCAAATTGTTCCTTGTTTCTCCTGACGGAAATTTCCCAAGAACTATTTCTCGGGACTTCCAAGAATTCCCATTTTTGTTCATGGGATAAACAGATCTTGAGAAATGAGAAGATAATACTGTCAAGCACATCAGTTACAATGTAATGCACTGGAAGAAAAGACTCCTTTAAAATAGATTCAAAAGGCATCAAATAGGCAATTATACTTCAAATAGGCACAAACCCCTGAAATGGGTATTTATAGGCACAATAAAACCAACAAAATCTAGTTTAAAGGACCCTAAAACGTATTTATATCTCAAAAGCCTACGTTTCTGAACACAGGAATAAAATAGGCAAATAGGCAAATTCCCGTCTCCAATCATGACGCACAGGTCGCCTACGAGTGTTAAATCAAAAGACCTGCACCTGGTGAGCCAAACTTGTCCTCGGACACTCCCGGCACTAAAAGCCATATGCCATTTCATACAGTCAGTACAGTGATATTCCGTAGTACACTGAAGTGTGCTGATTCAGCGAGAGAAACGTCTGGCATAGATTTGTTCAGTTATTAGACATGATTGCCCTTTTCATGGATATGAAAGCCTTAATAATCCTGAACTTCAGAATCTCGAGTGGGTGTCTGATCTGACTTATTGCACAAGGGAGAAACATGCTTGTTGCATCAGGGTCTTTAAAATTAAGAGGATGTTTACCTACCCAGATATACTTCCTCTTAAAACAAAAATAATCACCGCTGCCACCATCCCCACCCCCACCACCTAAAAAATTAAACTTTCTTTGAGGCAAGAAGATCTGGAATAAAAGCATCTGGTGCGGGAATTAGTATGTAGAAATTCTGAAGACACTGTCTGAAGAGTTTAGTAAGTAGTTCAGAGACATAGATGCTTTAGTGGACACATATTTTGCATTATTCACAATACCTTATAATTCTCAGCTAGTGTGGATGATGTCCCTACAGATCTGCAGTGTGAATTTATAGATCTGCAGAGTGAACATGGAATGAGAGATAGTTTATATATGATAGATGGCAAGGATTACCAGACTTTAATGAAGGCTTTCGTAAAATTCAGTTTCCAAGGTTGTATCAACTGGCCAGTAATATTCTCTGTATGTTCAACTGAGTAGAGGTGGGTTTGATTCCCAAAGAACATTCTGTATTTCAAATCATCATCATCATCGTCATGCAGTTATCAATATGAAGGTTGATTTGCATCAGCAGAAGCAAAGGCAGTCAGCCTCCATGAATTTCTATCTTGAGCAAGTTTCTTATTTTGATAATATCTTTTTAAATTTCTTGGTCTTCCTCGACTATTTCTTCCTTTGTACAATCAGTAAGATTTCTCCATGCCTCAGTATATGTCCTACTGGGCTGCACCTTCATCAGACTGTTCTTCTTGTATTTACATCCGGACTTGTTCACTTGTCGTCTTTTCTATCCAGCTAATTTTGAGCATTGCCTGTAGCACTTGTCATATTTTGTTACCATCCCAGCCTCACATCCATACAAAACTACGCTCCAGATGTATTATTTTAAGGAACCTTTTCCTGACCTCACTACCTGAGCTGTTTGATGTTATGTGGCTTTCCTAGGAAAAAAAAAAAAAAAAAAAAAAAAAAAAAGCGTGTTTTGACCTGCAAGATTTGACTGGTAATATCATCCTTACTTCTCCCATCAAATGCAAATTTACTGCCTAGGTAACAAAAGTTGTTTACCTCTTCAAGATCATGTCTTTTAAATATTAAATTTATTGCTGGGATCTCATTTCTGCCAATGTTTTACTGGTATTAATTTTCATTAATTAGTTGGAGAATATGACTTTCATACTGGACAAATCCAACCTGAGGTCATCTTCACTCTTCATTGAATTGATTGTTGAGTGCATTCAGACATCAATTCAAAGAACATTCTGTATTTAAAATCATCATCGTCATCGTCATCCAGTTATCAATATGAAGGTTGATTTGCATCAGCAGAAACAAAGGCAGTCACAGTTTGCTTCCTGATCTTCTGTTAGAAAAGTTTCTATTTGTTTTTGTCTTCTCCTGAACAGATTTCAGTTTGAGTATTTTAGAAGCGTGGGAAGCAAGACTAACTTAAGTTTTTATTCTAAAACTTTCACATGAAATAACTGTCTTTTTTTGAATTGGAACACTTATGTTCCTTTTAAAGTAATCAGTGATAATTCCTGTTACATGCATTTCACTAACTACCTTGTAAAGTAATTCCACTGTGTGGTCACCAGTGCTGATGTTTAACTCAGCTGGAATGCCATCTAATCCTGATGTCTTCTTTTTTCTTTAATTCAGCCACGGCTTTATGAAACTCAGATCTCATTATAGTGTTTCGGGTTGTTCTTCATTTTCGCATTCCTCGAGATCTTCTCCATTGTACGGGTTTTCTGTATATTTCTTCTACAAGTCGGCAATATCTGTAGCATCAATTAGAAATTTTCCATTATTCTCTTTTATGCTGTAATGTTTAGTCTTCTTAGGGCCCTGGGACCGCTACGGTTGCTGTGAAGGCCCTTCGGGAACTCTGAAAAGTGGTGGCAAAAGGGGTTCTGGTTAAGACGCAGCAGGTCGTTATGCTAGTTAGGTTCCAAAAGGGGTAAATAAAATAAAATAATTAAATGCTATGTAAATTTTAATCTTATAGCAGTTGTATTATTTGAAGTAATTCCACATACTTTATATGAGTTGACTATGTTTGTAAGTACAAGATATATTGTAAGTAGAATTTTGTAAACAATATAAGTGCACCTCTTAGTGTGGGATGACTTTCACTTCCTGGCTACCCTGTGCTGCGGGAGGAGTATAGCGCTGAGCATGCTATGAGTGCAGGCTTTTAGTTAATCAGGCATAACTGACAAATGGTTCAAAGAATTTTACCGAAATTTTCAGTTTGTTATTAATGCATAAACACACAAATAGCGTAAGTTATTGGAATTACGTAAGGTCAATGAAGTGGAAGAATCTTGTAATGCTTTCAAATCGAACAAGGGATGTGGCTGAACCAAATGTAACTGGTTTTTTGAGAAATAAGAGCTCAGTATAGGTTTCTGTACTATGCTCATTAACATTTTCACAGGATATAACCCGTTCTTTGCAGCATTCTGAGTCCCTTAATCTGCCATATACTTTGTCCTCTGTAATTATCCATGTCTTGCCACACAAACCCACTGTCAGTAACATTACGGACGATATTTTCTCGCGTATCAAAAGCAGCATCAATGTGTCGATCACTACTTTCACTCTCAAGTTCTATATCCTAGTCCCTGGTTAATGAAACAAAACTTTCTGCATCATCAGTCGGTAAAAAAATAGTTAATTTTTGAATTCGCGATCACAAGAAATTTTTTTAGCTACCGTGATGTCAACAACAGAACTTGTTGCTTTTTCAGATCATTTAGATATGATACATCATACATAATTGATAAAACCTCTATAGACAAACACATCAAATAAAAGATTGATGCTTCTTTTATATATATATCTTACTGTATTTGTAATAGTTCAAGAACTGTTCGCTAGACAGAAGCATAAAGCAGAAGCTGTTACGCGCGTGCGATGTAAGTCACTCTACGACAGAGAGTGTTGGGGAGTTGGTGTGCAGTGTACGGCACTCCATGTTGAGTGGTTAAGGATGACCTATGTGTTTAATAGAAAGAAAAAAAGTGTAAATTGTATAATACTGTATTCTGGATAAAGTCTTCTTCTCTTGTTAATTTAAAATTTAGTGCTTGATAATAATGTATTTTAGTTTACCATTTGCCACAGAGGTACTGTGTAGAGATGAGAAGAATGCAAGAATGAGGAATGTGGCCTGCAAGCACGAACTTCCTGTTCTGCCCAGACAGATCGGCTCTTATCTCCTCGTATCTGCTACACGAAAACATTGACTCACACTTTGCAGTTTGCTGGATTACAACTGACGAGAGTGAAGAGCTGCCAGTAGAAGATAATATAAAGTCGCCTGGATAGTAGCGGAGTTGCTATGGTAACCATTGCGTCTCTGGCTCTGCTGGTGAAAACCCCTTCGCCCCGTGCCTCACCGGGCATGTGAATTCTTCTGATCTCCCAACAGTAGACACCTCATTTTCAAATAAAGTGATTTTGATTTGATTTTGAGAATCCTGTAGACTCACTGGCAATCCAACTCATGCAGGCTATATAATGCTGGCACATGCTCCCTTCAGTGGTCATAAATATGGAGGACTTAAGGTCAGAATTGTGACTAAAGAGTACACCAATTTACTTCAAAAAGAAGATGGACTTCAGTATGGTATGTAAAGTAGAAGAAGCTTAGTTCATTTCTGAGTAGTGTCTGTACTCCTCGGGAGCAGTTATAAGAGGCCTCTACACTTCGTGTTAAGAGTGGTCTAAATTTCTGTTGACAGGATCTCTAAAATGTATGACTATAGACTGTGTGACCAGCTCCAGTCACATATATATATATAAAAATAATCACATTTTTCTGAAATGAAGACACAAAAATTTTGTACCAAGGCTAGGTTGTTCACCATAAGAGGCTTACGTAACACAAAAATTATGCATGAGTTGCTATTACATGAACGATTATGGTCAAACAAATAATCAATCAATCAGTCACCAGTGATCTGCATTTAGGGCAGTTGCACAGGTGGCAGACTTCCTATATTCTGTTGTTTACCTAGGCTTTTCTTAAATAATTGCAAAGAATTTGGAAATTCATTGAACATCTCCCATGGTGAGTTATTACAATCCCTAACTCCTCTTCCTATAAACGAATATTTGCTCCAATTTGTCCTCTTGAATTCCAACTTTATCTTCATATTGTGATCTTTCCTAGTTTTAAAAACACCACTCAAACTTATTCGTCTACTAATGTCTTTCCATGCCATCTCTTCACTGACTGCTCAGAACATATCACTTAGTCGAGCAGCTCGTCTACTTTCTCCCAAGTCTTCCCAGTCCAAACTTTGCAACATTTTCGTAATGGTACTCTATTGTCAGAAATCACCCAGAACAAATCGAGCTGCTTTTGTGAATTTTTTGCCAGTTCTCAAATTAAGTAATCCTGGTGAGGGTCCCATACACTGGAGTCATTGCAACATTCATTCTCGGCACTACATCTGGATGATACAATGAACCGGTGAAGACACCTGAAAGAGATCTGTGCAAAATGCAAAGCAGAAAGAAAATCTTTCTCTCATGATTAGGTTCAATGGCCCTCACCAATTTGAGTTTGAACTCCTCTTCATCTTCATCAAAGAGATAATAGTCTACAGCTACAACATATAAGTTGAGGTGATACTCACAGAAAGAAGACCAAGTGTGTCAGTATCGTTTTAACAGAGTTCAGTGTCTCTGTCTGTGAAGTCCACCAGTGTGATGACCTCTTGATGAAGATGGTGTCACTGATAGAAGAGAAATCCTCTTCAGTTCTATGTGCAACAATCAAACATGCCTGACAAAAAAAAAAACATATAAAGTTCTTCTGAAAGACTTATCTCATCATCTCTGGTGATTTCAACCAAAATGTCAGATGTAGGAAGGAAGATCATCAAGCTGCCAAAGTGAACACAGCACCAACAGGACCAGCGATAATCAGATGGTGACATTTGAAAGAGGAGGAAGCTAACATTATAGCACAACTGCCTATCACCACTGTAAAGAGAGCTGAATAAAAGTAAAAAAGGCTGCTCACAAACTCAAAATCTGTACATGCATTTCTTGAACAATGAAACCAGGATGACGTTGAATTAATAGATACATGGCTTTGAAACAACAGCTTTAAAGATGCAGTACATGAGAAGAAATAGTTTTAACCCATGTTATTTAATGACAAAACACGATCTCTTTGGAATGCCCTCATATTGGCAGGTAAGAATGTGATTGAAAATAAAAGTGTTTGTTATTTGAACCATTTCTCCTCTCTGTTGCTTCCTCTGTCAGTGCTAGCCTGTCATTCTTTTTGTGTTTTTTTCTGTATGTTCTTATTCTTCTTTCAGTTATGTGCACATAACATCATTTCTTTTCTTTTATAGGTACTGCTGTTAATGGACTAAAGCTTCATCCTGATGGAGTTCATATTCTTTACCCGTTGGGGAATAAAGTTGGCATTCAGAATTGGAAAACAAAGAATCAACAGTTTCTTTCTGGCCACACAAATGTAATATCTGCTGTTGACATTTCACCATGTGGAAAGTATGTAGCTTCTGGCCAGGTAAACTATATGGGTTTCAAGGTACGTATCTCATGTCAAATGGTACATTCTTGTTACTTTCAGAGGATCATAATGGGCATGTTAAAAAAAATATGTTAATCTTGATATCCTCTAGGTTTTGGAACAGAACTGAAGTCTTCGTTATCAGTCATGTAGGTGGCAGAAAAGCTTTATTGTTGGTTCTTATGGAAGTGAGTTTAATTGTCATAAATCTGAATCTTATTCAGCCTCCTGACCTTTTCATTTGCATTAGTTTGGTTTAAAATTGTTTTCTTCCAACTAGTACTTTACTTTTCAGAATGACAACTGAGCTGAAAGTGTTTATTAATATCCAAAATAAAGGCCATCATTTTCTATGACTTTCATCATTCTCTCTACCAGCATACATATTTTTTGGCAATACTAGTCTTTGATCTTGAAGGAACAGACTTTGCACAGTTGTTTCCAACATATTCTAAATCAGAGGTGTCAAACAGTCTGGGGGTGGTTTTGGCTCTCAATATTCCAAACGACTTGCAACTAAATATGTAGTTTCTATTAAGATTCACCCTAATCTATTAAGCTTTTACTTAAAGGATTACAGGAACCAAAATAAATCAAGCTTTAGGCTGTGAGAGTATCAGATCTCTAATAATAACTTACTTCACTTTCCATTATTTAAGAGCACCATTGAAAACTGTGAGGATATGTCCTGTATCATCTGTTAACATTGATATCAGTTCTCTGAAACAAATCTAATGAGAGGTTTAAAGATTTCTAATATTTCACATATTCCACTTCAGTTAATAATAATAATTTTGTGTGGCTATTTCTAGCCAGGTGCAGCCCTTATAAGGCAGATCCTCTGATGAGGGTGGGTGGCATCTGCCATGTGAAGGTAACTGTGTATTATTGTGGTGGAGGATAGTGTTATGTGAGGTGTGTGAGTTGCAGGGATGTTGAGGACAGCACAAACACCCAGCCCTGGAGCCATTGGAATTAACCCATGGAGGTTAAAATCCCCGACCCCACCAGGAATCGAACCTGGGACCCTCTGAACTGAAGGCCAGTATGCTGACCATTCAGCCAACGAGTCGGACTCAGTTATTGTTGAGAGCATTAAAGAAGATGTACATCTTGTACTTATTGGTTTCCGGTGTGAAACATTTAAAAATGTACCCTTACCAGAAATTTACTCAAAATATTTGGTTAAAAATATTCCACAATAAAAATGTATTATGCAAGGATGCTTTCAATTTTTAATAGCACATATGTTTGCAAACAAATCCAAATTAATTAAAAAATATGATGAGAGTTTTACCAAACTAAAACATTTCACCAGGTTTTGAACATTAGGTAGGAAAAAAGAGGTGCTAATCAATCAGTCAATCAATCAATCAATCAATCAATCAATCAATCAATCAATCAATCAGTCAATCAATCAATCACCATGATCTGCATTTAGGGCTGTTACCCAAGTGCAGATTTCACATCAATTTTTTATCTAGTCTTTTCTTATATGATTTCAACAAAATTGGTTGGACTATGGCTAGACTTCCAGTTCAAGATCATTCTTTTATCCCACATGCCAGTGTAAACTTACATAGTATGCTCACATAGTGAGGTTTTTTTTCCTTGCAGTTTATTCATCTATATATATAAAATAACTTGTTTAATAATATAGGAGGAGGGAAAATAATAGTAATCCACCATCTGTAATAATCATATAACTACATTTCAGTTGAGAATTGTAGTGTAGATCCAGTATATTAGATAGTATCTTGCCTGTTATATTCGTGTGTATCTTTGTGCATGGTGACCCTTTCGATACTTTAGCATTTAACCAAGTGGCAGGTTTCATTTCCATTACAGCATAGTAGGATAAACTTGTACTAATATTAATCTGTCTACACATTTAACTTTGTTGGTAATCCTTGAGTAGTTCTTGCGAATTTCTAACTTTAGGCCTAATTGGAATTTCCATTTATATTTGTGCTTAGTAATAACCTATTGTAATTAGGAAATGTCTGAATGTAGTTTAAAAAATATTGTAGTGTATTGTAGTAACTTATTAGAAATTAGAGTGCTTATTCAATTATTTTGAGTAGTCTTGCGAATTTCAAACTTTAATTGTAATTTCCATTTCTGTTTGTGCTTAGTAATAACCTGTTGTAATTAGGATACGTCTGAACATAGTTTAAATTATTGTAGTGTATTGTAGTATCTGAACGTAGTTTAAAATTATTGTAGCGTATTATAGTATCTTATTAGAAATTAGTGTGTTTATTCTATTACTGTGAAATATTTGTGTAGTATAGTATCTGTGGTATCTGTAGTAACTGTCTTACTGCTAAAATTCTGTTGTAGTAATTAGGGTAGACTTAACTGCAATTTAGAATTGTGTAATTCTTGTGTATTATTTTCCACTTTCAGTAATTAACAGCAATTTTCATCCTGTTAAGATGTTGTAGTAAAAAAAAAAATCATACAACTAAGTAGTATTGTGGTGTAGTAGTAGCCTATATTAATTACCTTATTGTCGTGTGATCTATCCTAGACAATATTTCTTTCCTTTCATTTTTATTTTGCACAGAATAAGTTATCTTATTTTTCCTTTTTTCATTATTCAGTAAAGAATGGATAAGGAGTGCAAGTGTAGGAACTGTGGGTGTGGCCAGGCATTAAGGAGTATGAGAGAGGAGTTGGAGAGTTTGAGGGAGATAGTTAGGATTCTCTCAGAGGACAGGAAGGAAAGTAGGCCTCTCTCAAACAGTGTGCAGGATACAGTAGGTGTAAAAGAGGGATGGGGAAGAAAGAGGGGAATTGTAGAAGACAGGTGGTCTAATGTTTTAAGGGGAAGGAGATCGCAGGCTAAGGGCTCAATTCAGGATCAGAATTCAAGACAGGTGTCTGTGAGAAATTGGTACGAGTCACTGCAGGCAGAACAACCGAGGGAAGATGAGGAAGAGGGAACTGTTGCTGAGAAGTGTGGAAGTAGGAGAAAGGGAAAAGGTAGGAAAGGGAAATGTGGAGTAGTGGGTAGGAAAAGGCAGGTGGAACAGGGTCATGGGAGGGGGAACAGGGAGGAGGCAGTAGCTTGTGCAGCTGTCAGGAAAGATAGGACTGACCAGAAGGCGAGGGGATCAAATGAAGTGGGTAGGGATGAGGCTCTGGTCATGGAGGATTCCATTGTTAGACATGTGGGAAAAGTGTGTGGAGGAAAGGGAACCAGGGTAGAGTGTTATCCAGGAACTAGGTTGAGCCGGATGTTGAGGAAAGTAGAAGAGAAGGAGGAGGGAAAGGAGAAGGTGGTAGTGTTTCACGTTGGTAAATGAAATGGCGTATGGCTTTTAGTGCCGGGAGTGCCCGAGGCCAAGTTTGGCTTGCCAGATGCAGGTCTTTTGATTTGAACTCGGGACCCCTGTGACCAAAGGCCAGCACACTAACCATTTAGCCATGGAGCCGGACTTCACGCTTGGTACTAACAATGTAAGACAAGCAGGTATAAGTAGCAACATAGTTGGGTTTGTGTGGGATCTGGTAAATGCAGCACGGGTGAAGTTTAAGGAAGTGGAGATTGTTATCAGTGGAATACTGTGTAGGGAGGATACTGACTGGAAGGTGAATGGGGATTTAAATGAGACTATGGAGTGGGTATGTGGGAAACTGGGAGTGATATTTCTAGATCCTCATGGTTGGGTAGGTGACAGGGATCTACGCTCATATGGCCTTCACTTAAACCGCAGTGGTACATATAAGTTAGGAAATTTGTTTAGAAGCGTTATAGGGAGGTACATTAAGGTAAATGGGGTCGCCTAGGGAACGGTGATGAGGGAACAGGGAACTGGAAGTCAAGTAGGGATGCCATAAAAATGTTAGTGCTGAACTGTAGAAGTATTGTAAGGAAAGGAATAGAATTGAGTAATTTAATAGATATATACTTACCAGATATTGTAATAGGAGTTGAATCATGGTTGAGAAATGATATAATGGATGCAGAAATTTTCTCATGGAACTGGACTGTGTATCATAGAGATAGGATAGGAATGGTAGGAGGGAGAGTATTCATTCTGGTGAAAGAAGAATTTGTAAGCTACGAAAAAATTAAAGATGACGAACATGAAATTCTAGGCTTAAGGCTCATCTCTAAAGATAATAGGCAACTTAATGTCTTTGGAGTGTATAACCGGGAAAGTGTAGCCCTGACGCTGATTCAGAACTATTTGATAAAATAATCAGCTATGTGGGAAACGATAAGGAATGGAACGTGATTGTAGCGGGTGATCTCAATTTACCAGATTTCAATTGGGAAGGTAATGCGAACGATTGGACGTATGACCAAGAAATGGCATATAAGTTAATATGGGAAGGGCATCTAATTCAGAAAGTGATGGAACCAATTAGAGGGAAGAATATTCTGGATGTGGTGCTGGTAAAACCAGATGAGCTCTATAGAGAAACCAAAGTATAGATGGCTGTTCTTGCGGTAGTTAAAAGTAAATGTGAAAGAAAGGAAGGTCTTAATATTAGGACTATTAGGCAGTACCATATGGCTGATAAAACAGGCGTGAGGGAGTTTTTAAAATGTAACTATGATCGGTAGAAAATCTATATATATATAAAATAAGAGTTTTGTCTGTACATTGCTCAGAATTTGAAAATAATGGTATTTCTGTATCGGCCATGTCCATAGTAACAAGAAAATGCACTTTTTACTTTTCCGTAATTTCTGTCTGTCTGTCTGTCTGTCTGTCTGTCTGTCTGTCTGTATGTCTGTATGTACACGCATCACGAGAAAACGGTTGAAGAGAATTTAATGAAAATTGGTATGTGAAGTCGGGGGATGAGCCTCTATAATCTAGGCTATAAATGATTTTACTCACACTGAGTGAAATGGTAGTTTAGGGGAAGGCCTAAAATTGAATTCTCAACTATTTATGTTATTAGTGGTCGTACTTTAAAGAAAATGGGTATGCAAAGTTGGGGAATAAGTTTCTACAATTTAGGCTATCAATAATTATATTCACGCTGAGAAAAATGGTAGTTTAGGGGAAAGCCTAAAATTTAATTCTCAAATATTGTTGTTATTAGTAGTCCTATCTTGATGAAAATCGATATGCAATGTCAGGAAATAAGTCGCTATAGTCTAGGCCGTAAATTATTTTATTCACGCTGAGTGAATGGTAGTATAGAGGAAGGCCTAAAATGTAATTCTCAAATATTTCTTATTAGAGGTGTAATTGATGAATGCTACATAACTAAGGTTATATAGTATTAAATTTCCTATTATGCATGTCTTATACATTGTTACCATACTGGCTATGATCACAAAGATATTCATGAATTTGGATTTTCGTTACTAAGTCCATATCAGTGCCGAGTAACGAGAAAATGGGTAAACAGTATTTAATTAAAATCAGTATGTTAAGTCGGAGAATAAGAAACTACAGTTTACGGTATAACATATTTTACAAATCACAGAGTCGAAAGAAAACTAACTGTGAAGGCCTGCAAAATAGAAAGCTCATAACATTGAGCAACAATAACATTACATTGACCATTGTTTGTTGTGATGTGCTTTGTGTCTTCTGTTGCCCCTCATCTCCGGTAGATAGGATTACTGCTGCATACAGAGTACTTTTTATTTGATTTACGTCGCACCGACATAGATAGGTTTTATGGCGACGATGGGATATGAAAGGACTAGGCGTGCCTTAGGCCTTAATTAAGGTACAGGCCCAGCATTTGACTGGTGTGAAAGTGGGAAACCACGGAATACCATCTTCAGCACTGCCTACAATGGGGTTCAAATCCACTATCTCTCGGATGCAAGCTCACAGTTGCGCACCGCTAACCACACGGTCAAATCGCCCAGTCGTACAGAGTGTAACAGCCTGCCTGAATATTGATGGGAAGTAGGTGGGGAGTTACATAACTTTCTTCTTTAGCATGCCAATTCCCCTGGTTTATAAATTTTCTGATACTACTGGTATGTAACACACTGGATCATCATAGTATTTGGGCTATTCAGTCCCTACTCTGAGGCACTGATTGGAATGAACAGTGTGCATATTTAGCGGAATAATGGCAGATGAGTGTTCATGGCAATCTGCGACCTGGTCATCCTAGCTCTGGAACTTTGGACTATTAGATTGGCACTGCAATCTAACCGCAGCACTGTTCGTTAAAAGTAATAAAATGTGCGGCTTTCCATTTGATCGAGTATTTTATATGATAGCATTGCTTTTAATCGCTAAATTCATATTTACGTTTTTGTAATGACCTGTGTTGATTTCATTGCAAGTTATGAATCTCATTCCGTATTGACGGTTATCACTTTACAAAAGAAAATATTTATAAAATCCTCCTATCAATACAAGTCAAGTCATCTGTTGTATGAAGCAAAGTCTATACATGTTTCAGCCTAATCTCAAGGTCATCTTCAAGGACCTCAAGATATTAAATAAGGGACCAAAACATAACTGGGACACGTCCTTCAACCACGACGATTTAATCATTACGTTGGCTGAATCTGAATTAGCAGTTAATAGGTTACCTACAGACGTTCAAAATGAGGTTAGATATGAAGTTAAGTGAAAGTTATTTTCATCTTTTGATCAGAAACATACCGGTTCTGGCAAACCCAATAAAGAACAAGTCACCAACATACGCAATCTCAAAAAGAAAATTAAAGATAACAATTTAATAGTAACTAAAGCAGATAAAGGTAATGCTACTGTAGTTATGGAGAAAAGTGACTACGTAAATAAAGCACAATTCTTATTTACTAACAATAACTTTAACGCAGTAAAAAAAGATCCTACTAATATAATACAAAGAGAGCTGAAAGCTTTAATTAAGAACTTTTTATTTTTGTTTAATGACGTAGAAAATTCAAAATTGATCATCATGAATCCCAAGTTACCTATGGCGAAAGCGTTACCGAAGATTCACAAGGCGGATGTCCCCATAAGGCCCGTTATTAACTTCAGAAGTAGTCCGACGTACAAAATATCCCAATTTATTCACAATTTTCTTAAAACACATTATTCTTTTCAAGCTAACACGTCAGTTAAAAATTCCCTGGAATTCTGCAATAGAATAAAAAATCTCACGTTACCGAAACATTACACCCTTCACTCCTTTGACATAGTAAATATGTACGCGAATGTACCCGTCAATAAAACCATCGAAATAGTAAAAAAACAATCTTTCCAAATTCAGTAAATTGACTATAGGGGAGATAGAAGAGTTTATTCAGATCCTCAAGTTTACATTAAATAATGGCTTCTTTACTTTTAATAACATCATATACCAACAGAAGGGGCTTCCTATGGGGTCACCGGCCTCGGGAATCCTCGCTGATATTTACGTAGATTTCCTCGAATACACTCACATTATAGGTAAAATTAATGGGATCAAACATTGGACTCGGTATGTGGATGATATTTTTATTATCCTGGATTCTCACATTACTGACAGCAACACCATTCTTGAATTACTTAATAACCTGGATCCACACATAAAGTTTACGATAGAATCCGAGAACAACAGTTCCCTTAATTATCTCGATTTAACTATTACTCGCAATCAGAATAAAACCATTTCTTTTAATATTTACAGGAAGCCCACTCACACAATAAACACAATCCACCAAACTTCTCTACACCCAGGGACACAGAAGAAGACAGCTTACAATAGTATGATTTTCAGAGCTCTTAATGTTCCTTTATTCCGTAAGTATTTTAGAAAGGAAATCAACACCATAATAAAATTCTTCCGGGCTGTTATGCCGTGGTCCACTCCTCTCGCTTCTCCCAGACGTTTCGACTACTGCTGCGGTAGTCATCTTCTGTGGCGTCGTGTAGATACGCTCTCCTGTATCCCGCTGGCGACTGCAAAAGTTGTTTAGGAAGCAGCTGTATTTATACGTAAGTGTGTGGCCTCCAATTGGTTCGCGCTGTGCAAACCGACATCTGATTGACTATCTGAAAGCACGACCTCCGATTGGGTCGCGTCGAGCAGCTTGACGTTTGGTTGGCTATCTAAGCACGCGACCTCTGATTGGTTCGCGCCGGGCATGGATTCTGACTGGGTCGCTCCGAGAAGTCTGTCGTCTGATTGGATCTCGGAGTGCACGACCTCCTATTGGGTCATGCCGAGCAATTGAACCTCTGGTTGGTTGACTGTAATGTCCCTGATCTTAGTAAACTTCGGCCTTACGTTATATAAAGGGATGTTTATGTATTTCGATTGCTTCCCTGTAGAGGCGGGCGTGAAAGTGGGATGTTGTGGCCAGTATGTCAGTATCCTCGTAACGGATCTCATGATTTCCGTCAAGCAGTGCATGCTCCGCTACTGCTGATTTGTCGTATTGCCCCAAGCGACAATTCCTTTTGTGCTCCGTCAGGCGAGTATTGACACTTCTGCCAGTCGTGCCAATATAAACAGCTCCACAGCTGCACGGTATCCTGCTGATGAAGTTACGTCGTTTTTTAAGATATTCACAGACTTAAAAACACATAGATGCTGGAAAGGCTCTTCAGTTTTTTGGAACTTGAAGAAAGGTAATTGTTTTGCGTGGAGGCTTAGGAATCCAGAGATGTGCTATATTATGTTAAAAAATAGAGATCCATAAAAAGGTCCTGTGCGCCGTATAAAAGTAACAAGTTGTGAAAGTAATACTTAAGTTGTTGGTCATGGAAATCGTTGGTTTTCAAGCGATGCTGCTGTTCATTCAGGGATCAATTGAAATTACAGCAGCGTAACATTGTCTTCTTCATCTCAGTTGTTCTTCGAATATACAGCAGCAAATTTAAGAAGCCAGCATATGTTGAGTTCCTTGACCAACAACTGAAAAATTTCCATCCCTATCAACTTTTTAATGCTACACGGCGCACTGGTCTTTAATCGTAAATAAACAACGTGACTTCGGCTCAGTGGTTCTTCAATTTGATACCTGCATCTTAAAGGAGCCAGCATATTCCAGCAACTCAAGGATTCCTTTCTATAACATCTTTTTAATATGCACTGGACTTATTATGAATCTCTTTCAGAGAGTTATTTTTTAACATAGTGCTGCACAATATCTCACATGGTGTGTACTTTTACGAAACCGTACGTGTCTTTACATTGTTTAATTTCTTCGATATTTTGTGTTTTAATTTTGCTTTAGGCTGACGATGACCTAGTACTAGGTCGAAACTAGTCCCTAATCATTTATGTAATTTAAACTATTTACATTTTGTATTGAAAAGGTGGACCCGAATAATACATTAATTTACTCTATTGTAATCACAGTTCAATACGGATCTATCATTATGAAACTTATTTCATTTAATAACAATTATGTAACCATGTTGAACAAAATCAGGCTCCCTATTTTGATTAAGAGGTATAAATTGATGGCTGGTGATGCCCAGCTAGTGGGTGAAACATGTCCCAATAATGACAATTATAATCTATATATATAAAATAAGAGTTTTGTCTGTACATTGCTCAGAATTTGAAAAAAATGGCATTTCTGTATCGGTCATGTCCACAGTAACAAGGAAATGCATTTTTTACTTTTCCGTAATTTCTGTCTCTCTGTCTGTTTGTCTGTCTGTCTGTCTGTATGTATGTACATGCATTACGAGAAAATGGCTGAAGAGAATTTAATGAAAATCGGTATGTAAAGTCGGGTGATGAACCACTACAATCTAGGCTATAAATTATTTTATTCACGGTGAGTAAAGTGGTAGTTTAGGGGAAGGCCTTAAATTTAATTCTCAAATATTTATTTTATTAGTGGTCATGTCTTAATGAAAATCAGTATGCAAAGTCAGGGTAATAAGTCGATATAATCTAGGCCATAAATAATTGTATTCACGCTGTATGAAATGGCAGTTTAGGGGAATGCCGAAAATTTAATTTTCAAGTAATTATATTATTAGTGGTCGTATCTTAATGGAAATCGGTAGACAAAGATGGAAAATAAGTCGCTACAATATAGGATATACATAATTGTATTCACGCTGAGAAAAATGGTAGTTTAGGGGAAGGCATAAAGTTTAATTCTCAAATATTTATTATATTAGTGGCCGTATCTTCACAAAAATTGGTATGCAAAGTCGGGGAATAAGTTGCTATAATGTAGGCCATCAATAATTTTATTCAGACTGAGTGAAATGGTAGTTTAGGGGAAGGCCTGAATTGTAATCCATATATAAAATAAGAGTTGTGTCTGTATATTGTTCAGAATTTGAAAAGAGTGGTATTTCTGTATCGATCATGTCAGCAGTAACAAAGAAATGCGTTTTTTACTTTTCCGTAATTTCTGTCTGTCTGTATGTATGTACACGCATCACGAGAAAACGGCTGAAGAGAATTTAATGGAAATCTGTATGTAAAGTTGGGTGATGAACCACTACAATCTAGGCTACAAATTATTTTATGCACACTGAGTAAAATGGTAGTTTAGGGAAAGGCCTGAAATGTAATTCTCAAATAAGTTATTTATGTTATTTGTGGTCATATCGATAACTACTACATAACTAACATAACTTTAGTTATGTCATAAGTTAGTAATAGTTATGTAAGAAGTTATTAAATTTCCGATCACTTATGTCTTATACATTGTTACCGTACCGCGTATAATCACAGAGATATTCATGAATTTGGATTTTTGTTACTAAGTCCATATCACCACCGAGTCACGAGAAAATGGGTAAACAGAATTTAGTGAAAATCGGTATGTACAATCTGTGAATAAGGAACTACAGTCTACGACATAAATAATTTTGTAAGACGCCCTAATATCACAGATTCGAAAGAAAACTAATGTGAAGGCCTGCAATACAGAAAGGTCATAAACTTTCTCAACAATAACATTACATTGACCATTGTTTGTTGTGATGTGCTTTTTGTCTTCTGTTTCCACTCATCCCCGATAGATAAGATTACTGCAATGTACCGAGGGTTTTTTTAATTTGCTTTACGTCGCACTGACACACGTAAGTCTTATGGCGACGATGGGATAGGAAAGGAATAGGGCTGTGAAGGAAGCGGCCTTGGCTTTAATTAAGGTACAGCCTGGTGTGACTGGTGTGAAAATAGGAAACCACGGAATACCATCTTCAGGGATGCCGGCAGTGGAGTTCGAATCCACTATCTCCCGGATGCAAGCTCACAGCTGCTTGCCTCTAACCACACAGACAACTCGCCTGGTCGTACCGAGTGTCAACAGCCCGCCTGTATATTGGTGGGAAGTAGCTGGGGAGTTAGATAACTTTCTTTAGCATGCCATTCCTCTGGTTCACACATTTTCTGATATTACTGGTACGTAACACACTGGTTCATCATAGCATTCGAGCTATTGAATCCCTACTCTGAGGCACTGATTGGAATGAGTAGTGTGCATATTTAACGGAATAATGGCAGAAGAGTGTTCACGGCAGTCTGCGACCTGGTTATTCCAGCTCTGGAACTTTGGACTGGTAGATCGGCACCGTAGTACTCTTCGTTGAAAGTGAGAAAGTGTGCGGTTTTTCATTTGATCGAGTATTTTATGTGATAACATTGCTTTCAATCGCTACATTCCTACTGACGTTTTTGTAATGATCTTTGTTGAATTCAGTTAGGAAAACCACCAACTCAGTCTTTCTGAGAATCCCGTAGCGAAGCACGGGTACTTCAGCTAGTAAGGTATAAATTCTAATTGTAACTATATTGTATGGTATTGAATAGGTGGATTTTAATAAATTTACGTGTGATATTTTAGAATTACGTAATATTCTATATGGATCAACCATGAGACTGATTACATGTAATAAGTGGTATGATCTGAGCTGTCAGTGGAGAGATAGCATCGAATGACATCAGTAGACGAATAAGTTTGAGTGGTGTTTTTAAAAGTAGGAAAGATCACAATATGAAGATAAAGTTGGAATTCAAGAGAACAAATTGGGGGAAATATTCATTTATAGATAGGGGAGTTAGGGATTGGAATAACTTACCAAGGGAGATGTTCAATAAATTTCCAGTTTCTTTGCAATCATTTAAAAAAAAGGCTAGGAAAACAACAGATAGGGAATCTGCCATTTGGGTGACTGCCCTAAATGCAGATCAGTGCTGATTGTTTCCTGTTGTAAAATTTTGTGTCACATTTATTATATAAGATTTTAATAGAGCAGAATTTATGTTATATCAATATCAATAAAGTGCATAGGACTGTAATTTTACACTGAAATTTTTTGTCTCGATTAGCAGCCCACTGTTCTCTTGTGATTAGTGGCCCTCACCAATTTGAGATTGAATCCCTCTTCATCTTCATCAAAGAGATAATAGTTTACAGCTACTACATCTGGACTATATTTCCCATCTTGATGTTGGTGTGGCGGCTTGTGTGTGTTTGTTGATGCCGAGAACTGTGCCAAGATCTGGGCTACCCATTCTGGATTGGCATCGGAGGTTTTTCCCTGAGTTGCCTCTGTGCTCTTTTTCTTCATTCCTACATCTACCTTTCCTATCCTAATCTCCTTATTTTTAATTTCTCTGACCGTCTACCCAGCCTCTCTGCCTCAGGAGGTATGTTTGTTTTCTGAGTGAGTGAGTGAGTGAGCGAATGCGCATGCGCGCGTGTGTGTGTGCGTGTGTGTGTGCGTGTGTGTGCGTGTGTGTAGTTTGGTTTCATCAGCCTCCAGCCACAAGTTTCAGGTCATGACGAGGTGGCAATTGGGAGAGTAGTCGCTAGCAGCTCTCCTCCAGATACCGGGTGCCTTGTGGAGTGTTAAGCTCAGGGTTTTGTTGAGGGTTGACCTTTTATTTCCCTAGCTACTCATAAGACCAAGAATGAAGCCAAGCTTTATTTTTAATTCTAAGTGTGGCATTCTTCAAACGGTGTCTTTGAAACAGTCAACAAGAAAGATATACTCCAAATGCACTGAACACCAGGAGTGACAAGCAGTTACCTCAATTCCTGGTAGCATTGAGTACCACTAATGCATTCCTAGGTGCAGAATTGCTGATCAAAGAGTATATGCCAGTGTTGTCCATAAATTGTATGGCACTGGCATACTTCCTAGTGTTCATGCACCATCTGAACAAGGACATAAATGCAATGTGAAGGCAAAAGAGGATGTTATGGGTGATGTCCAACATAGCCCTACTACTAGCATGTGCTGTTCACTTGCATGTTACAACGTTTCAAGAACACGTGTAAGGCAAGCACTGCATCACAAATGACTCTACCCACTTCACACTCAGCATGTGCGAAATCTACACAGAGGGGACAATCCCTGACGTCTACAATTTTGTCCATTGTTACATATCAATTGTCATTTCCTTCCATTAATAATCTTCTCAGATGAGGCTTCATAATCCATAATGGAATCTCTAATAAACATAACAATCATTTATGGTCCCCCAAAGATCAAAACCCACATGGTACTGTGGACATAAATTTTCAACTTTGCTTCTCGATCAATGTGTAGTGTGTTATGGTAGATGATGGCTGATTGTTCTCATTATTTTTGTCAGTTGTATGGATGGGACAAAGTACCTGTGATTATTACAACGTGCATTGCCAGAACTTCTACTTCTACTTATCTAAGCGGGATGTTTCTGACTTGTCAGTGGAGAAATGGCGTGGAATGACACGAGTTGATGAATAAACTCGAGTGGTGCTTTTAAAGGTAGGAAAGAATATGAAGATAAAAGTTAGAATGTATTCAATAGGACGAATTGGGGCAAACATTCATTTATATACAGAGAAATTAGGGAACGGAATAATTTATCAAGGGAAATGGTGAATAAATTTCCAAGTTCTTTAAAATCATTTAAGAAAAATCTACGTAAACAACTGATAGGAGATCTGCAACCTGGGCAACAGTACTAAACGCAAATCAATGATGAGTGATTGATTTATTGATTGACTGACTAATTGATACTCAAGGACGTTCCTTTGGCTACACTACTTGTTATGTACCTTCAGCATAATTATACCCCTTCTTATTATTGACACTGGTTGAGGAACCTTCTCAATATTGCATTTCCTAATCGGTGAAATGGTCATGGCAATACCATTCCCTTGCCATCCAGATCTCCATATCTCAACCTTTTAGATTTTTGTTTATAGGATTGGATAAAGGATGAAGTTTTCTGAGTTAATACAGGAGATGAACTGCTTGCTCGCATAACGGATGCTTTTGACAGCTTACAGGAATGTAATGATCTTTGACGTTCAATACATCATCTTGAACGAGGTGAAAAATGCACTGAGGTAGACAGTGAATTTTTTGAGAACTTATTGTGTAATTGTAGACATGATATTAAGCTCTTAGGCTTGAAATGTAAAGAATTTCACCTTGTTTTCTGACACGGCAAAAGCCCAAATGCTTGTTATCTGTCTACAATTATGAGGTGTGATAGCATCAATCTAGATATTGTGTAATTGTTACCATTGGATCACAGAACGACCCATTATGAAACAAAAAGGTTGTATTATTAAGAATGACCTGTAATCTTGATGTTACTTCCACAAGAACATGAAATACCAGCTGCTGAGTACCCGTCATTGACAGGTTGGCTTTTTAAATTGCAGAAGTTATCCCATCTAGCAGAGATGAGTGGCAGCAGCAGAGACATAGCACGTCTCAGCTAACAACAATAAGACAATATAATCTTACTGTTGCTGAGGGGCTTGGAATATTGCTGGTTATCACATTAGCCTTTCAATCCTCTCTTTTATAAATTTTCCCTTTTCTCTCATCTTCTCATTTTCTTCTCATTTTCATAGTCTTCATTATCTTCTTGATCAGTAAGTGTTAATGAGCACATAGTTCTGCAACTTATAACACAACCACCACCACCCCCACCACCATTGCCAGTTAGTTTGTTACCATGTAGACTGAAAAATATTTCCACATTCCCAAAGCTTACCATTGGTAATAAAAATCTAAATTTATGATTATCTTAATTATTAGAGCTCATACAGTAAAAATGTATCTAATTGGAAATTAGATTTTTGTTGTGTACACTATTTAGTTGGGACAGATATTTCTGGAGATATTTGGAAGTTTGTGAAAACTGTAAAAATTAAACTTGTGTCCTCATCCTGAGATGGTGCAGCTCTTTTTAGGTGCATCCCCAATGGAGGTGAGCTACGTGTACCATTTCAACCACATACCAGCCCTCCTACCATTCTTAAATTTCTGGCAGTACCGGGAATCGAACCCAGGTCCCTAACTCCACTAGGGTCTATACTGTCTCTTGATGCTGAACCATAAACTGCACTACCATAGTCTAAACAGGAAAAAACCGTAGCCATGTAAAAATGTAGCAGCCCCACACGGTCAGTTACCCATGAAGTGCCGCTGAAAAACTTAAGCATGTTAAGTTTCTTTACGCAGGCTACCTTCAACTGATAAAATGTGGAGATGCCACGCTAGTCTTCTATCAAACTGGAGGGCCAGAAACCTGCAGGTGTCTACCACAGTTAGGATACAGTTTTGCAAGCAGAGCTCTGCTTCAGGATGCGCAAGCCAACATCGATAGAAGTGTATAAAAAATGTTTTTGCTGCTGAAAATTAAAAACCACATTTTGAACCCATCTATCGACTCGGTTAATAGCTTGCTGTAGCTGTCTCCTATCAACGGTTATCCTTCCAGAGCTGAAATGTAGAGCTAAATCATCTACATACAGCAATGGAATGACTGAGAACCCAGCAGTTGCAGCCATGCTGTTGATGGCAGTTGCAAACAGTGTGACACTCCACAGATGCATGTGGTACTCCATTTTCTTGAACATAATATTGAGAATATACACTCCATATATGCAATAAAAGAGTCAGAGGGACATGAAGTTCTCAATAAAAGTTTCCCCGGAATCTCCATTGGTGTAGGGTGTAGATAATCCCATATCATCAAGTAGTGTCATAAGCCTTCCTAGGTCAGTGAACATGGTGACTAGGTGCTCCTTCCTAAGAATTGCCTCCTGAATGGCGCTTTCTAGTCCAACTAGATGATCGGTGGCAGACCAATGAGAGCGTGAACCACACTGGTAGTTAAATTCTCTTCCAAGGCCCATATAAGTCGCCATTTTACCGATCTTTTCAAATAGCTTACAGAGGGCCTTTTGTTAAGTATATTGACCTACAGCTATCCAGTAGTTTTGGATCTTTACCTGACTTAGGAATTGGTATCAAATCCCTCATGCCATTGCGTTGGAAACACTCTCTCACTCCATAGTCTGTTGAATAAAGTGAGAATATCACCGAGATATCGGTCACTCAAATGCTTGTGCATTTGATTATGGATTTTGTCCGGCCCAGAAACCGTGTCCCTTCACAGCAAGAGTGCACTTCACAATTTTCACTCTGTGAAAGGTATGTTATAGAAAACAAAGCACCAGAGGTGAAAGAGAGGTGGAGAAGCTCTGTCTCGCACTTGATCAGAAGATATGCAGGGTCATATTTCCCACGTATCTGTGAAATGTGACGCAGTGTGATCTGCATGACTGAAGACTCGGTGCTTCCTAAAACTTGCCAACTTCCTCCTCATCTGCACCCTCACATGTTGAATACACTGAGACAATTCTTATCCTAATTCCTACAACTGTCAAATCTACCCCATCATTTGTTCATTTACGTGGCTAACAGAAACTATGTTGTGTGCAATAATATTCCTGATAAACAGTCCTACACCACACTCTGCCCTTCCCTTTTAAACACCTTTTAAAAATACAGGGAGTATTGTTAAGACTTTGCATTTATGCTCACAGGCCATGGGAATCCTGAAGCGAGTGCCATGTGGCTTGTGTCAAGTCTGGCGTGATAAGAAGTGTTCACAGCTGAGGCAGGTCTGAACACTAGTAAGTCCTCTGTAGACAGTGTTATAAAATTACATAGGAATGGTTTTCTGCCAGAAACAACAACTTTGGAAAAACTGCCGCGGAAGAGAGTTTGACCCTCCAGGACTCCGGACATCATTAAGAAGGTAAAGGCTTGTCTTGAAAGAAAATCCGCCAACACAAAGACACCTTGCCAGCTACACGAGCACATCTAAAGGTACAGTCTACCATATAATTAAAGAAGATCTGAACCTGGTAAACCAACCGAAGGCATGTGGACATGCCTTGAAAGCAAGGCACATTAAAGAATGGTTCACTAATGCCAAAAAATTATACTGAAACTACCTAGCAAGGGATAAATGCCAGTCAGTTGTTATCCTGGATGAAGCTTTGGTTTATTTGGATGACACCAACAAGCCCCTGGCAATTTACTGTCACCCAAAAGGTCAGAAGGGGCACTCAAACTTCATCAAGGAAAACAAAGAAAAGTTTGCTAGGGGTTTGATGGTATTGGCAGGATGTTGTGCCCGGGGTAAACTCAGAATCCTCAGAGTGCCAAGAAATGTGAAGATCAATGCTGCCTACTTCCAGAAGAATGTCATGGACCCCTATTTCGACGAAGATATCCCTCGGCTGTATGGTGAGGATGCTTCAAATGTCTGGATCCACATGGACAAAACATCCAGTCATACTGCCAGATCATCAGTCACCTACTACGAGAGAAAAGAAGCAGAGATGGGTGTCCATGTCATACCATTTAGTGATATCCCTGTCAAATCACTGGATGATGGATTTCTGTGCCTTTGGTCTCCTGAAAAGAGGGCTTTCTTCTAGACATCTCACCTTTATTGAGTGGCTTTGGAAAGTGTGCAAGGAGGTATGAGACAATATTCCTCTTCCTTTACTCCATCAAATTCTTCTACAGTGGAAATTGAGTTGTAGGGCAATAGTCAGTGCTCGCGACTATCACACCGAGCACAACTGGATCTGGAGAAAAGGAATCATGTAGGATAAAAACCAAACCAAACCCCGTGGTGCAACACCCCTGAAGGGCCTTCGCCTACCAAGCAACCACTGCTTAGCCTGAAGGCCTGCAGGGTACGAGGTGTCGTATGGTCAACATGATGAATCCTTACAGCCGTTATTCTTGGCTCTTTAGACTGGGGCTGCCATCTCACCATCAGATAGCTCCTCAATTATAATCACGTAGGCTGAGTAGACTTCGAACCAGTCCTCAGATCTAGGTAAAAATACTTGAGCTGGCCGGGAATTGAACCCAGGGCCTCCGGGTAAGAGGCAGACACGCTATCCCTACACTGTGGGACCAGCAACCTAGGACAAAAGGTACGTCATAATCGTCCAAACTTAACTGGGGCAACCCTCCGTACACTACAGTGCAGAGAATATTTTTAATTGAGAGTTATTTGTATAAGAAGAAGAAACCAGATAAAAGGTGCCTTCGAAAATTCCATAAATAGTTTACCTGTACATCAAAACTTTACGTGCATCGACTCGTTCACAAGTGGCATAGTACTGATTCCGTAACTAATAAGAAAAAACAGTAAAGGAGAATAGTTCTCTCACAAGAGAGGTTAGAAGATATGCAGACAAGACTGCAAGTCAATCCACATAAGTCGCTTCAGAGAGTAGCTCAGGAAACTGGTATTTCACATTCGTCAGCACATTATGCAACAAAATTATTACATTTACGATCGTACTGAACTCATGCAGTCCATAACATACATCCTACAGATTTCATTGCAAGAATAAGATTTTGTAATTGGATTATGAATAGTGTCCTCCACTCATGTGTGATAACAATTGAGGATCTATCACCGGGCGAGTTGGCCGTGTGGTTAGGGGCGCACAGCTGTGAGCTTGCATCTGGGAGATAGTAGCATTGAATCCCACTGTCGGTAGCCCTGAAGGTGGTTTTCCATGGTTTCCTATTTTCACACCAGGCAAATGCTGGGGCTTGTAACTTAATGCCACGGCTGCTTCCTTCCCAGTGCTAGGCCTTTCCTCTCCCATCGTTGCCATAAGACCTGTGTTGGTGCGACGTAAAGCCACTAGCAAAAAAAAAAAAAAAAAACTAATTGAGGATCTATCTGACAGTAATATGGCAAGCCTGGTCTAGAAAATCAAGAATAATGACCGTGAGGATTCATCACACTGACCATGCGTCACCTGTAGTGTCATGGGGTTTTTGTTTAATGAATAATGTCCACGATGGTATTGTGGATCCAGACTTTCTTTTTTTGTGAGTGATGCATTGATTCATTTGAGTGGATATGTCAGTTCAAAGAATAGTATCTGGGATACAGAGAACCCGCACATTTTACAGCCGACACCTCTGCACGATGTAAAGGTGGGTGTATGGTGCACTATTAGTATCCAACGAATTGACAGTCCGATATTCTTTTCAGGACATGATTACTTATGACCGTTATATTCACAACATTTTCAAACCATTTTTCGCTGAAGTGGCTGAAGAAGAAAACAACGTACGGCTGTTTCCAACAGGATGGTGCAACGGCCCATACAGCACATAGCTGTGCGGGACGGTTGCAGGAAGGGTTCAGTCATGATCACATCATCGGTAAAGGCCTATGTCCCCCGCATTTGCCTGATTTAAGCATATGTGACTTTTATATGTGGGGAAATCTCAAATGAAAATTTTACAGGAATAATTCTCAAACTGTAGAAGAATTAAAAATGAAAATTAGGAACACTGTGCATTCCATCAGTGTCCATGAACTGCAAAGTGTCTTTCGAAATCTCATAAGATGTGCTTGCATTGCACCTTGAAGACATCACTTTCAACATCTTCTGCAAATACTGGGGAGTTCAGTTTCATTTACTAGTTTATTTATTTATTTATTTATTTATTTATTTATTTATTTATTTATTTATTTATTTATTTATTTATTTATTTATTTATTTATTTATTTATTTATTTATTTATTTATTTTTGTCCTGAGCATGTATATAGCAGGTGGGTTCAGTTTTGTTTTTCTATAGGCGTAATCATGCCGCTTCTCCCTATGCCTCAGTGCTCCGCTATGAAGTCTTAAAATATACTCCCTGTACTTCATAATCTCCTCTCTTTTCCTCATTATCTCCCCTTACCTGAAAATCAGTAACACATTTGCTGCTATTGTTACACTGTTGACATTAAGCGTGAGTGTGTCACAAGTCACCATTGTTTCATACCGTACTTTGCTGATGTGCGTCACAAGGCACGTGTGACTCATCCTACGGAAGTAGTTCTGTGGGCTGCCGGTGGATGGGGAGAGTATATTACTTTGAAACAATGAGATTGGCAGCTGCAAGTCATGTCAAGTTCTCACATTCCTCAGCAGCAGAACCTCCAGCGCTTGGTTTAGCGGCAATAATCATTAATGTCCACGAGTCACCCGTGCCTCACGTAGCACAGAACAGAGCATTAACATCCCTTTCTACATGTTAGTAAAGGTTTATTTACATGAGCATAAATGCATTTTTAGACAATAAATTAACATATTTGCTTTACCGGTATAATAAATGCACTGCACATAAAATTTAAAATAATATTTTTTAAATAATACTGTTCTCTATTTGAACCCAATTGTCAATTTTTTCACTGATCTTGAAATTCCCTAAACTATTTACACTCATGATCTCACTTTTTTTTCTAGTTGCTTTATGTCACACCGACACAGATAGGTGTCATGGCGATGATGGGATAGGAAAGGGCTTGGAGTGGGAAGGAAGCAGCCGTGGCCTTAATTAAGGTACAGCCCCAGCATTTGCCTGGTGTGAAAATGGGAAACCACGGAAAACCATCTTCAGGGCTGCCGACAGTGGGGTTCGAGCCCACTATCTCCCGGATGCAAGCTCACAACTGCGTGCCCCTAACCGCACCATCAACTCGCTCGGTCTCACTAATTTTATTATTATTATTATACAATGGCAATTTTTATTTTGAACACAGTAAGTTCAATTTCAGCATTTATGAACTTTATTAAATCATCCAATGCACATGGATGGTTTCTTTGGGCATTCCTCACAGTATGTTGTCACCTGCTTTTTTTTTTTCTTGTCAGCGTCTTTCGATGTGCCACATTTTCGCTGAGCTTAATAGCAAACCACGCATCGTCTTCAAACTTTTCTGGTCCTTCCATATTTGAGAGAGTGTGCACACGTCTCCTCCCAGGACTGATGATAGGTTGTGTCTGTGGTCCAACAAGGCTTTTTGCGACCTTCTCTTGAAATTGCAGTAGTGGAATTTTTTTCGCAGACGTCATGGTGTGAAGTATCTAAGCAGTGACCAAGGCCGTTCCAATGATAACTACTTTCCTGTACCATTTTAAATCTTTCCGCAGACCTGAATAATAGGAAGACTTTTGATCACTGAAATTGACCTCCTTTTTTAGCTCCATTGTAATCAAGAACAGAGAGAGCCTTCCTGACAGGTTCACCATTTCTGTTTTTCTTTCCAGAGTCTACTAGACTGTCAGTATGGCTCGCCAATGTTGAAAGCATTAGATCAGGTTGCTTGCCAACCCACTTGATAACTCGAGTACCATGCTGGCACATCTTACATACCACCTCTCCTTTCTTCATTTTCTGTTTCACTATCATCGGTAGTCCTCGTCTATTGCAACGAAGGATACCACACACAAATGTTTCGTTATCCAGAAGTTCTGCCAGAGGTACACTGATGTCGATATTATCGACATAGAGGATACGTCCTTCATTTAGAAAGCCACTTAGAAGCTCCATTTCAACAGAATGAGCATGACCTACTCCGCTTTCACTTACACTGGATTTTCCTCCATAGATCTTCGTTCTAACAGTGTAGCCTTCTTTTATACCCACTTTACACATCTTAATTCCACATTTGTGAGTTTGGTTAGGAATCTACATTCTGAAAATCAAACGGCCTCTCCAAGAAACTGTAGTTTCATCTATAACCATTTCTTTCCCCCCATTGTCAAAGCATTCTCAAAATTTTAGTTGAATTTATCAAGGAGGGGTTGGATTCGATGAAGACGATCATCTGGTTGAAGGTTAGCTTCGTTGTCTGCAAAGTGTCAGAGGTGGTGGTGGTGATTATTGTTTTAAGAGGAAGTACAACTAGGCAACCATCCTCTATATAACACTAATCAGAGTGAAATAATGGAAGGGTCCGACACTTCGAAAAATGAAGATATCGGCCAAAGGAAGACAAGGGCCACGAAGGGCATGAAAATGAAAGACTCCCTAGCCCTCGCAAACCTAAAAGCGTCGGGGTCGGAAAAGAACAAGAGTTGACCAAGGGAGGTCGGATAGGATAGATAAAAGTGAGGAGCCTGGCATAAGTAAGTGGAAGCAATGCCAGGACTCAGCTGAGGGCCCCGTGGTCGCCAACCCACGCTCCAAAGTTTGGAGCCCCTGGGGCCAAAGTGTCAGAATCTCAAGAGAAGAAGGAAATGATTCCGTGGCATTAATCGTCTAATAAGTTGCGCATCATATAAGTCATTCTTAGATCAGTGTGAGTTAATAGTTGGGTGAGGGACAAGACCCATACACATGATAATTCCTAGAAACTGTTTCATTTCCTCAACATTAGTTTCCTTCAGTTTCAAACTTCTAGACTTGCTTTTGTCATTATGACTTTGTTTAAATTGATTGACTTACCTGTTGGCTTCCTGAACCTTCATTTCTAATAGGCTATCATCCACAAAGTGAGAGTATATATCAATGGGTTGTCCCTCTTCTAACTGCAACTGAACCTTTGCTTCCAAAGGAAAAACAGTGAATCCTAAATCATTCCTGGTTATATCACCCCAACTGCAGTCTGATTTAACTGATTGTGTTTTAACTTGATCACTGCCACTTTCACTGTGGCTCTCATGTACCTCTGTGTCGGTTCCAGAGGACACTGGTGAAGATAATGATAATGAAATGATAATGAAAAATTGGGATCCTCAGTATCACTACATTCGATATCTTCATCTTCTAAAAAAAATCCTCAATATCAGACTCCTCTAATGGTTTCTCTAAACAAGATCTCCTGGTTCATTGTGAAGAGTCCGAACTGAAACATTCTTTGGGTAGATGGAAGTCTGCTAATCTATGTTTCATTTGAAACAATTCACACACATTACTTAGCTTTCTATGCCTATAGTTGAGAATAAGATGATGAAATCTGTATATATGCAAGTTCTTACTGTGGTGCTGCATAGAAAAGATGCCCAATTGTAAATCCTGTATTCACACGCTGTCACAACAGATTTTCGCCAGCCTATAATGATGGCTACAGCATGATAATACTCAATCAACAATGTATAGCTCCTATTGTCCACCACATTTGAGTGGGACGTCTAGTAAAAGTGGGAGGCACTACTCATGTAGCAAATAGTAAAAGCTGCATTACATCCATACGTCACGAGTCACCTGTGCCTCGTGGTATAAGGTAGTTGTTAAATGTACACCTATGCCATAGAACATCATAGATACCACCTGTGATTCGCTGTTGTACTGTAACGCAAAGTTATCACCATAACAGGATAGGAATAAAATGTATGTTTCGTGCAGCACCACATTTTTGTGCTGTACGAGTCACATGTGACTCGCAAAGCAGGGAACGTGTTAATTCCTAATATATCCAGATACATCCTCTTTGCTGACTCAGCCAGTTCTACTTTCTTTCTTCCATAAGCTCCATCAACATTGATAGCTCCCCATCGAATTCCATTTCATTTGCCAAGTTTTTTCCAAGGAGTTGGGACTCTGTTACTCCCATACGTCCGAGGCTTGAGGATTTCTCCTCTATGTCCGAGATGCCCACTCCTATTCCATAGCAAATGGTATCCTGATTCTTAGGACCACTTACTAGGGCACTCAGCCGTTGCCCATGGTTCATAAACTAGGACATGACTATAGCAACCCACACCACGAACCATAAACATTGGTTTAATATGTGCATAAATTTGATATAATGGGTGAAGAAAAGTTGACAAATATAATTCATGCTTCCTCCATTACTGTTCAATAACTGTCAAAAATATTATTGCGATAATTTTGCTTGTGATAATGCATGGAAGGAAATGGGAAACACGTTATATAAAACTGAAGTTAATTTCAGTAAAAATTAATTTAATAGGTTCTCACATGTTTCTGAAATAACATTGAATACTGTCAATAATGCACTGTCTTATTACTAGGATTACCGAGCGAGTTGACCATGCGATTAGAGGCGCGCAGCTGTGAGCTTGCATTTGGGAGATACTGGGTTTGAACCTGACTGTCGGCAGCCCTGAATAATGTTTTCCGTGGTTTCCCATTTTCACACCAGGCAAATGTTTGGGCTGTACCTTAATTTAGGCCATGACCACTTTCTTCTCACTCCTAGCACTAGCCCTCTCCTATCCTGTCGTTGCTATAAGACGTATCTCTGTTGGTGCAACATAAAGCAACTTGAACTTCATTACTAGGATTAAGTAGGTAAACTAAGCACTGAACTGGCATAGCCTACTTATTACATCACCGTGGTATTCTGCTACATTATGATTCAGTGAGTAATGAATGTTTAATATGATACATCAGTACACAATTCTAATACAACCAAATATATCACAAAGTTGCCTTGAGACGAATAACACTAGCCTGCAGTTGTTTCCCAGTTTTGGTGAAAATAGGTGGTTCATATGAAAAACGATGTGTTGTTTTCAAAAATACCAACCATTTTGCTGTAATGCACAGATTTTATGTAATTAGATATTTTATACAACTTATATTGATGTTCAAGACTTAAGGAAATTTGAATTCATTTCACCATGTTTTGAAAATTTTTACCTGGCATCAAAATATGTGATCAACACTAATATTAGTATGTAGAATTGAGTAAAAAAAGAAAAAAAAAATACAGAAAAGCTTTGTCATGTTCTGTTTACTAGATGTCAAGATACTAAAATTCTTCTATTATGCAAATTTATGGAAATATGAAAATAATTTTTTCACATACAAAGAGATATTGCCAATCATAGCAATTGATGGAATATATAATGTTATGACTTACTATCTGGATTAAAATACTATGGGGGTAATACATCCCTAGCTGAAAATAAAATACCTCAAATACAGCCTCAATGCTGTAGTGTACCGGGCGAGTTGGCTGTGCGCGTAGAGGCGCGTGGCTGTGAGCTTGCATCCGGGAGATAGTAGGTTCAAATCCCACTATCGGCAGCCCTGAAGATGGTTTTCCGTGGTTTCCCATTTTCACACCAGGCAAATGCTGGGGCTGTACCTTAATTAAGGCCACGGCCGCTTCCTTCCAACTCCTAGGCCTTTCCTATCCCATCGTCGCCATGAGACCTATCTGTGTCGGTGCGACGTAAAGCCCCTAGCAAAAAAAAAAATGCTGTAGTGTACTGTTTTGGATATATTGAATGCTTTGAAAACTTTCTAGTGTATTACATAATAACAAATTTTAAAAAAACAAACCTACGCAGAGAAAATTTTGTGAAACAAAACACCCATGTCACCCTCAGTTCTTTATCTTTGGCTGGCCATGTGTTTAAAATTCTTGGAGGGTTTGGTGATTTGACAATGCAAGACCAACATGTTGAACGGAAATAATAAATCTGTTAACATTGATAGCACTGAAGAGAAGAGTGTCAAAACATGTTAACTCATAAAAGTATCTGAGGAAAGAAAAGATCAGTTAAGATGAACACAGCTGTTAGATAAATGTACCTAAGCATAGTACCACCATAGTCTTCAGTCACCTTTCTTTTCTCGTTGTGGTCAGAGTGTAATATTCGCTGGGTTTTAAATTCCTTCGTGTTGTGTATAGTATATAATATGTCTTCAGTCCCTGCAGCATCAAGAAGGCAGAATGTGACCAAACTGAAAAATTTCAGTTACGTTTGTGCTTCATACTTGTTTTGGAAGCAGAAACATAATATTATACCCTTTATTAAGAAACTGTATTTTGCATATTTTATAGTCAAGCTTGGAGATCAAGACAGAAAGTGGACACATACTATATGTCAAACATGTTTTGAAGACTAAGACAGTGGTTTAGTCGAAAACTGAAATTCATGCCGTTTGGAATTCCCATGATTTGGCATGAAGCAAATAGTCATGATGACTGCTACTTCTGACTGTGCAATGCATCGGGGTACAAAAAGTTAATGAATCAAAAATAAAATATCCCAAAGGCTTAGAATCTGTACTGCTTAAGTAATAATAAATAAGGGAAGATAAACAAATACGCTTAACAAGGACAACTGCCACTGCTAAGCAGAATCTTGGAGCGGCGTGCCAATCCAACTAATGAACCCAAATGGCATGCCCAGGCGAAACTCTGCAAACGCACGTGAACTAACCACCCAAAAGCTGGTTCTGTTCCTGAGATTTTAAGATCTGCGGCCGTGGAAGCGATTTTTGGAAATCAACATATTTATGATCATTTGATTTTCCCATAGGGATATTTGACACAATTATGTTTCTCTTTAAAACAGCAATGACTGCCACCATCATCTCCATGGTTTAGCTATATTACAAAGGACAAAAAAATGTCCTGTGCAGTGCAGTGTGTGATTTTAACGTGTGATAGTTCCTATCTTGTATTTCTTTGACCACTGCATCTCGTATTCAGATCTCTGTAACTGTATCAGAAATTTGTGCTTGACATGTGGAGGCAGAACAGGTTTTTTTTTTTTCTGTAGTCTCTGCTTTACCTTGTAAATTTCATTCCAGTAATATTCCAAAATTTTTTGTGATTGTTCTCTAGCCTCACCAGCTGGTGCATTTCATTACCTCAGCACTAAATGTGATTTCATCTTCTGACCTAGGATCTGACTGGAATTAGATTGTTATTTTTAAAGATCGTATGCTCATGAGAGATTTTTCATTCATTGTTTTTTTTTATTATTTCAGGCCTGTGTGATTTTGTGGGATTTTGAAAAGAGGAAATTCCTTGCAAAACATGAAATCCATAAAGTTCGAGTCCAGTCTGTGATTTTCACTTGTGATAGTTCGTATGTTGTATCACTTGGTGGCCGAGATGATTGCAATGTTGTTGTTTGGGATGTCCAAGGAAGTGAAGCTGTATGTGGTGAGTATGCCGTTACTGCTTTATATGATTAACTTATTCTTATACTTCATCTTTTTCAACCGGGCGAGTTGGCCGTGCGGTTAGGAGCGCGCAGCTGTGAGCTTGCATCCGGGAGATAGTGGGTTCGAACCCCACTGTTGGCAGCCCTGAAGATGTTTTTCCGTGGTTTCCCGTTTTCACACCAGGCAAATGCTGGGGCTGTACCTTAATTAAGGCCACGGCCATTTCCTTCCCATTCCTAGGTCTTCCCTATGTCTTATGGCTAGCAGTCATCTGAAATTAGCAGCCGTTGGTGGGTGGCAATGACTGAGAGACTTATAAGATATATTTATGATCATACAAACTTGTATTGTTCAATAATATAGTTTTTTTACAGGTAACATAGTGTAATATTATATATTGACAGACTGAAAAACTTTTAAGTGAGACCGGGCGAGTTGGCTATGTGGTTAGAGGCGCACGGCTGTGAGCTTGCATCCGGGAGATAGTGGGTTCGAATCCCACTGTCGGCAGCCCTGAAGATGGTTTTCCGTGGTTCTCCATTTTCACACCAGGCTGTACCTTAATTAAGGCCACGGCTGCTTCCTTCCAACTCCTAGGCCTTTCCTATCCCATCGTCGCCATAAGATCTATCTGTGTCGGTGCAACGTAAAGCCACTAGCAAAAAACCTTAAAGTTACATTTAACCTAAAATGATGTAGTTGAGGCCATAAATAAATCCTGAGAAACTTCTGGAAATAATCTGGAAAGGCTGGATCATGTAGTAGGAAACCTTTGTGAGCTCAAATTAAAATCTTAGAAAGGGAGAGAAAAGGGAAATGAATAGCATTTTGGGTAAATCAGGTGAAGTCATTATAGATCCTAGGGAATCACTGGATAGACTAAAGGAATATTTTCAAAATTGTCTCAGTGTAAAAGAAATTGTTCTGTTGAACTCACACACAGCAGAGTTCCTTGGGAGGAGAACAAAGATGGAAATGAAATTATGCTTGAGAAAGTGGAGAGGCTGGTAAATAAAATAGTCTCATAAAACAGGAGTAGAGAATGAAACTATATTTGAAATTGTGAATTATGGTCAGAAGACAGGGATGAAATGGCTTCATAGAGTAATAGAATTAGCAAGGAATTTAAGATACTCTCTAGTTAGACAAAAGGGTTATTACTATCATAGTAATAAAACATGATTTTTATGGTTAAAAAATTTCTTCAATTTTACTTTTTTCCTAATCATTTGATACTATTTTCAGATTTAATCAATCAGTCAATCACCACTGATCTGCATTTAGGGCTGTCACCCATGTGCCCTAATCTGTCATCTTGAATTCCGACTTTACTTTCATTTTATGATCTTTCCTACTTTTAAAAACTCTACTCAAGCTTATTTGTCTACTAATGTCATTCCAAGCCATCTCTCTGCTGACAGCTTGGAACATTCCACATATGATAATCCAGTGAATAGCAGAAACAACATTAAGCCTCCGAATCTCTAAGTCATTTACCCCCTCTTCCCAGATAGCAAGGTAGCCAAGGGCACGCCTCCTCCCCTCCCTCGTTCTATCTCCCCTCACCAAAGGAGCAGGCCCCAAGAAGTTTGCACTATTAATTTACAAGATGCAAAGCCGTATCAACAGCAGTGAGACCGCTCCAAGGCCAGCAATAATTCAAGACTCCTTATTGACAAGGTGAGTTAATATTCGTTTACATACAAACTCATCTTACATAAATGATCAACAGTTAAATATTCACGTTCCTATTTTCTTCTTTTGATTACAGATTACTGCTTCAATCTTTTAACTTTACATTGTTCATTCAACCACAGGGTGTACCTTGTTAACAGCATTAAAAATTGAAATTTGATTTTTACATAAAGAAACACCACAAGTCACTCATTAACGTTGAAATTGGTTGACAACGTTAATAAAGAGACTTCAGTCCAAACTTCCCTTACGACTCTACACAAGAGACTACAGCCGTTTCTTCCTGCTAACATTTAACACAGCAACTTACCTTCAAGCACTCTTCTTCTCTCATGCTTCTAGAAAACTACAGTTTTATCACTTCACATTTATTATAAACCCCACTTGATGTGATTAATATAGTGACATTCAATCTGTTTAAGATCCAAAAGTTTCCTCTAGTGTATAAATTCACGGCTACTTGTATTTTAAACTTCATTAAGGCCTCATTTCAAGAATTTCTTAACTACATTCAAGAAAGTGTATAATTTTACGAAGGCGCAAGACACCATCATAGAGAACGTTCCACAAGGTGGGTCCTAGGACAGATCCCTGTGGAACGCCAGCACTCATTTCAAGGTCTTCTAAATCATGAAATCGTATTCTTCGTCCTTTGAAGTACTTAACGATTATTTGTTGTAGGTACCGAGAAATGTTCATCCTACGAAGTTCTCTCAAAATAATGCTCCAAGAAGCAGTGTTAAAAGCATTTTTGACATCTAGCGTTATCAAGGCAGCCCATTTCTCACTGCTTTCTGCCTGTATTTGAATCACCCTCTCAATAGCTTGGGTTGTAGTTCTACCCTTTCTAAATCCAAACTGGTTTGAAGAAAGTCCTCCCTGTTGTTCAAGTTCTTTCTCCAGTCTAGTTTTAATCAATCCTTCGTAAAGTTTGCTCAAGGTGTTTAATAAGCAAAGTGGCCTGTATGCTGATGGATCTAATGATAGTTTCCCTGCCTTCAATAACAGCACTAGCTTGGCTACTTTCCACTCATCGGGGAATTCACACTTTTTTAATAAATCATTGAAGACTGATAAGATCCAACCAGGTGCCACCTTAACTGCATACTTGATGGCTTCTGGTGGGATTCCATCTACACCTGGTGCCTTACCAGTCTTCATATTGCGTGCTACCTCTTGTAACTCAACCACAGCAAACGGTTCTGCAACACAAAAATCTGATTCCGTTTCAAGTCTGTCATTAGTACAAGGGAACAACTCCATTGCTATGGCTTTCCTTCTATCAGCTGGGAGCTGAACTGGTACCCTGTTGATTATTCGACCGGTCACTATCTTATATCCCGCCCCCCCCCCCCCAGATATCACTGTCTAGATCTTCGCATAGCTTTTGCCAGAGATTTCTCTTAGAATCCTTTATTACCTTCATTACTTGCCTCTTTGATGCCTTATAGTCAGCTTCTAATAGTAGTAGTAGTAGTAGTAGCAGTTTTTTTTTTTTTTTTTTTTTATGGCAGGGGAAACTCAGACCATTCTGGAACTGCTTGTTGGCATGACATCAGAATGGAGTGATGGATATTATTAAGTTCTTCCTTTCTCTTCTTTCTCCTTCATCCCCATAATGCTTGTCGCCATTGCCTTTACTGTGTTCCAGGCAGATGGGCTCTCTAACATAATTTGACCCAGATTCCCTGGCGTGAGTTGTCGGCCAAGTTGTTGGCAGGCTTTCCTTCGTTCTTCTTCCCATCGAACACAGTAGAAAAAAGTGTGTTCTACTGTATCCCTTTCAGAACAGTACCGACAACCATCTCCCTGCGTCTTTCCCATCTTCATGGCGTATATGCCGAATCTTCCATGTCCTGTCAGGATCTGCGACAGATAGTAATCTACCTGCCGATGTCTACATTTAAGCCAGTCTCCTATGTTGGGTATTAGCTTTTTTGTCCATTGGCCAACATCGGTTGTGCCATCCCATCGGTCTTGCCAGTCTAGTAAGAGTTGGTTCCTCCAGGCTTTCTTTTCTTCAGCAGATATAGTTGCACCCCTTTCATGCCAAAGTTTTCTCTCTACAACGAGGAGGTCAATGGGAATACTGGCAGCTACAACTTGTAAAGCTGCTGTCGAAACAGTTCGATATGCACAGGTAACTCTGAGCAGCATTTTCCTCTGTACTCTTTCCATAGCTCTTCGGTGAATCTTCCTCCTGATAGGTGCAGCATAAAGTAAAATGGAATATACTGCAGAGCACTTCTTGGTCCCCCGATGTTAGGCATAAGTCTGGCTAATGCCGATGCCTTCTTCTCTGCCTTTTGGGTTACTGCCTTCACATGTGCACCAAATGTGCAATTCCTGTCAATAAGAACCCCAAGGTATCGTACAGACTTTCCTGGGATAATCACTGTATATATATATATAAAATAAGAGTTTTGTCTGTACATTGCTCAGAATTTGAAAAGAATGGTATTTCTGTATCGGTCATGTCCAAAGTAGGAAGAAAATGCATTTTTTACTTTTCCGTAATTTCTGTCTGTCTGTCTGTCCGTCTGTCTGTCTGTCTGTACACGCATCACGAGAAAACGTCTGAAGAGAATTTAATGAAAATCGGAATGTAAAGTCGGGTGATGAACCGCTACAATCTAGGCTATAAATTATTTTAATCACGCTGAGTGAAATGGTAGTTATGGGGAAGGCCTGAAATTTTATTCTCAAATATTTATGTTATTAGTGGTCGTGTCTTAATGCAAATCGCTAGACAAAGATGGGAAATAAGTCGCTACAATATACACGCTATACACACTGAGAAAAATGGTAGTTTAGGGGAAGGCCTAAAATTTAATTGTCAAATATTTATTTTATTAATGGTCGTATCTTCACGAAAATTGGTATGCAAAGTCGGGGAATAGGTCGCTATAATCTAGGCTATCAATAATATTATTCACACTGAGTGAAGTGGTAGTTTAGGGAAAGGCCTGAAATGTAATCTTTATATATAAAATAAGAGTTTTGTCTGTACATTGCTCAGAATTTGAAAAGAATGTTATTTCTGTATCGGTCATGTCCACAGTAACAAGGAAATGCACTTTTTACTTTTCCGTAATTTCTGTCTGTCTGTCTATGTATGTATGTATGTATGTATGTATGTATGTATGTATGTACACGCATCACTAGAAAACTGCCTAAAGGGAATGTAATGAAAATCGGTATGCAAAGTCGGGAAATAAGTCGCTACAATCTAAGCCATAAATAATTTTATTCACGCTGATGAAAATGGTAGTTTAGGGGAAGACCTAAAACTTTATTCTCAAATATTTATGGTATTAATAGTCCTATCTTAATTAAAATCAGTACAAAAAGTCGGAAAATAAGTCGCTACAATTTAGGTCATAAATACTCTTATTCATGTTGAAAGAAATGGTAATTTAGGGGAAGGCCTAAACTTAAATTCTGGAATTTTTATGTTATTAGTGGCCTATCTTAGTGAAAATCGGTATGCAAAGTTGGGAAATAAGTCGATATAATCTAGGCCAGGGCTGTCCAACGTTCGTTTCTACGCGAGCACATTCACATGATAACTAAGGGTATGCGGGCGCCAGGTACAATTCCACTAATTCGACTACTGTTATCGGTACTACAACGACTATATAATAATAATAATAATAATAATAATAATAATAATAATAATAATAATAATAATAATAATAATAATAATAATAATAATAATAATAATAAATCTAAAATTAAAAATTATATGAAAACATATTTACTCATAATTAATGTGAAATCTGGCACTGCGTGCTCGCTGCAAGTTGAGGAAAGTCTGGTGTGTAACTGGAACAGGCTGCTCTTAACACGTCATCCAGGTGTGAGTCTGTCAGGCAGGATCGGTATTCGTTTTTTATTATGTTCATAGTCAAAATCGCGACTTCACAAAGATAAGTTGAACCAAAACAGTATTGCATCTTCAGAGCAACACTGCGGGTAATGGGATATTTTTTACCGTCCACCAGGGTGCAGAAATTGCCACATGTTGCGTTGGAAGATTTCAAATAAATGTCTGACTGAAGGCTTAAAATTTCCATTTCTAATTCTTCATTATAATTTTCGAATAATTCACACACCCTCCCTCCAAGCTCACAAACGTCAACAGAAGCGAAGGGATTATTGACAAACATGATCACTGGTTCAAGCATTGTAAACTGGCTAAATCTGCTAGCAAATTCGGACCCAAGAGTTTCAAGATGTTTAGCAAGAGATGAAAAATCACGCTTGCCGCCATTTACTGTATCTGCCATAGATTTCAAATTTGGAAAATGTGAAAGGGAATTTCTATTTAAATGGACAATCCATACTTTAAGTTTCTTTCCAAATGCATTGTCAATACTTATCATACCTGAAATATTATGATCTTTCCCTTGCAATTCGAGATTTAACTCATTTAATTTTGAGGTGATGTCTGCTAAGAATGATAATTCGATTAGCCAAGATATATCATCAAGTTCATGATAATATTTCCCGGGAAATGATTTCATAAAGTCTCGTATCTCATCCAACAGGCAGCAAAACCGTTCGAGTGTTTCCCCCTACTAAGCCACCTTACGTCTGCATGAAGGATAACGTCACCATACTCCAAATCTGACATACTTAAAAATATTTCTGAACAGTCGATGACGAGTAGATGGCGATCTTATATAATTCATGACATGAGTTACAATTTTCATGACATGATCGAACTTGAAAACCTTTACGCATAAAGCTTCTTGGTGAATAATACAATGATAAGAAAGAAATTTTGGAAATGATTCATCCTTAGCGCAAAGGGAAAGAAATCCATTATTTCTACCAGTCATAAACGGTGCCCCATCTGTTGTTATAGTGACAAGCTTTGACAGTGGTAAGTTACTCTCTTTGGTGAATTTAACGAAAGCATTAAATATGTCTTCTCCCTCATACGTCCATGAAGTGGCAATAGCTTGACAAATTCTTCCTTTACTGTAAAATACACACAATTCAGCGGTGTCAGACATATCAGCACTTTCATCAAACTGGAGTGAAAAATGTTCACACGACTTCAAATCCTGATGTAATTGAGATTCCATAAAATTAAAAATCTGTTCAACCCGCCTAGCAAGAGTTTGGTGAGACAACTGACGTCCATTGATTGAAGATATCAATTCAGATTTATTTTTTTGAGATTCGAACAGAGATTCAGCGGCATTTAGCATAGCTTCTTTCACTACTTCCCCATCACTGAAAGCTTTTTTTCCTTTTAGCTAGGACGTAACAAACATTGTAAGAAGCTATTGTCACGTTACGCGTTTGCTGAACTGACTTCTTAAACGCACATTGTTGCAATGCTAATTCAGATTTTATGTCTTTCACTTTGTGTCTTCTTAGTTCAGAATTAACAGGAAATTCTCTATCAATTTTTTTGTGATTAGTCAAGAAATGTCGCTGTACATTACTTCTTTTAGGAACAGACACGCTAACATTACACAATAAACACACAGACTTTCCTTTGTTTTCAGTAAAGCAATACTGGTCCTCCCATTCACTGTTAAAGTTATAATTTCTTTACCTTTTAGCCATGTTAAGTAGTGTTACGTTTAATGAAATATAACTGATTATAAACTGAATAATTTAAAGTTTAAATAGTAATGAAAAAAAGCACACGAAACATGTTGAATTTACAACTTATCACAACACAAGGCACTCAAAACGTATTCCATAAGCCCTGCATAAGCTCACAAGTAATACTAAATGTTCGCCTGAAAGCTAGGAACTGGGAATATTCAAATTGCAATATTTTCATAAATCGTTTGTTCTATGTTTACGGCACAGCTTTGTTGGGATTAGAGTTACTTTGTGGGCAAATTGGGTGTCCCATTGTCATCCTGGTGAAACTCTGTCATGGTAGGTAATTTATGGCATTGGAATCAAGTGAATCATAAGGAAGCGGTTCTGTTTGGCAGAATAAATATGCCGCTATATTTGGCTCCGTGAGTAGAGAGGGCCTTATACCTGGCGCTATCCCCCCCACGGTGAGAGGTTTATGGAGGATTTCCCTTTGTTGCAACTACTTACATGTCGAATAGTTCTCTTTCTTAACCTTTCTTCTATCTCTTCACTAATTGCGGACACGAGTCAGTTAGGCCTAGATCACATTTATGGCTTACTCAAAGCTCTTTGTATATTTGGAGGTACGGATATAACAAATATCCTGACTTTGAGGACGGTATTTTTAAGAGAAAAGTAAGAGTATTTATTGAAATGCAAAAGTATTGTTTTCAAATACTAAGTAACATTTAATTTGGAAATTAATTGCGAAGGGCGCCATAAAAGGGTACCTCGGGCGCCGCGTTGGACAGGGTTGATCTAGGCCATAAATATTTTTATTCACGCTCAGTGCAATGGTAGTTTAGGGGAAGGCCTAAAATTTAATTCTGAAATATTTGTGTTATTAGTGGTCCTATCGACAAATACTACATTACTAAAGTTATATAGTATTAAATTTCCGATCATTTATGTCTTATACATTTTTACCGTGCCGGTTATGATAACAGAGATATTCATGAATGTGGATTTTTGTTGCCAAGTCCATATCAGCGCCTTATGGCGACGATGGGATAGGAAAAGGCTAGGAGTGGAAAGGAAGTGGCCCTGGCGTTAATTACGGTACAGCCCCAGAATTTGTCTGTGAAAATGGAAGACCACGGAAAACTATCTTCAGGGCTGTCGGCAGTGGTTTTCAAACCCACTACCTCCCGGATGCAAACTCACAGCTGCGCGCCCCTAACCGCACGGCTAACTCGCCCAGTCGTACCGAGTATAACAGCCTGCCTGAATATTGGCGGGAAGTAGCTGGGGAGTTAGATAACTTTCTTCTTAAGCATGCCAATTCTCTGGTTCATAAATTTTCTGATACTACTGGTACGTAACAAACTGGTTCATCATAGCAGTCAATCCGTACCCTGAGGCACTGATTGGAATGCGCAGTGTGTATGTTTAACGGAACAGTGGCAGAGGAGTATTCACGGCTGTCTGCGGCCTGGTCATTCCAGCACTAGAACTTTGGACTGTTAGATCGGCATCGTAGTATTGTTCGTTAAAAGTGAGAAAATGTGCGGATTTTCATTTGATCGAGTATTTTATATGATAACATTGCTTTTAATTGCTACATTCCTACTGACGTTTTTGTAATGACCTATGTTGACTTCAGTTAGGTAAACCACAAAGTCAGCCTTTATGAGAATCCCGTGGCGAAGCACGGGTATATCAGCTAGTCATTTAATAAGAAACGGACATTTTTCCAATTCCTGGAACCTTTCAAAATTACAGCCTCAGTCTTATGTGGAGCCAATCTCAACTTATTATTTACCATCCAAAGGTTAACTCGTCTCAGTGATTCATTTACTTGGAAGGTCAGTTCTTCTACATTCTCTGCTATTACCACTATTGCAAGGTCATCTGCATTGGTTATGTAGTAGTAGTAGTAGTAGTAGTAGTAGTAGTAGTAGGTTTTTTTTTTTGTTATGGCAGGGGAAAATCTTTTAAAGACACCACTCTGTGTGGGAGTTGGATTTCCACCAACTAAAAACCCCTGCCCTCTTCACTCAGACCATTCTGGAACTGCTTGTCGGCATGACATCAGAATGGAGTGATGTATATTATTAAGTTCTTCCTTTCTCTTCTTTCTCCTTCATCCCCATAATGCTTGTCGCAATTGCCTTTACTGTGTTCCAGGCAGACGGGCTCTCTAACATAATCTGAACCAGATTCCCTGGCGTGAGTTGTCGGCCAAGTTGTTGGCAGGCTTTCCTTCATTCTTCTTCCCATCGAACACAGTAGAAAAAAGTGTGTTCTACTGTATCCCTTTCAGAACAGTACCGACAACCATCTCCCTGCGTCTTTCCCATCTTCATGGCGTATACGCCGAATCTTCCATGTCCTGTCAGGATCTGTGACAGATAGTAATCTACCTGCCGATGTCTACATTTAAGCCAGTCTCCTATGTTGGGTATTAGCTTTTTTGTCCATTGACCAACATCGGTTGTGCCATCCCATCGGTCTTGCCAGTCTAGTAAGAGTTGGTTCCTCCAGGCTTTCTTTTCTTCAGCAGATATAGTTGCACCCCTTTCATGCCAAAGTTTTCTCTCTACCACGAGGAGGTCAATGGGAATACTGGCAGCTACAACTTGTAAAGCTGCTGTCGAAACAGTTCGATATGCACAGGTAACTCTGAGCAGCATTTTCCTCTGTACTCTTTCCATAGCTCTTCGGTGAATCTTCCTCCTGATAGGTGCAGCATAAAGTAAAATGGAATATACTGCAGAGCACTTCTTGGTCCCCCGATGTTAGGCATAAGTCTGGCTAATGCCGATGCCTTCTTCTCTGCCTTTTGGGTTACTGCCTTCACATGTGCACCAAATGTGCAATTCCTGTCAATGAGAACCCCAAGGTATCGTACAGACTTTCCTGGGATAATCACTGTATCATTTAATAAGAAACGGACATTTTTCCAATTCCTGGAACCTTTCAAAATTACAGCCTCAGTCTTATGTGTAGCCAATCTCAACTTATTATGTACCATCCAAAGGTTAACTTGTCTCAGTGATTCATTTACTCGGAAGGTCAGTTCTTCTACATTCTCTGCTATTACCACTATTGCAAGGTCATCTGCATAACCAATAGATGTTGTCCCTTTTGTCAGCTGCAGGCGTAAGACACCATCATATAGAATGTTCCACAAGGTGGGTCCTAGGACAGATCCCTGTGGAATGCCAGCACTCATTTCAAGATCTTCTAAATCATGAAATCGTATTCTTCGTCCTTTGAAGTACTTAATGATTATTTGTTGTAGATACTGAGAAATGTTCATCCTACGAAGTTCTCTCAAAATAATGCTCCAAGAAGCAGTGTTAAAAGAATTTTTGACATCTAGCTTTATCAAGGCAGTCCATTTCTCACTGCTTTCTGCCTGTATTTGAATCACCCTCTCAGTAGCTTGGGCTGTAGTTCTACCCTTTCTAAATCCAAACTGGTTCGAAGAAAGTCCTCCCTGTTGTTCAAGTTCTTTCTCCAGTCTAGTTTTAATCAATCCTTCGTAAAGTTTGCTCAAGGTGTTTAATAAGCAAAGTGGCCTGTATGCTGATGGATCTAATGATAGTTTCCCTGCCTTCAATAACAGCACTAGCTTGGCTACTTTCCACTCATCGGGGAATTCACACTTTTTTAATAAATCATTGAAGACTGATAAGATCCAACCAGGTGCCACCTCAACTGCATACTTGATGGCTTCTGGTGGGATTCCATCTACACCTGGTGCCTTACCAGTCTTCATGTTGCATGCTACCTCTTGTAACTCAACCACAGCAAACGGTTCTGCAACACAAAAATCTGATTCCGTTTCAAGTCTGTCATTAGTACAAGGGAACAACTCCATTGCTATGGCTTTCCTTCTATCAGCTGGGAGCTGAACTGGTACCCTGTTGATTATTCGACCGGTCACTATCTTATATCCCGCCCCCCCAGATATCACTGTCTAGATCTTCGCATAGCTTTTGCCAGAGATTTCTCTTAGAATCCTTTATTAGCTTCATTAGTTGCCTCTTTGATGCCTTATATTCAGCTTCTAATTGTATTAAGTTGACCTGGCTGATTTTTTTCCTAGATCTTGTAAGAATTCGTCTCTTGCGATTGCAGTCTTTCCTTTGCATGTCTATTTCATTGTTCCACCAGTAAGGGACTCGTGTTTTATATTTTGTTGATCCCCTCAATCGGCTGGTCCTACAAGCATCTTTAAGAACAGCAGTTACATCTTTTAGAGTATGTTGCACTGTATCTACAGTTTGTGACATCCACTCGATTGCAATTTTAAAAGTTTCCCAATTATAGTTCCACACCGTTTTCATGATATCATTAAGCTTCTTCGATCCCTTAATTTGAAAGTAAATAAAACGATGGTCGCTGAGAGATTCATCTTCCATAACTTCCCAGTCAGCAATGAATGATGCTATACCCTGCGTTGATCAGGTGACGTCTATGAAAGACTCTGAGTTTCCTCTGGAAATAGTTGGTAAGATTCCAGTGTTATGAACCACCAAGTCTAGGGTCGCTATCCATTCTGTTCTGCAGAATGGGTAGTAGTAGTAGTAGTATCTTTTCAACAAAGAATCACATCTTAGAATTTGTCTGTCTTGAATCCCTAATTGCTCACATAAATTTTGTTCTTCTAAACATTATCTGGCCAACGTTTGTCCATTCTGTAATTTGTGTCTCTTCCTTCGTTAACAGATGATTTTTCCATCCATCGTCATAAGCTGACAGAAAATTTCAGGATCAGGAGAGCATTTTTCATTGGCAGTTCGCCTTAAGGAGACATATCACGTGCTTGTAGTTCAACACCAAGAGTTCTGACAACTCTTGAAGAGCATTACACATAAGTCCAAGACCAAAAATGAAACCAACATTTGCAATTGTTTTGAGAGACCATCATATATTACTCTTTCACACTTATCCCCCCTGTGGGTGGGGGTGGTAGAATAACAACCACGGTATCCCCTGCCTGTCGTAACAGGCGACTAAAAGGGGCCCTCCCCCTGTGGGTGGGGGCGGTAGAATAACACCCACGGTATCCCCTGCCCCAAGGGATCTGAACATAAGAGCGTGGGTTGGCAACCACGGGGCCCTCAGCTGAGTCCTGGCATTGCTTCCACTTACTTGTGCCAGGCTCCTCACTTTCAACTATCCTGTCTGACCTCTCTTGGTCAACTCTTGTTCTTTTCCGACCCCGACGCTATTAGGTTTGCGAGGGCTAGGGAGTCTTTCATATTCACGTCCTTCGTGGCCCTTCCCTTTCTTTGACCGATATCTTCATTTTTTGAAGTGTCGGATCCCTTCCATTTTTCCCTCTGATTAGTGTTAGATAGAGGATGGTTGCCTAGTTGTACTTCCTCTTAAAACAATAATCACCACCACCACCTTTCACACTTATCCCTGTTCTCATCCTATTTTGTTTGCTCTTTCAGAATGTGCCATGAGTAAACCATAATTTTTCCACACTGCAGAAACATTTTTGTAATGTGAAGCTGCCCAACGAGTATTTAGAATTCTTCCAATATGGTACAGCTGATCAATCACACGAAGGAAGTTCCCATATTTTAAGTGGCAAGCATGTACAGTGGAATGAGTAGTGCTATTGAACCGGATCAATATCATATACTTTATGATACAGTCGATTAAAAAAAATGAAATGTTGTGTGGCTTTTAGTGCCGGGATATCCCAGGATGGGTTCGGCTCGCCAGGTGAAGGTCTTTCTATTTGACGCCCGTAGGCGACCTGCGCGCCGTGATGAGTTTGAAATGACGATGAAGATAACACATACACCCAGCCTCCGTGCCATTGGAATTAACCAACTAAGGTTAAAATCCCCGACCCGGCCGGAAATCGAACCTGGGACCCTCTGAACCGAAGGCCAGTACGCTGACCGTTCAGCCAACGAGTCGGACATACGGTCGATAACAGCGGGCGAGAATTAATCTATTGACGCTTCCTGATGCCATAATTCGACATCAAAGGATGATGGCAGCACCTAAGTGGAGACACACTTTTAAATAATAAATCCAAATCTTCAGCACAATTTTTAAAATCTAAAGTTTACTAGTACGCGTACCGGAGCGCTCCGGCAAAAAAAAGCCCTGGTTATGAGAATATTTAGGGGTTGTAGGAAGGATGTAAAGGAGAGGGCGTATAAATCTCTGGTAAGTCCCCAAGTAGAGTACAGTTCCAGTGTGTGGGACCCACACCAGGATTACTTGATACAAGAACTGGAAAAGAGCCAAAGGAAAGCAGCAATATTTGTTCTGGTGATTTCTGACAAAAGAGTAGTAGGCCTATTACAAAAATGTTGCAAACTTGGGAGTAAGGAGATGAGCTGCTCAACTAAGCAAAATGTTCTAAGCAGTCAGTGGGGAAGTGGCGTGGATTGACATTAGTTGACAATCTTGAGTAGAGCTTTTAACTTCCATGATAACCAACTTCCATACGTCGTATAGACCTCCTTATCTTCACATGCTGTCAACCTCCTTGCATGGTATAAAACTCTGTAGGTCTAACTTCATTTTGTTCTAGCTTGTAAAGTTTTAAAGTTGTCGAGATGGAAATGGTATACCTTTGAAAGTGAAGATCTCTGCTTTCCTTGTATATATGAATCAGCCCATATTAGTGTTTCTTTTCTTCTTTCTAAAGAGTTTGAAATAGTCTGACCTCTTTCCGCTTGAGAGCCTATAGACTTAAATTTCTGCTAAATTCTAGCAGATGTATATAACACTAAATGATGTTTCCTAATGTAGATTGATAGTATAAATCACCGTCTTTTCACTGATATGCATGTTGATGTCATCTGATGTGGATTCTTATAATTCTTTTAACACCTTGAAATCTCTTATGACTCATAATTACTTGACTCGCTGTCACTTTGCAATACGATATTGCGTGGCACAGAGGCATAGCATGGTGCAGTTTGAATAGAGAAGTGATTACGTTTCAATAAATCAGACAATAACAGCACTACCCCAGATTGAACTGAGCAAAGCGAGAGTGGATGCCATGAGGCAAAGTAATGGATGTTGAAACACGCCAAAGTACATGCCCTCTTTCTCATGAACTAATTGTCCCATTAACCTGAGATTTGTGCTAAAAGAATTTTTGAACTATTGTTCCTGGTTCTTCTGCTCAAAGTTCCCCAGGCAGCAATTACCATCGTTTTCATTGTGTTGTAAAACAACCCATGCAAATAGTAGAACATCACTTTCATTCTGTATAAAATGTGGAAGGTTTCTTCTCCATTAGTAGACTATAAGGTAAATATAAAGTCAATGAATGAAAACTACATTCTTTTGAGTCTTTACCATAAACGTTTGAAAACAATCTGAGCTAGACTGTTATAACAGTGAATTTTTAAAGTGATTGCTGAATTTTCTTACTACTCACACCTGAATCACCTCCGTCCGCTGGGTAAAGCGGAACTCGGGGCTGATGACCTAGATGTTAAGCCCCTTTAAACAACAAGCATCATCATCATCATCATCATCATCATCATCATCAAAGTGGAACTCAAATATTCTCCGTAGCTGAGGGGTTAAAGATAGGAAAGATCATAATATGAAGATAAAAATGTAATTCAAGAGGACAAGTAGGGGCAAATATTTATTTATAGTAAGAGGAAGTAGAGAATGGAATAATTTATCAAGAGAAATGTTTGATAAATTTGCAAGTATTTCCAAGTTACTTGTAAATTTCCAAGTTCTTTGAAATTCTTCAAAAAAGACTAAATACACAAATGATAGGCCTAGGGAATATGCCACCTGGCCCACAGTTCTAAATGCAGATCAGTGGTGATTGATTGATTACTGGTGCTCCATTCCCTTCATTTTCATGCTAGATTTACATTTCAGGCCTATTCTTTTCTGAGGAAATCTAAATTTGTTTCAGGTAGCCTTGCAAGTACAAGCACTTCAGGAGATGCCTTGGTGCTCTGTGGCACTACCAGGAGAGGGCTGTGTTTCTTGTCTGGGGGTGAAAACACACTCCGTGTTTGGAAAATCAACCCCGATAAGAGGAATGTTACTACCTTGGATGTCAAGTTTGGGATGATCAAAAGACATATAACATGCATTGTTGTAAGTTTTTATTATATTGTTAATACAATTATCTAACCAGTGTTTTCAAAATGATAATAGACCATTCAAATAATTTCTGTTACTTGAAAAATGTGGATGTTATGAAGTGGTGGAAAACGTTATCCACTCTAACAAACTCTGATAGGGTGAGAAAAAATCCGAAGAACTACAATCACCAAAAGAGTCATGGTAAAAATGACGAACATCTGGAAAGTCCATCACATATACAGGTCGCTACAATTGAGACTAGGCAACTTCTCACTATTCTAGTTGCTACATATGCTGCTGAGACATGTACAGTAAACAAGAGTAACCGGCAGAGGATTGTTTCATTTGAAATGTGGGGGCTACGGAGAAATGCTGTGCCTTTCTTAGATAGCATATTACACTAATGAGTGACTGTACATTGAGAGAACTGCACTAAAATCCAGCAAAAAGCACCGAGATTCTTCAGCCACATGGGGAGGCTTACAAACAATGCAAGAGACTATGCAGATCATAACTCATATTGGATTAGGTTTCCAAGCAACAATCCACATGGCCTACCAGAGAGACATTTGGAGGAGACAAAAACATGAAGTCACCACGCCCTTTCAAGGACAAAAGGAATGGCGAAAAGGAAATTTTCAGAATACTGAAAGTAAGAAAAGTTCTAGCATTAGTCTAATTTGAGACTTCTTGCTATCAGACACACTGCCTTTACAGCAGGAAGATTATATTCAACTGAAGATATAACTTATCATGTAATGTGCCAGTAATACCAATTAGTGAATAGTGAATAATGTCTATATTCTTATACCCTTATAGTACTTACTATTATTATTATTGCATCCTAAAGTGAACTTTGCCACACTGCTATCTGTATCAGAGACAATTGATATCCATCTGACTGATTGAGGAAAATTTAGAAAAACACTAATAGAATATAGGTGCACATACACAATTTGTCTTCATATTACATCTTCATCAGTTTGAGTATAAGAAGAATCCATGTCAAGACTGAAGATTTGTTAAAGGTCCCTTCAATGACTTAATGACTGTTGATACCCACCCTCCTGATGAAACTGGGAAGCAGAGATAAGCTCATCAGGGTTGGAGAAAAAAATAGATGTATAAGAACTGGGATTGATGAGGAGGGAGTCCATCTATTTGAAGATGTATAGAAGATTGTTCTTGCCCTTTTGTGTTTCCTCGTTTGTCTTTGTCTCCTCTTTTTATTGCTCCCTGTTCTCATGCAGACCTTTCATTGTGTTTATCCTATTATAAGTTTATTTTTCTGTTCCTATCTCTCTATATATGGCTTGATTTGACACTAGTTTGTGCATTTCCATTACCTTTCTAGGGATTTATCTGATGTGAACATAGTGATTGATTCTGTATTTACACTGTTTTCTTTACTGAGCCAATGCTGCTTCAGTGGTGCAGATAAATAAGTGTACTGTGTACATTTGCCCTGACTTTGAACTACAACATTGGTTTATAGATCTAGTGTACTAGCCACTTTTCTTCTACTTTTCTCACAAGATGGTGGTGGCGATTGTTGTTCCAAGAGATAATATAATCAGATTAGCCTGATCCTCTGCCAGATGATCGGAATGCCTGGGATATTATCTGGGCTTCCTGTTGACATGTCAGTAGAACATCATGGCACTTCCTCCTACAGTGAATGAACTTGTGTAATCATATATTCAATTCTGTTTTACAGTAGGATGTTCATACTATTATAAGTTCATTTTTCTGTTCCTATCTCTCTATATATGGCTTGATTTGACACTAGTTTGTGCATTTCCATTACCTTTCTAGGGATTTATATATTCAACTTTGTCTCCTCTTTTTATTGCTCCCTGTTCTCGTGCAGACCTGTCATTGTGTTTATCCTATTATAAGTTCATTTTTCTGTTCCTATCTCTCTATATATGGCTTGATTTGACACCAGTTTGTGCTGCTTCAGTGGTAACATAGCTGGTAACACTGCAAATAGATGACAGGGGATTCTAGAGGTGGCAGGACTCCATGGCTGCAGTTTTTTTTTTTTTTTTTTTTTTTTTTTTTTTTTTTTTTTTTTTTTTTTTTTTTTTTACAATCTTCAATCAAAAATAGGCTGAAACACCTAACCAGTGTTTACTTAGTCAGGTGCACTACTCGGGAATGACAATACCCCACAGTATTTGCAAGTAATGCATTTCAGATCCCCAGTGAGTAGTTTCGTACCTAACCAGTGGTATTTTCTGTGGAAACTTGTAGGTTGATAGTGATATGTCAATCAAGCAATAGGTAGACTTTCCTGAAAAACATATAATATAAAAATTTTCAGAATTGCACTGTTCCATGACCTCTGCTGGTGGCTCTGCTATGTTGGGAAAATTACTTCCAAAGTAAGTGTTCTGTACAGTATCTCCTAAGACAAAACTGGTTGTTATTAAATTTATCTATAAGGGCTGTGCAATTGAAACATGTCTGACTCATTGGCTGAATGGTCAGCGTACTGGCCTTTAGTTCAGAGGGTCCTAGGTTCGATTCCCTGCCGGGTCGGGGACTTTAACCTGCATTGGTCAATTCCAATGGCCCAGGGGCTGGGTGTTTGTGCTGTCCCCAACATCCCTGCAACTAACACACCACACACAACACTATGCTCCACCACAATATCATGCACTTACCTACACATGGTATATGCTGCCCACCATCATCTGCCTTACAAGGGCTGCATTCGGCTAGAAATAGCCACACGAAATTAATTAGTTGAAACATAGCTGGTAACACTGCAAATAGATGACAGGGGATTCTAGAGGTGGCAGGACTCCATGGCTTGATGTTTGTAATAATAGCCCAGAACATTAGGGGGTCAATCACTCACTATGATCTGCAGTTAGGGCAAACACTCAGGTGGAAGATTTCCTATCTGTTGTTTTCCTAGCCTTTTCTTAAATGATTGCTAAGAAATTGGAAATTTATTGAATATCTCCCTTGGTAAGTTATTCCAATCCCTAACTCCGGTTCCTATAAATGAATATTTGCCCCAATTTGTCCTCTTGAATTCCAGCTTTATCTTCATATTGTGATCTTCCCGACTTTTAAAGACACCACTTAAACTTAGTCTGCTGATGTTATTCCATGCCATCTCTCCACTGACAGCTCGGAACATACCACTTATGAACATTAAAAATAAGAATAATAATTTACACCACCTTTCCAATACTTATCTTTCTTTATATTTAGGATATAAACATTACAACAGGTGTTGTAAGTTGGGACATGTTTTGCTTAACTGTTGTAAGCATCATCAGCCGAAAAAAAATCTTAGCCTAAAGTTAGGTCAGGGCCCCGAATCTAGTGTCCTTAAAATATATGGTACCCTAAGATTCAACATTTACATTATAGAACATCAAATAGGCTTAAAACTAGTGTGAAAACATATAAGAATGTTCATCATGGCTAGGAGAAAAACACACAGAGGTTAAAAACATAAAATAGATAGCTAGTAGTGAAATAATTAAAATCATATAGGATATCATTGCTACCAGTCAGTCAGTAAGAATGTTCATACATAAAACTAGTGTGAAAACATATAAGAATGTTCATCTTGGGTAAGAGAAAAATAAAACAATCGTCTGGACAGAGGTTAAAAACATAAGGTAGAACATAGAGCTGGTAGTGAAGTAATGAAAATCATTGCTACCAGTCAGTTAATAAGAATAAAATTAGTCAGTCAATCAGTCACTACTGATCTGCATTTAGGGCAATCGCCCAGGTGGCAGATTCCCTATCTGTTGTTTTCCTAGCCTTTTCTTAAATGATCGCAGAGAAATTGGAAATTTATTGAACATTTCCCTAGGTAAGTTATTCCAATCCCTGACTCCCCTTCCTATAAACGAATATTTGCCCCAATTTGTCCTCTTGAATTCCAACTTTATCTTCATATTGTGATCTTTCCTACTTTTAAAGACACCACTCAAACTTATTTGTCTACTGATGTCCTCCCACGCCATCACCCCGCTGACAGCTCGGAACATACCACTTACTTTTATTTCCACTTATAGTGGTTACATAAACAGACTCACAGTTAAATGGGACATGTTTCGCCCTCAATTAAGGGCATCTTCAGCCTAAAAACAATCAAGAGTACAACTAATATTAAAAATGGAAGCTAAAAGTTTAGCCAGTTATTAAAATTCGGGACATAAAAATGTGAAAAATGATACAATATATAAAGATGCTAATGTAAACACTGTCAATGATTAAACTAAAATCTTGTTGGAGACTAAAACTTCTTCCATTAAAATTCCAAGGTGCTAAGGGCCACTTACAATTTTCCATCTGATGCTTCTGTCTCACTTCATGCTGACGATTTCATCAGCGGCCTTGGACATATTATATTTATGACAATCATGTTTATGCTTATGTTCACGCCCTCATGTCATTGGCTTTATATTATTACCACTTTGGTTTTCCACTAAGATTTTAAATGAACTGTTTTAATTGGAATTTTAATGGAAGAAGTTTCAGTCTCCGACAAGATTTTAGTTTAATCATTGACAGTGTTTACATTAGCATCTTTATATATTGTATCATTTTTCACATTTTTATGTCCCAAATTTTAATAACTGGCTAAACTTTTAGCTTCCACTTTTAATATTAGTTGTACTCTTGATTGTTTTTAGGCTGAAGATGCCCTTAATTGAGGACGAAACATGTCCCATTTAACTGTGAGTCTATTTGTGTAACCACTATAAGTGGAAATAAAAGTATTGAATAGGTGGATTAAATTAAAACACCTTTATTGTTGTTGAACTGCAAATTTTCAATACGGACCAAAAATGAGATTTATAACATGAAACATACCACTTAATCGTCTCCTTTCTCCTAGTTCTTTCCAGCCCAAACTTTGCAACATTTTTGTAACGCTACTCTTTTGTCAGATATCACCCAGAACAAATTGAGCTGCTTTTCTTTGGATTTTTTCCAGTTCTTGAATCAAGTAATCCTGGTGAGGGTCCCATACACTGGAACCATACTCTAGTTGGGGTCTTACCAGAGACTTATATGCCCTCTCCTTTACATCCTTACTACAACCCCTAAATACCCTCATAACCATGTGCAGAGATCTGTACCCTTTATTAACAAGCATATTTATGTAATTACCCCAGTGAAGGTCTTTTCTTATATTAACACCTAGGTATTTACAATGATCTCCAAAAGGAACTTTCACCCCATCAACGCAGTAATTAAAACTGAGAGTACTTTTCCTATTTGTGAAACTCACAACCTGACTTTTAACCCCGTTTATCAACATACCATTGCCCACCGTCCATCTCACAACACTATCAAGGTCACCCTGCAGCTGCTCACAATCTTGTAACTTATTTATTACTCTATACAGGATAACATCATCCGCAAACAGCCTTTTCTCTGATTCCACTTCTTTACACATATCATTGATATCTATAAGAAATCATAAAGGTCCAATAATACTGCCCTAGGGAATTCCTCTCTTAATTATTACAGGGTCAGATAAAGCTTCGCCTACTCTAATTCTGTGAGTTCTGTTTTCTAGAAATATAGCCACCCATTCAGTCACTCTTTTTCCTAGTCCAATAGCACTCATTTTTGCCAGTAGTCTTCCATGATTTACCCTATCAAATGCCTTAGATAGGTCAATCGCAATACAGTCCATTTGGCCTCCTGAATCCAGGATATCTGCTATATCTTGCTGAAATCCTACAAGCTGAACTTCAGTGGAATAACATTTCCTAAACCCAAACTGCCTTCTATCAAACCAGTTATTAATTTCGCCAACATCTCTAATATAATCAGAAAGAATGCTTTCCCAAAACTTACATGCAATGCATGTCAAACTGACTGGCCTGTAATTTTCAGCTTTATGTCTATCACCCTTTCCTTTATACACAGGGGCTACTATAGCAACTCTCCATTCATTTGGTATAGCTCCTTCAACCAAACAATAATCAAATAAGTATTTCAGATATGGTACTATATCCCAACCCATTACCTTTAGTATATCCCCAGAAATCTTATCAATTCCAGCTGCTTTTCTAGTTTTCAACTTTTGTATCTTACTGTAAATGTCATTGTCATCATAGGTAAATTTTAATACTTCTTTAGTATTACTCATCTCCCCTATCTGGACATTATCCTTGTAACCAATAATCATTACCTACTGCTGACTGAATACTTCTGCCTTTTGAAGATCCTCGCATACACACTCCCCTTGTTCATTAATGATTCCTGAAATGTCCTTCTTTGAACCTGTTTCTGCCTTAAAGTACTTATACATACCCTTCCATTTTTCACTAAAATTTGTATGACCACCAATTATGCTTGCCATCATGTTATCCTTAGTTGACTTCTTTGCTACAGTAGATTCAATTTCCTAGTAAGTTCTTTCAATTTCTCCTTACTTCCACAACCATTTCTAACTCTATTTTGTTCCAACCTGCACCTCCTTCTTAATCTCTTTACTTCTCTGTTATAATAGTGGAATGTTCATACATGAGAAAAAATGATTATTATATTCTTTGGAATGAAGTAGGTAATTAGAATTGTTAACCAATTAAATCTCATTCTTGCATAGACACGTGAGTCAGGTACAAGAAATCACTTATTGTAGTTGACATGGAGTAGTAACACATCAAACAGGATTGATCATGCCTGAAGCTGCTCATAGGTAGAGGCCAATATCCAGTTGCTGTAAAATAATGGTTAAAGCCAAAAACAGCTGTCTTCATTATTTACTGGGAGTTCAAGATCAAATGCGGAGAAAATAAGACGCAAATGTGCGTGGACTGAGGTCTCTTATGTTGGAAGAGTGTTCACTGGTCACATTAGTCACTCGAGGGGGTCTGGTAAACGTCTGCCCGTTGCTACATGTGTTGAACACTATGGGGATTGAAAAACAAATTAGAATTATTGTTGACTGTTATAAACACTATGTTAATGTTTTGCTTTTTTAAATGTTCGTGATTTGATAAATATTTTCATTATTAAATATGAACATGGCATAGCTTCCTTTTTTCTTTATCGATTCTCTAAGCAGAATTGACGGAGGTTTATTTCTGATCTTATTAATAATTTTTTCAACAAAACTTCTTTTGAATCCATTCTTACTAGCTTTTAAGAAAAATGGATTCATTTTCATTGCATAACGGAATATTGAGTGCTCTATGAATCAAGCTAAAGAAGGATGCTTTCTTCTGGTCTCTGGAATGAAGTGAATCCTTCCCATAAACAAATATTTGCCCCAATTTGTCCTCTTGAATTCCAACTTTATCTTCATATTGTGATCTTTCCTACTTTTAAAGACACCACTCAAACTTATTTGTCCACTAATGTCATTCCACACCATCTCTCCACTGACAGCTCAGAACATACCACTTATTAAATAACACTAGTAGTACCATTCAATGTATTAATTTTATGTTGACAATGTTGATAAGGACAGAATTCTAATTTTAAGATTGTATTGTATTGAATAGGTGGGTAAACAGTAAAAACATACTAGTGTTATTTAATACAAATACTTCCAATACGGATCCAAAAATGATTTTTACCACTTAGTCGAGCAGCTCATCTCCTTTCTCCCGCGTCTTCCCAGGCCAAACTTTGCAACATTTTTGTAATGCTACTCTTTTGTCGGAAATCACCCAGAACAAATTGAGCTGCTTTTCTTTGGATTTTTCGAGTTCTTATGTTGCATTAATCATTTGGGTAGGTTTTCTAAATATATCATAGAAACATTTTTTGTTATTTCTACTTATAGTGAGGTCCAAGAAATTTACAGAACTTCATTTCTAACAT